>NC_083828.1:11467814-11487623 GCF_015708825.2 Lethenteron reissneri | reverse complement strand
AAATGACGGCGGACCCCCAGAATGCCCCACGAAGGGCATTCTGGGGGTCAGAGGGGCCACAGAGGGGGCCCAGGCCGGATGGGACGGGTCAGTGCAGACCAAGTTCTGACTCGAGGACCCAGTAAAGGGGGGGGGGGGTCATAAGGAGAAAGGGGCAACGTCTAATAAGGGGGGGTGTGTGGGGAGAACCCCTAATCCCAGCCTCAACGTATAACCCATTCGAGGGATGACAATGGGGGCCTCCACGTCGAGTGTACCTCTGCTGTGGGACATGGCAGAAGCGATGGCGAGGAGGGGTAGCGCCAAGGGCGTGACCTTGAACCTCGCTAGCCACAGCTGGGGGGGGGGGGCGGCACTGCTATCCATTAGGAGGAACCCACGAAGCAGACCGGGGAGGGACGGGAACAGCAAGGTCAGATGACCAGAGGAGGCGGAGGAAGGCCTGGCAAAGTTGCCTTGGCCTTTGTGGGGGGGGGGGAGGGGGGTACCAAAGGCAAGGTTCACATTCCGCAATGGAGCACTGGACATGCCCCCCACTCCTCCCAGTGACCCCACCCATTGGTGTTTGCAGTACAAGGAGCGGAGGGCAGAATTTTGTGATCCAGGGTCCTTGCACTTCTCACTTGATCCGAAAAACGAACCTGTAAGGTTCGGCCATTACCCCGTAGGGGAGTTTGTAAGTCTCAGAGTTGATCAAGTGGGGATGGGGGGGGGACACAATCACTCGCATGTGGCAGCGGCACTCAAACCGAATGGGGGGGGGGGGGCACACAACGCCCGGGCCAGTCCCCACCACCGCATCGTGCCGAGCGAGCAAGGATTCACAACTCCAGTGATTCACTCAGCCGCCACGACTCAAGGGCTTGATCCCACCTGAGCCGATGTAGATTGGTCTTGTTTGAATCGTTGTCTCGTGAGTAAAGTCTCCTTCGCTTCACTTGCAAAACAAGGTAAATTTTTCAAAAACGACAGCCCGTCAATGAACGTCATGCCGTTGAGGTTTATAGGACTATACTTCACCACGCAGGTCAGTGCATCGCTTCATGTATCACTTTGCCACTGACATTAGACGCCGTATCGATTCCCAGCCTCAGGATGTGGCATGAATGATGCATATGCTCGGTGGCTCGCCTGTTTTCCCATGCTAATCTGTGCTCCTCTCATCGCACGGCACGAATCGGATTGGGTAATCGCGTCTAAGTGCGAGCTTGATTCTACGTGTGAATCACTGGCGCGAGGGTCAGTTGCGGTGCTGGAGTCAATGAATCGATGCTCGCCAATTCAGCCCACTAATCTCCCCACCACCACCTCAAGAGTTAATGCAGCCACTAGAGGCCTAACCTTTGGGGTCCAAGTTAAGGCACTGACGTGGATCCGGAAGTTCCCCAAGCTCTAAAGGCCCCCTACCAGGCTCTGCCTTTAAACGTTCACCAATATCCCGTCCAGACACATCATTAACACAACTGCGTGCGCCTGATAATTGCTCATGCGACATCTTTAGCAACCATCGGGGGCATGCAGCATGTAATTATTAAATTTTTTTGTGGGGTGCATTGATTTGGTTGGTCCGAAGGACTGGAGGTTAAGATGCCCTGAGGTAGGGTTTGGGTTGGGATCAGTATTAAGGGGTTATGACTGTGTTGGGGCTTGGGAAAGCACTGTGGTTAGTGACTGGTTGCTCCAAGTCCGTCCACTCAGGATGTTTGTGTGACGTTAGGTATAGGGCTTCAGCTAAAATGGGAACAAGGGTAAGGATTTGTCTTGGAATTGGGCCTTTGGCCAGGGTCATCGGAGGGGATCTGGTTAGAGATAGGTCCGGGTTAGGACCAGGTATAGCTGGGTTAGATGCATATTCAGCAGGCTGGGTTATAGCTGGGCTAGGGTTTAGGCAGGGTTAGGGTTTAGTATGGCGCTGTATTAAGGCTGGGCTAGGGCTGATTTAGGGCGAGAGCTGGGTTAGGGTTAAGGCTGGGTTAGGGTCAGTTTGGTATTATATTAAGGCTGGGATAGGGTTAGTTTGGTGCTGGTATTAAGGCTAAGATAGGGCTGGGTTCCATACGTTAACGCGGTTACAGTCACAATCAGGAATTTCCTCGACCCGAGATCGCAATTTCTGCTTCACAGCGACGCGGGCATTTAAATTCAACACGGAGCATTCATAACCTCACAACGTGTGCACGCACCGACACCTTCCAACAGTCGTCTCAAAAACACAGCGCATCATCATTATTACCGTCACCACCACCATCAGCAGCAGCATTACCCGGCAGGACTGAGTGCCGGAAACTCCCGGAGCGGGAGACGCCGTTACCCCTGAGCTTGGGGTAGAGGTTTGTTCCCAGGTTCACAAATTTCACAGATCTGTTCGGTGATCGCGAGGTTTGGGGTGATGAGTGGGTGAGGATGCAAGGTTGATGGTAGTGGCTGGTGGTGATACTGGCTGTTGAGTGGCTTAGGATATAAGATGGGTGAGTGGGCGAGTGAAGATATATGTTGGCGAGTTGTGTTACGTATGAGCCGTTGAGAAAGCTGTTGAGAGGGAGAGTGAGGATGGTAACCTGTTGAGAATGTAGGCTGGCGAATAGGTTAGGATGCAGTGTGGTAGCGAGTGGATGGCTGAGGATGTATGATGGTGTGCGTGGAGGTATCGGCTGATGAGCGCTTAAGCACGCAGGTGAGAGTCTCGCGCGGTGCGGGGGGGGCTGCTTATCAGCTGAGCGCCAGGGACTGCATGGCCGGGGCGATGGCTCGTGGAGAGGCGCGCTCCCTCAGGGCGTGGGACAGCATCTCGCATCCGTCCGAGGCGGCGCGCACGGCCTGCCGCAGCCTCTCCCCGAGCGCGGCGGCCACCCTGCGCGCGTCCGCAGGCCCCGCTTGGCCGTGACGCCTCTGCTGCTGCTGCTGCTGCTGCAGCTGCTGCATCTGCAGCTGCGCGTTGTCCCCGAGACACTCGACCACCAGCACGCACGCCGACACCACGCTCATGGCCCCGCCCGCGATAGCCGTGTGCGCGGCGCGGCCCTCGGGCCCCAGCGTCGCGGCGCGGCCTCGGCAGCGCGGCTCGCTCGCCAGCCCCGCGAGGGCGCGCACGGCGTGGACGAGCGGCGCCGCGAACAGCAGCGCCCGGGCCCGCGTGGCTTCGCCGGGGGCCGCCTTGAGGGCTCGGATCCCTGCCAGCAGCGCCGAGGCACAGGCGCCCGCGCTGCGCACGCCGAGCTTGAACTGCTCCCGCGCGAAGGGATCCGGTGGCGGGTCCGCGGCGGGGTCACCCTCGGGCCCCGTCTCCTCGGCGCCGCACGCGTCCGTAAGCAGGCGCAGGTGCCGGGAGACGCCGGCCGAGATGTCGAGCAGAACCTGCGGGGTGAGGTCCTCCAGGGGTCCGTGTCGGAGCCGGGCGCACGCCGCCTCCACCTCGTGTTGGGAGCGGGCAACGCGGTACGCGTCCGCCAGGCCCGGCCGCGCGGGACTGGAGCCCGGGGCCGCCAGCCCGGCCCGGTAGGCAGCCTCGGCCGCGCACTCGGTGAGCGCCACCACCAGTTCCCCGAGACGGGCCGCGCTCCTCGGCCGCCTCGCCCGGCCGCCCCGCGCCCGCCTGGGTCTGCGCGTCCAGGGCGGCGATGAGGAGGCCCTTGCTGCGGGCGATCACCGCGTCCCGACACTTGGCGAAGGACGAGTCGGCCGAAGGCCACGGCCGAGGCGGCGGCCCCCGACCACGACACGGGCCGCGCCTCGCCGGACAGCAGCAGCAGCTCGGCCGCCAGCTGCATGCGAGCCCGACTCGCCTCGCTCGCCGCCGCCAGCCTGCGCAGCTCCGCGCCGGGGGTCGCGGCCCCGCCGCGGGCACCGCCGCCGCCGGCAGCAGCAGCAGCGGCAGCAGCGGCAGCTTCGCCGACGCGCCTCGGACCGCAACCTCCGCTACCGCACGTCTGCCCTGGCCCTCCGCCGGCGCTAGCCATGCCGGCCTCTCTCGCCTTGCTCGCCGCGCCCCGCTCGCCGCCTCCGCGCCGGCTCCATCATCCTTCCATAAAGCGGCGGCGGCGTCGTTCTGGGGTGGCCGAGGAGGACGAGGAGACGGCGGCGGCGCTGGGTCGCCCGGGAGGCGCGGCTCGGCTCGACCCCGGGCCGGGGGCGCATCAAGCGAGCGGGGACGGCAGGGACGGCCCGGCCCTCTTCGCCTCGCCGGGTGTGTGCGGGGGACCCGCTGCTGGCCTCCTCCTCCTCCTCCTGGTCGCGACGAGTCTCCCGTCCCTGCTCTGGTTTATTTGGGGACGGGCGGTGGCCGCGTCCCGGCTGCGCGGCTGGGCGAGGCCGACGGGGCCGAGCGGCCTCTCTCTCTCCCTGCCTCGCTCGCTCCCTGCTGCCCCCCCCCTCTCCCTGCCTCGCTCTCTCAAGTCCTGCTCGGCAGCAGTGAACGGCCAAGCGAGGGCGGCCGGGACAGTGCGGGGCTGGTGAGGAGGAAGCGTGCGCCTCCGGGCCGTGAGGCGCCGGGCCGGACTCCCATGGCCGGAAGGCGGCAGGGTGTGGCCCCGGGGTCCGGGGTCCCTGGGTCCCCGGGCCCGAGGAGGGGTGCGGGCCACGGGAAACGCCGCGACACACGCCTCGGCTTCCTGCTCGGGGCTTTTCCCTGCAGCTAAGATAATGGTGGGGGGGTTAGAGGGACGTGGGCGGGAGAGTGGACGGGCGGATGGGAGACGGAGAGAGACTGGGGCGGGGGTTAAGTTGGACAGGGAACGTGGAGGGAAGAGGAGAGCGCTCGGACAGGGAAGGAAGAAAGCTCAGCGTGGGAGGATGAACAGAGGGGGGGGGGGGACTCAGGCAGGGAGCTGCCTCGAGAGGACGGCGGGGAGTCGGCGGGACAACGACTCCCCCCGCCGCGCCCTGCGACTGCCCAGGCTGCTCTGAGGGAGGAGTCGGAGCCCTGGGGGGGGAGGGGGAAGTAGCCGCTCCTCCCCCCTTTCCACCGACCCCGCCCCCTCCCCCTCCCCCCCTCCCCCTCGCCCCTTCCCTCCTCGCTGCCCGGCGACTTCAGATTCCGCCTCGCGTCCTGGATCCACGGGCGCCCATTGATTGGCCACCGCGACGCGTCACGTGCGCCGCCTCTCTTGCCCGTCCATTGGCGAATGTGGGGCCGCCCCGTCGGCCTTGGCTGGCCATGTTGGTAGGGGGGAAGCGGAGGGGGGGGAATAAAAAACACATTCCGCGCCGCGCTTTGATTGGTTCGCCTGCGTTACGCGTGGGGGGGGGGGCTACGCCTGCGCGCGTGTAAGGCTTCCCGCTTATCACAGTGCCTACCTTATGACGGACCAATTCAGATCTTATTGGTCACCCGGGTACCCCGTATACATCTCAACGTTCATCCTACAAAGTCCCATCACAAGGGAGAAACACAAACGAATTGACCAAAAAATTATCCCGCATTGAAACGACTGTATAGTATTCCGTACGTACGGACCTGCAAACTCAATTTCCCTGCACAAGAATACGGGATAAAGCCGCGCGTGCTGACACGGTCTTGAACGTGCCGTCTCCCCGCCCAAGATGGCCGTCACAAATGCACTCGGCATTCTCCACATCCAACATGGCCGCCCTCGAGGTGACGACTCCCGGCCCCCCACTCTACGGGTCACGTGCGCGCCCCCCACCACCGTCTCTCTGGAGTCGTCATGGCAGTCGCGCTGTGCAGGTCGCTACTGCTGTTGCTTGTCGTGGTCGCGGCGCTCTGCCCCGACGGGGCGGCCGAGAAGGACTCGGGCAGCGACAAGAAGGCGGCGGCGGCGAAGAAGAAGGACATCCGCGACTTCAACGATGCCGACATGGCGCGCCTGCTGGAGCAGTGGGAGGTAGCGGCCACCTCGCTCGCAGCAAACGCCGCGCAGTGAGCAGCGTCAGCTTCAGGGACCTCGATACGATACCGGCGTCATCTCACATAGAGTATCACTATGCCATAGAGAACCAGTGTACCCATAGAGTACTGTGCTCGTGTACCCATAGAGAACCAGTGTACCCATAGAATACTGTGCCAGTGTACCCATAGAGAACCAGTGTACCCATAGAATACTGTACTCGTGTACCCATAGAGAACCAGTGTACCCATAGAATACTGTACCAGTGTACCCATAGAGAACCAGTGTACCCATAGAGGAACTGTACTTGTGTACCCATAGAGAACCAGTGTACCCATAGAGTACTGTACCAGTATACCCATAGAGAACCAGTGTACCCATAGAATACTGTACCAGTGTACCCATAGAGAACCAGTGTACCCATAGAGTACTGTATCAGTATACCCATAGAGAACCAGTGTACCCATAGAATACTGTGCCAGTGTACCCATAGAGAACCAGTGTACCCACAGAGTACTGTACTCGTGTACCCATAGATACTGTACCAGTGTACCCATAGAGAACCAGTGTACCCATAGAGTACTGTACTCGTGTACCCATAGAGAACCAGTGTTCCCATAGAATACTGTACCAGTGTACCCATAGAGAACCAGTGTACCCATAGAGAACTGTACTTGTGTACCCATAGAGAACCATCTTCTTGGTTCTTTCGGTAAAGTCACGTAGAAGGGAAGTAATAAAATAATAAAATAAACATAATAAAATCAAATAATTCTCACGACGTTTCGGCTACAACGCAAGCAGCCGTCTTCAGGTGAAGAATGAGACACTGCCAAGCTAGGAGCTTATATATAAGCTGAGTTGGAGGTGGAAGAAGAAGAGAGCCTTAACAAAAGAATGTGCATATCAAGAGGAATTTAGCATATTCATGGAAAATGCGTAGGAGGTGGGCGGGGGGGTTTCAAAGTCATATTATGCCCATGCATTATGCAGGATCAGCAGCACCAAAGGGGGGGGGGGTAGCATTAACAAAGGGAGGGCATGTTAATAATATGTAGAAGCAATGAAACATGTGAATGGGAAAACGGTGGCAGGAGATCCGCAGCGGAGCAAATGATGCATTCCCTGTGGAGAACACAAGATACACAGTTAATGCCAGTGAGTGGACTGCGGTCTGAAAGTCACCAATCAGTTAAGATCCGAAGTGGTTTATTACGTCCTTCCAATGATTGCTGAGCCAGAATCCATCTTCTCGGTTGAAATTGTCTCTGTGTTTGTATATGTGGATCGCCTCATGAACGAATCTCTCATGGTAGCCAGATGGCTTGCAGAGAACCTCTGTCTTGGAGAAGTCAATGTCATGTGAACCCACTGAATTGTAACAGTGATCTGCCACGGCTGAGGTGTTTGTCCTACCGTGTTTCAGGTCAGCTTTATGTTCACGGATGCGGTCCGAGACATGTCGTTTGGTTTCTCCAATGTAACTGCTACCACAGAGGCAACTTAGTTTGTAGACGCCAGGGTACTGTATGTATGGAACCACGTCTTTTACAGACGGAACCAGATCACGGATTTATGTACTGTGTTGAATCGTACCTGAATCTTGTGTTTAATCAGGCTTTTGGAGATCTTTTTTGTGACCCCAGCAATGTAGGGTAAGGTGATGGTTTTGAAAGGCTCCTCAGCAGGATCCTTCTTGACGGTTGGAGTGATGGCCTTGCGGATTGTGTAGTCGGAGTAACCATTAGCCTTAAGAGCTTGGCGTACGTGTTTGAGTTCACTGGCAATGTGTTCCTGGTCGGAGATGCATTGGGCTCTATGGTATAGAGTCTTGATGAGGGAGTTCTTCACATGTTTCTTCACATGTTTCATTGCTTCTACATATTATTAACATGCCCTCCCTTTGTTAATGCTACCCCCCCTCCCTTTGGTGCTGCTGATCCTGCATAATGCATGGGCATAATATGACTTTGAAACCCCCCCGCCCACCTCCTACGCGTTTCTCATGAATATGCTAAATTCCTCTTGATATGCACATTCTTTTGTTAAGGCTCTCTTCTTCTTCCACCTCCAACTCAGCTTATATATAAGCTCCTAGCTTGGCAGTGTCTCATTCTTCACCTGAAGACGGCTGCTTGCGTTGTAGCCGAAACGTCGTGAGAATTATTTGATTTTATTATGTTTTATTTTTATTATTTTATTACTTCCCTTCTACGTGACTTTACCGAAAGAACCAAGAAGATGAATCCCTGCAGTCACAAAAGCTTTAAATCGAAACATAGAGAACCAGTGTACCCATAGAGTACTGTACCAGTATACCCATAGAGAACCAGTGTACCCATAGAATACTGTGCCAGTGTACCCATAGAGAAACAGTGTACCCACAGAGTACTGTACTCGTGTATCCATAGAGAACCAGTGTACCCATAGAATACTGTACCAGTGTACCCATAGAGAACCAGTGTACCCACAGAGTACTGTACTCGTGTGCCCATAGAGAACCAGTGTACCCATAGAATACTGTACCAGTGTACCCATAGAGAACCAGTGTACCCATAGAGAACTGTACTTGTGTACCCATAGAGAACCAGTGTACCCATAGAGTACTGTACCAGTATACCCATAGAGAACCAGTGTACCCATAGAGTACTGTACCAGTATACCCATAGAGAACCAGTGTACCCATAGAGAACTACTCATGTACCCATAGAGAACCAGTGTACCCATAGAGTACTATACTAGTGTATCCATAGAGAACCAGTGTACCCATAGAATACTGTACCAGTGTACCCATAGAGTACCAGTGTACCCATAGATAACCAGTGTACCCATAGAGAACCAGTGTACCCATAGAGAACTGTACTCGTGTACCCATAGAGAACCAGTGTACCCATAGATTACTGTACTTTTGTACCCATAGAGAACCAGTGTACCCATAGAGAACTGTACTCGTGTACCCATAGAGAACCAGTGTACCCATAGATTACTGTACTTTTGTACCCATAGAGAACCAGTGTACCCATAGAGTACTGTACTAGTGTACCCATAGAGAACCAGTGTACCCATAAAGTATTGTACTAGTGTACCCATTTTGAACCAGTGTACCCATAGAGTACTGTACTTGTGTACCCATAGAGAACCAGTGTACCCATAGAGTACTGTACCAGTATACCCATAGAGAACCAGTGTACCCATAGAGTACTGTACCAGTATACCCATAGAGAACCAGTGTACCCATAGAGAACTACTCATGTACCCATAGAGAACCAGTGTACCCATAGAGTACTGTACTAGTGTATCCATAGAGAACCAGTGTACCCATAGAATACTGTACCAGTGTACCCATAGAGTACCAGTGTAACCCATCGATAACCAGTGTACCCATAGAGAACCAGTGTACCCATAGAGAACTGTACTTGTGTACCCATAGAGAACCAGTGTACCCATAGAGTACTGTACCAGTATACCCATAGAGAACCAGTGTACCCATATAATACTGTGCCAGTGTACCCATAGAGAACCAGTGTACCTACAGAGTACTGTACTCGTGTATCCATAGAGAACCAGTGTACCCATAGAATAATGTACCAGTGTACCCATAGAGAACCAGTTTACCCACAGAGTACTGTACTCGTGTGCCCATAGAGAACCAGTGTACCCATAGAATACTGTACCAGTGTACCCATAGAGAACCAGTGTACCCATAGAGAACTGTACTTGTGTACCCATAGAGAACCAGTGTACCCATAGAGTACTGTACCAGTATACCCATAGAGAACCAGTGTACGCATAGAGAACTACTCATGTACCCATAGAGAACCAGTGTACCCATAGAGTACTGTACTAGTGTATCCATAGAGAACCAGTGTACCCATAGAATACTGTACCAGTGTACCCATAGAGAACCAGTGTACCCATAGAGAACTGTACTTGTGTACCCATAGAGAACCAGTGTACCCATAGAGTACTGTACCAGTATACCCATATGGAACCAGTGTACCCATAGAATACTGTACCAGTGTACCCATAGAGAACCAGTGTACCCATAGAGTACTGTACCAGTATACCCATAGAGAACCAGTGTACGCATAGAGAACTACTCATGTACCCATAGAGAACCAGTGTACCCATAGAGTACTGTACTAGTGTATCCATAGAGAACCAGTGTACCCATAGAATACTGTACCAGTGTACCCATAGAGTACCAGTGTACCCATAGATAACCAGTGTACCCATAGAGAACCAGTGTACCCATAGAGAACTGTACTCGTGTACCCATAGAGAACCAGTGTACCCATAGATTACTGTACTTTTGTACCAATAGAGAACCAGTGTACCCATAGAGAACTGTACTAGTGTACCCATAGAGAACCAGTGTACCCATAGAGTACTGTACTCGTGTACCCATAAAGTATTGTACTAGTGTACCCATAGAGAACCAGTGTACCCATAGAGTACTGTACTAGTGTACCCATAGAGAACCAGTGTACCCATAGAGTATTGTACTAGTGTACCCATTTTGAACCAGTGTACCCATAGAGTACTGTACTCGTGTACCCATTTTGAACCAGTTTACCCACAGAGTACTGTACTCGTGTACCCATAGAGAACCAGTGTACCCACAGAGTACTGTACTCGTGTACCCATTTTGAACCAGTGTACCCACAGAGTACTGTACTCGTGTCCCATAGAGAACCAGTGTACCCATAGAGTACCAGTGTACCAATAGAGTACTATACCAGTATACTCAGAGAACCAGTGTACCCATAGAGAACTGTACTCGTGTGCCCATAGAGAACCAGTGTACCCATAGAGAACTGTAATAATGTACCCACAGAGAACCAGTGTACCCATAGAGTACTGTACCAGTGTACCTATAGAGAACCAGTGTACCCATAGAGAACTGTACTCGTGTACCCATAGAGAACCAGTGTACCCATACAGTACTGTACTAGTGTACCCCATAGAGAACCAGTGTACCCATAGAATACTGTACCAGTGTACCCATAGAGAACCAGTGTACCCATAGAGTACTGTACTCGTGTACCCATAGAGAACCAGTGTACCCACAGAGTACTGTACTCGTGTACCCATAGAGAACCAGTGTACCCACAGAGTACTGTACTCGTGTACCCATAGAGAACCAGTGTACCAATAGAGAACTGTACTCGTGTACCCATAGAGAACCAGTGTACCCATAGAGTACTGTACTTTTGTACCCATAGAGAACCAGTGTACCCATAGAATACTGTACCAGTGTACCCATAGAGAACCAGTGTACCCATAGAGTACTGTATCAGTATACCCATAGAGAACCAGTGTACCCATAGAATACTGTGCCAGTGTACCCATAGAGAACCAGTGTACCCACAGAGTACTGTACTCGTGTATCCATAGAGAACCAGTGTACCCATAGAATACTGTACCAGTGTACCCATAGAGAACCAGTGTACCCATATAATACTGTACCAGTGTACCCATAGAGAACCAGTGTACCCATAGAGTACTGTACCAGTATACCCATAGAGAACCAGTGTACCCATAGAGTACTGTACTCGTGTACCCATAGAGAACCAGTGTACCCATAGAGTACTGTACTCGTGTACCCATAGAGAACCAGTTTCACCATAGACGTGTGGAGACTGACAGAGCCCTATAGACTGGCATAGAGACCTATGATTGACTGGCCCTCATAACGAACGTGCCCACTGTGTAAAGATCATGTCGACAGAGCGCAGCGTCTTGAGATGTACGGTCGCATGGAGACTCTGAATACGCGTTGTCCTGTACAGTAGTGTCGTGTGTGAGGGGACCAGTGGTGCAGTGGAAAACTCGCTGCACTACAATATCAGTTGCGAATAGTTGAACCGGTCCTGGGCCTCCCTAAGGTCGACTCAGTCTTAAAAATAAGTGCCTGCCGCTAAGTGTAAAATATCTGCACTGGGGAGACAAAGGATGCCAGGCGTGGTATTGACCATCCATCCCCGCTCGTGCTATGCCAGCCTTCATGCGCCGTGCGCGGTGGCAAGATGTTAACATCTCGCCTGGTATACAGCAGGTCGTGAGTTCGATCCTGACCCTGACGCCTGTTGTATATTTAGAGTTTCCCCGTGATCGCGTGGACATTCTCCGGGGTTTCCCTCCATGTATAGAAACGTGCGTTTAGAGTATTTGGTTGCCACTTTGTTGAGCTATTATTTGTCATAGCCAAGTCCATTCTGAAAAAATAAGCGAATAGCTCAGTGGCCCTTAACCTGGTAAAATATAAAAACCAGGTTGGTTTAATATGTGCTTGCTCCCCAACGCTGTGTTAAGGCTGCACGGGGGATGTTTGTATGCGATCGTTGCTACGGTCGGTGCGACTGAGCACAGCGAGACGACGACATCGAGGAGGGCGACAAGCCTGAGCACCTGCGCCAGGGCCCGCCCATCGACCTCTCCAAGCTCGACCCCAGCAACCCGGCCGAGATGCTCAAGGCCACTAAGAAGGGCCGCACGCTCATGGTGTTCGTCACAGTGTCGGGCGACCCCAGCGAGAAGGAAGCCGAGGAGATTACGGGGCTGTGGCAGGGCAGCCTCTTCAACGCCAACTACGATGTACAGCGGTGAGCACGGTGGTGGGATTGGCGGTAGGGTCCGGGTCAATAGGAGGGCGAGTAGACACGGTGTGTGATGCGCTGTGATTGGGCGCAACAGCGCACTGTGCTAACCATGACCGATTTAAGTGGCATATATTTGAACCGGTCCTGGGCCCTCCCCGAGATCGACTCAGCCTTAAATGAGTACCCTTTGCAGTGTATAAACATCAGCACTTGGGAGACAGGTGCCTGGGCATGGTGCTGGCCACCCATCCCCTTGTGTGTCTTGTCGATCTTCAGTGGTGCTTGCTAACAGCACTTGTCCCAAAAGTATGTTAAAGGCTGTAGAGGGGATCTTTGTCTTTGATCTGTGGTGTGTGGCGTGGCAATGGAATATCACGGCGTGGTGTGGCATGCAGCTTCATGGTGGGCCCCGACCGTGCCATCTTCATGCTGAAGGACGGCTCTCTGGCGTGGGAGATGAAGGACTACCTGGTGGCACAGGAGCGCTGCGCAGACGTCACGGTGGAGGGCCAAGTGTTCCAGGGTCGCGGCGCTCCCTCCAAAGACGTGAAGAGCAAGAGTAAAAACAAGACCAAGCCTGGCAAGAAGACGGCAACGACGACCTCGGGCGACGGAGCCTCTTTCCATGACGCCAACCTCGACGCCAACCGCGACACCAACCGGCCCAGCAAGCGGGAGGACCTGTGACATCCACGCCTGTGGCCGGGGACGGCCACCGTGACGGCCTCCACAGCCCCGCTCCCTACCAGAATGATCGCAAGGGGCCTTCCCTCTCACCCCAACTGCCCCCACTATTCCCCTCCCAGCGATGGCACTGGGCGCCGGACCCGCAGAGGTTTTTAGGCGAGTGAGCATCTACGGGAGATGGCAGTGTAGCCGCGCGTCGCACCGTCGCGCCCGTCTCGGCGAATCGTTTGATTTTGTTTCGACAGCCCAGAGTGCTGGGGAGCGTGCATCCCAACACGAGCAGTCCCCTAGAGTTAGAGTCGCTGATTCGGGCTGGTGGTGGTATCGCTTGCTTCGCGCTCCACGCCGACCACGGTTTGGCGTGAGAATTCGACTCGCGGCGTTCGGAACGCATTTCGGAGTTCACAGCCCCTGTTTACAGCATTGCCTCTTAAATTAAATTGATTTGTACTGCTCGCCAGTTTCCCCCGTGGTATCTGCTCTGCGTCTGGCTAAACAAGCGGCATGTGGGTGTGGGGATGCGTGTCTCTGTTGGCTAGCCTTTGATAACACTCTCATGACTTCAGAGTGCACCTAGCCTGGCGCAAGCGCCATGGTGACGTCACCGCTGTTTAGTGGTGAATGGCGGTGGTGACAGTTATGTTTAGCGCACTGCGCTACGAACCCAGCGACCCGAGTTTGATTTGCGCCGACGGCCAGCATCGGTGATGAATATCCCCGAGGTAGACTCATCTACAAATGAGTATCTGGTGATGTGTGTGCTAGAGCGCTGCAGAGTCAAAGGTGGATAGACCTGCTGCTGGCCACACGGCCCTCATGTGCCCCTTCAGCATTGATTGGTGCTTGCAAATGGCACTTGCCCCAAAAGTCCACGAAGGCTACCCGGGGGATCTTTGTTTATGCTACGTGAGGTGATTTGCGGATATGTAGCAGTGCGTATTGGTACATGTTGGTCTACGTTCGTTTGAATGCCTTTAAGAATGTGTGTTTGTGTGAGCTGTGTGTTGTGTCATGGGGATATGGGCTGCATAACTTTATTTAGTTTAACCAGGTCAGAGATCAAGAGGCCAAGGTCTGCAAGAGTAACCTGGATTACATACGTGCGATTGTGTGCGTGTTGATCAGTGTCCGTTGGTATATATTGTTTTGGCGACCATGCCAGTGTAATAGTGTGTGAGAGTGAGTGTGTGTTGTATGGTGTGTACTGCTATGTGATAGGTATATATTGATATGTATTTGATGTATGACAAATATTGCTGTGTATTATGTGTGTAATTGTATATATTTGTTGATATGAGATTGGATGTGTTACGTAGATATTGCTTTGTACGGGTGAGTGTGTGTATGCGTGTGCTATGTGGAGAGCTGTAGTAGTAGGGGGACCGCACAGACTGTAACAACTACAGGGGCATCTCCTCAGTGTGCCGGGAAAGGTCCTGGCAAGGATTATTCAACATCGCCTTGCTAGGCACGCTGAGGAGAGGCTTGTGGAGCCCCAATGCGATTTCAGAAAAGGGCGGTCCTGCACAGATGCCACATTTTCTGTCTGCTACAGCAGAGGTGTAGGAAATTCTAACAAGACCTACATCTCTGGGCTGTAAAACTACGTGGCTGGGAGTCGGAGCCATTCCCTGTACACCTTGGGGTGCGATAGGGATACATCTATGAAGCCTTCAATAGCTGTACCGGGGGAATTTACATTTGGTACAGATATAATGGGAGGCTGATCGATGCCCGGGTGTGATCAAGGGATGGCTCCCTTAACCACGTTATGTATGCCGATGATTTGGTAATAGCTGCTCATTCAGAGGAAGAGTTGGAGACGCTGCTGCTGAGACTGGAGCGTGCCACTACCATCAGCCCCACCAAAACGAAGCAGCTGCCTGGGTATTTTTTTACCATCGGACACTCCACCCCCACAACTCCCAATTGGTGATAGGGCAGTTGTGGAGAGTTTCCCATACCTGGGCAGTGTGCTTATGACCGGCTCCAGTTTAATAGCAGAATCAGTCGAGTGGCAATATCTTTTCATCGGTTGCGTAACGCTGTGTGAAAGCTACTTGGTCTGTCGCTCCGCACGAAGCTTCAGGTCTTCTCGGCCACAGTCATTCCCTCCCTTCTCTACGCTTGCGAAACGTGGACCCCCCTAATGGAGCATCTGCGCCGGTTAGAAACTTTAGGCAGGCCTGACTACGATCCATCCTGGGTTTAACCAGGCTGGATTGTGCGAGGAGCTCAGAAATCCTTGAAAGATCTGGGCAAAGTCCCATCGGTGAATTCCTCCGGCAGGCCTTGCTGCGTTGGCTGGGTCATGTAGCCCGCATGCCCAGCCACCGCATGCCTAAACAGCTATTATTCGGCCGGATCGAGGGGGCTAAACGGGCGCGGCACGGGCTAGAGAAGGGATGGAGTGATGTGGCACAGGAGGACGTGGATCTGAGTGGACTTGCCGATGACTGGTACCAGCGGTGTCAAGATCGGCCTCTGTAGAGGAGGCTCGTGAAGGACGCTACTGGGCAGTTGGAGGCAGTCGCCCTCCAGCAACAACGGAGGGCGGAGGAGCGACGCTCGTAACAACGAGCGAAGCGCCGGGTGGCTGAAGCACAGCAAGTTGGCACAGTAGGGGGCACAGTAGGGGGCACAGGTGGTGCATCAGCTAGTCATCTCGGTCATCTCAGTCGACCCGTGGCACCTGGGTCTGCCCCGCGACCTCCTGCCAGCGGGCGTTCGACACTTCACGTGGCCTCAAGGTGCACATGGCCTGGCACAAGCGTCGTGGTGACATCACCGCCACTTAGTGGCGAATGGCGGTTGTTGTTGCTTTAGTGTCGTGGTTCGCAGGTTGCACTTCTAACCAAATGACCCGAACTCGATTTCTGCTCACGACAAACATTTTGTAATGAATATCTGAACCGGTCATCAGCCTCAAATGAGTGTGTAATAAACATCAACACTGGGGAGACAAAGGTGACCGAGCCACCATCACCTGTGTGCCGTGCCAGCCTTTATAGGTGCTCACTAACAGAATTTTCCTCAACAGTCGGCAATACAGGGGATCTTTGTCTTGCATAATGGTATGCAACTATGTATTGTCATGTGTGTTTATGATATGAGTTGTAAATGGCAAGCGATTAAGTTAAATATCCTGGACGCACTGTGAATTCAGGGGTGTGGAGGATGGGTGTCACCCATCACCGCCGCTCGTAACGGTCACGGTTTACGTCTCTTGTCTACCCGCGCGGCTGTCAGGGCCCCGAGGGGGTCACTCAGGGTCCTGGGGGTCACTGCAGGGTTGCCACCACCAAGATCGATGGCTACTCCTGAGCAGATAGGGGGCCGGCCGCTGCTTAATGAGCGATCTCCGTTTAATCCTCCGTCTCTAAGAGCTACTTATCTTATCTGCTAAATAATCCCCCGAACAAGTACAGGTCCCATTAATGAACGCATTGTGTGTGTTTTATTATGAAGAGAGCAGAAGTGTGTGCCCTGTGACCAAGAGGGAAGCGTTCACCTCGAGTTCACTCAAATTCACAAAACTAAACTGAGTGTTTTGATCTATTCTTGCTTGCTCTCCGTTCATTAACGTTAGTCAGCAAGGCTGGTGACCTTGGGCTCCTAGGGGTCATCGCCGGTTGCCCCCAAAGCACGAGGCCTAGCCGCCACATCCTCGCGTGGTGCTGTTGTCGCTGCTGTTGTTGCTGATGCTGTTGTTGTTTGGTGTGCGTTTGTTGATTGCTAGTGGCAGTCTTGGCCATGGTGGCGACTGGCATTGCCGATGCTGCTTTGTGAATTTGAGTGGCGGTGGCGGCGGCGCGGTGACCCCCACCGGCGATCGCGTTTCCCGTAAGCAGGATCGACCACGCGGCTTGCACAGTGAAAGCCGTAAGCGCCGCCGCCGCTTTTTTATTTCTAAAGCCGATTTACGGCGACGCGAGAGCTCAGCAGAGACCGGTTTAGGGTTCCCACCGCATCACCGGGTCCCGGCCTCCATACACACCACATCGCCATGTGTGCCTGCAGGAACTGCCGTGTGTCTGCAGGACCTGCCGGGGGTCTGCGGGACCTGCCGTGTGTCTGCAGGACCTGCCGGGTGTCTGCAGAGGCCCTCAGCCAGTCGATCAGTGGTTCTCAACCATTTTGGGCCAGCAGACGACTGCCAACCGTCAAGCAGTGTTCGCTGTTCACCCTGCAGACAGCATTTATGGTTTGAGAATAAAATATTATCTGCATCAGTTCTACAACCTAATTCGTGTGGCCTGGCGAACCACTGGTTGGCCTCCTCTTGCCACAGGTTAGGAATAATTGCAGTAGAGGATTGACAAAAGGTCCGTGCGTGTACAAGGGGTTACTTCACGCAATCTGGCCCGGTCCCTTCCTGTCATAAAGACTTCTCCTCACTCATGCCTCCTAGGTTTCACTCGTGCCGTAACCCCGATTCACTCCTTGGATTTGGAATGAATCAGCTGTGGTACTAGTGACGCGTGGACTTGGCGGATGCGAGAGTATGGCGTGTATGTGGAAGCTGTGCTCTGTTGACGTGCATCAGTTCAAGCTGAGAACGGCACCACAGAGACACCTGGCTCCTAGCCAAGGCCATATGATCAAATAGCGCTGGTGTTTGGCTTATCGTAGGGCTGGGTGTTTGGTTGGCGAGGGGTAGGGCTGGGTGTTTGGTTGGCTAGGGGTAGGGCTGGGTGTTTGGTTGACGAGGGGTAGGGCTGGGTGTTTGGTTGGCTAGGGGTAGGGCTGGGTGTTTGGTTGGCTAGGGGTAGGGCTGGGTGTTTGGTTGACGAGGGGTAGGGCTGGGTGTTTGGTGGGCTAGGGGTCGGGCTGGGTGTTTGGTTGGCTAGGGGTAGGGCTGGGTGTTTGGTTGACGAGGGGTAGGGCTGGGTGTTTGGTGGGCTAGGGGTCGGGCTGTGTGTTTGGTTGGCTAGGGGTAGGGCTGAGTGTTTGGTTGGCGAGGGGTAGGGCTGGGTGTTTGGTGGGCTAGGGGTCGGGCTGGGTGTTTGGTTGGCGAGGGGTAGGGCTGGGTGTTTGGTTGGCTAGGGGTCGGGCTGGGTGTTTGGTGGGCTAGGGGTCGGGCTGGGTGTTTGGTTGGCTAGGGGTCGGGCTGGGTGTTTGGTTGGCGAGGGGTCGGGCTGGGTGTTTGGTTGGCTAGGGGTCGGGCTGGGTGTTTGGTTGGCGAGGGGTCGGGCTGGGTGTTTGGTTGGCTAGGGGTCGGGCTGGGTGTTTGGTTGGCTAGAGGTCGGGCTGGGTGTTTGGTTGGCGAGGGGTCGGGCTGGGTGTTTGGTTGGCTAGGGGTCGGGCTGAGTGTTTGGTTGGCTAGGGGTCGGGCTGGGTGTTTGGTTGGCTAGGGGTCGGGCTGGGTGTTTGGTTGGCTAGGGGTCGGGCTGGGTGTTTGGTTGGCGAGGGGTCGGGCTGGGTGTTTGGTGGGCTAGGGGTCGGGCTGGGTGTTTGGTTGGCTAGGGGTCGGGCTGGGTGTTTGGTTGGCGAGGGGTCGGGCTGGGTGTTTGGTGGGCTAGGGGTCGGGCTGGGTGTTTGGTGGGCTAGGGGTCGGGCTGGGTGTTTGGTTGGCTAGGGGTCGGGCTGGGTGTTTGGTTGGCTAGGGGTAGGGCTGGGTGTTTGGTGGGCTAGGGTTGGGCTGGGTGTTTGGTGGGCTAGGGGTCGGGCTGGGTGTTTGGTTGGCTAGGGGTCAGGCTGGGTGTTTGGTTGGCTAGGGGTCGGGCTGGGTGTTTGGTTGGCTAGGGGTCGGGCTGGGTGTTTGGTTGGCTAGGGGTCGGGCTGGGTGTTTGGTGGGCTAGGGGTCGGGCTGGGTGTTTGGTGGGCTAGGGGTAGGGCTGGGTGTTTGGTGGGCTAGGGGTCGGGCTGGGTGTTTTGTGGGCTAGGGGTCGGGCTGGTTGTTTGGTTGGCTAGGGGTCGGGCTGGGTGTTTTGTGGGCTAGGGGTCGGGCTGGGTGTTTGGTTGGCTAGGGGTCGGGCTGGGTGTTTGGTGGGCTAGGGTCGGGCTGGGTGTTTTGTGGGCTAGGGGTCGGGCTGGGTGTTTGGTTGGCTACGGGTCGGGCTGGGTGTTTGGTGGGCTAGGGGTCGGGCTGGGTGTTTGGTGGGCTAGGGGTCGGGCTGGGTGTTTGGTTGGCTAGGGGTCGGGCTGGGTGTTTGGTTGGCTAGGGGTCGGGCTGGGTGTTTGGTTGGCTAGGGGTAGGGCTGGATGTTTGGTGGGCTAGGGGTCGGGCTGGGTGTTTTGTGGGCTAGGGGTCGGGCTGGGTGTTTGGTTGGCTAGGGGTCGGGCTGGGTGTTTGGTTGGCTAGGGGTCGGGCTGGGTGTTTGGTGGGCTAGGGGTCGGGCTGGGTGTTTGGTGGGCTAGGGGTCGGGCTGGGTGTTTGGTTGGCGAGGGGTAGGGCTGGGTGTTTGGTGGGCTAGGGGTCAGGCTGGGTGTTTGGTTGGCTAGGGGTCGGGCTGGGTGTTTGGTGGGCTAGGGGTCGGGCTGGGTGTTTTGTGGGCTAGTGGTCGGGCTGGGTGTTTGGTTGGCTAGGGGTTGGGCTGGGTGTTTGGTGGGCTAGGGGTCGGGCTGGGTGTTTGGTGGGCTAGGGGTCAGGCTGGGTGTTTGGTTGGCTAGGGGTCGGGCTGGGTGTTTGGTTGGCTAGGGGTCGGGCTGGGTGTTTGGTTGGCTAGGGGGCTGGG
>NC_083828.1:11355036-11467314 GCF_015708825.2 Lethenteron reissneri | reverse complement strand
TAAGATCCGAAATGGTTTATTACGTCCTTCCAATGAGTGCTAAGCCAGAATCCATCTTCTCGGTTGAAATTGTCTCTGTGTTTGTATATGTGGATCGCCTCATGAACGAATCTCTCATGATAGCCAGATGGCTTGCAGAGAACCTCTGTCTTGGAGAAGTCAATGTCAGTGAGCCCACTGAATTGTAACAGTGATCTGCCACGGCTGAAGTGTTTGTCCTACCGTGTTTCAGGTCTGCCTTATGTTCACGGATGCGGTCCGAGACATGTCGTTTGGTTTCTCCAATGTAACTGCTACCACAGAGGCAACTTAGTTTGTAGACGCCAGGGTACTGTATGTCTGGAACCACATCTTTTACAGACGGGACAGATCACGGATTTTATGTACTGTGTTGAATCGGACCTGGATCTTGTGTTTAATCAGGATTTTGGAGATCTTTTTTGTGACCCCAGCAATGTAGGGTAAGGTGATGGTCTTGAAAGGCTCCTCAACAGGATCATTCTTGATGGTTGGAGTGATGGCTTTGCGGATTGTGTAGTCGGAGTAACCATTAGCCTCAAGAGCTTGGCGTACGTGTTTGAGTTCACTGGAAATGTGTTCATGGTCGGAGATGCATTGGGCTCTATGATATAGAGTCTTGATGAGGGAATTCTTCTGGGATGGATGGTGGTGGGAATCCGGTTTTAGATAAGCATCCGTGTGGGTGGCTTTCCTGTAAACAGAGTGGCTCATTGAACCATCAGGTCTCCTTTTGATTAGAACATCCAAAAAGGGTAGCTTGCCATCATTTTCGACTTCCATGGTGAATCTGATGGCTGGGTGTATGGAATTGATGTGGTCGAGAAATTGGTCTAGAGCAGGCCGGCCATGTGGCCAGATGACAAAAGTGTCGTCTACATACCTCTTCCATAAGGTCGGGCGTAGAGTGGCAGTCTGGATGGCGTCCGTCTCAAATTTCTCCATGAAGATGTTGGCTACAACCGGAGATAGGGGGGAGCCCATTGGGGTGCCCTCAATTTGCTTGTAGAAGGTTCCATTCCAGGTGAAGTATGTATTGGTTAAGCAGTGTCTCACCAGGGGGGGTACCCCAGCATTCAGTCCTTGATGAACCAAGTCTTCAATGATTGCGATGGTGTCAGGCACAGGCACCTTGGTGAACAAGGAAACCACATCAAAACTGACAAGCAGGTCGTCTGGGGGACAGGGCAATCCCCTTGATTGTCGATACCAGGTCAGTAGAGTTTAGTACTGCAGAGGTGGTTTTTCCAGTGAAAGGCCGTAGGATTTCGGACAAAAAACGAGCCAGTTTGTAAGTGGGGGAGTTGATAGTCGAGACAATGGGACGAAGAGGTGTATCTTCTTTATGTATCTTTGGCAAGCCGTACAATCTTGGTGGCCTGGCTGCAGAAGGTTTCAACGAGAACTGTTTGGTCTGATCAATTAATGCGGTTTGAAGCAGAAATTATGTTGTTGGTTTTGGAGACGAGGCTGTTGGTGGGGTCTCTTTTTATTTTGTATAGCTTCCATCGTTGAGTAGTTCTTGAATTTTGTTGTTGTATTCTATTTTGTCCATGATGACAGTGGCATTGCCTTTGTCGGCTGAGAGGATGACAATGTCATCCCTCTTTTTTAATTGAGCTAATTCAAAACGCTCATCTTTGCTGATGTTGCTAGCTGGCATCTTAGCGTTTTTGAGGGTTACAGAGATTTCAGATCTTGCTACGTCTGCAGCGATGTGACTCAAGCCCTTGAGAGCTACATCTACTCGAGCAATTATATCATTAACTGGTATGTGTCTAGGTGTGACTGCAAAGTTTAGTCCTTTAGCTAAAACGGATTTCAAACCTTCAGAAATAGGACTGTTACTGCGATTAATTACGACTTTGTTAACATCTAGCTTTTCAATGTGTGGGTCCGGTTTCTTGTTTGAGAGGCGGTTGAATTGGAAATCAAGTTGTCCTTACATTTAGTCGACATAGCGGCAGCTGAAGAGGCAGTCATTTTTTCCACATGTTCCCAATCCGATGTGGACATTGTTACACTCAAAGATAGTGTGATTTGTAGAGTGTCTTGTCTAACTGATCTAGTTCGGTGCGCGTAAGTCTGATTTTCTCTGAGATAAGAGCTAAACTAGTTCTAGACAGAATTCGTTTCGCATTAGAAGAAGTTACAGCAGCAGATGTTAGTGTAAATGCGTTTGGTATTACCTTAGAGTCGCGGCATCTCTTCAGAAAGGTGAGAGACTCGATTAGCTGAGCCTTCTTATCCCGGAGCTTGTTGAAGGATCTCAAAGTTATGTGGAAACCCTCCCCGTAGAGGCGGTTAAATTTCGATTTAAAGCTTTCGTGACTGCAGGGATTCATCTTCTTGGTTCTTTCGGTAAAGTCACGTAGAAGGGAAGTAATAAAATAATAAAAATAAAACATAATAAAACAATTCTCACGACGTTTCGGCCACAACGCAAGCAGCCGTCCTCAGGTGAAAACCAGGTCCGTCGAGGCGACAGAGTCTGAATGAAACAGCACACGAGCTTGGAGCATATATATAAGCTGGGCGCATTGACAAAGGAATTTGCATATTAAAAGGAATTTAGCATATTTATGGGAAATGCAGGAATGTGATTAGTACTGCATATGCATGTGCATTATGCAGGATTAACAGCATCAAAGGGAGCTGCAGTTACTGCTGCTGCTGCAATTGCTGCTGCCGCAGCCACCGCTGCTGCAGCAGTTGCTGCTGCTGCAGTTTCTGCTGCTGCTGCAGTTGCTGCTGCTGCAGTTGCTGCTGCTGCTGCACTTGCTGCTGCTGCTGCACTTGCTGCTGCTGCTGCAGTTGCTGCCTTATCCATTTTAATATAACACTATGTATTATTCTACCCACCCTAATGTGTATCATACTGCTATATGTTTACTGTACAATTACGACACCATACATTACTCTGCACACTGCACCATGCCAGTGAGTGGAACGCGGTCTGAAAGTCACCGTTAACGTGAACACAATCAGTTAAGATCCGAAATGGTTTATTACGTCCTTCCAATGATTGCTAAGCCAGAATCCATCTTCTCGGTTGAAATTGTCTCTGTGTTTGTATATGTGGATCGCCTCATGAACGAATCTCTCATGATAGCCAGATGGCTTGCAGAGAACCTCTGTCTTGGAGAAGTCAATGTCATGTGAGCCCACTGAATTGTAACAGTGATCTGCCACGGCTGAAGTGTTTGTCCAACCGTGTTTCAGGTCTGCCTTATGTTCACGGATGCGGTCCGAGACATGTCGTTTGGTTTCTCCAATGTAACTGCTACCACAGAGGCAACTTAGTTTGTAGACGCCAGGGTACTGTATGTCTGGAACCACATCTTTTACAGACGGGACCAGATCACGGATTTTATGTACTGTGTTGAATCGGACCTGGATCTTGTGTTTAATCAGGATTTTGGAGATCTTTTTTGTGACCCCAGCAATGTAGGGTAAGGTGATGGTCTTGAAAGGCTCCTCAACAGGATCATTCTTGATGGTTGGAGTGATGGCTTTGCGGATTGTGTAGTCGGAGTAACCATTAGCCTTAAGAGCTTGGCGTACGTGTTTGAGTTCACTGGAAATGTGTTCATGGTCGGAGATGCATTGGGCTCTATGATATAGAGTCTTGATGAGGGAATTCTTCTGGGATGGATGGTGGTGGGAATCCGGTTTTAGATAAGCATCCGTGTGGGTGGCTTTCCTGTAGACAGAGTGGCTCATTGAACCATCAGGTCTCCTTTTGATTAGGACATCCAAAAAGGGTAGCTTGCCATCATTTTCGACTTCCATGGTGAATCTGATGGCTGGGTGTATGGAATTGATGTGGTCGAGAAATTGGTCTAGAGCAGGCCGGCCATGTGGCCAGATGACAAAAGTGTCGTCTACATACCTCTTCCATAAGGTCGGGCGTAGAGTGGCAGTCTGGATGGCGTCCGTCTCAAATTTCTCCATGAAGATGTTGGCTACAACCGGAGATAGGGGGGAGCCCATTGGGGTGCCCTCAATTTGCTTGTAGAAGGTTCCATTCCAGGTGAAGTATGTATTGGTTAAGCAGTGTCTCACCAGGGGGGGTACCCCAGCATTCAGTCCTTGATGAACCAAGTCTTCAATGATTGCGATGGTGTCAGGCACAGGCACCTTGGTGAACAAGGAAACCACATCAAAACTGACAAGCAGGTCGTCTGGGGACAGGGCAATCCCCTTGATTGTCGATACCAGGTCAGTAGAGTTTAGTACTGCAGAGGTGGTTTTTCCAGTGAAAGGCCGTAGGATTTCGGACAAAAAACGAGCCAGTTTGTAAGTGGGGGAGTTGATAGTCGAGACAATGGGACGAAGAGGTGTATCTTCTTTATGTATCTTTGGCAAGCCGTACAATCTTGGTGGCCTGGCTGCAGAAGGTTTCAACGAGAACTGTTTGGTCTGATCAATTAATGCGGTTGAAGCAGAAATGATGTTGTTGGTTTTGGAGACGAGGCTGTTGGTGGGGTCTCTTTTTATTTTTGTATAGCTGCCATCGTTGAGTAGTTCTTGAATTTTGTTGTTGTATTCTATTTTGTCCATGATGACAGTGGCATTGCCTTTGTCGGCTGAGAGGATGACAATGTCATCCCTCTTTTTTAATTGAGCTAATTCAAAACGCTCATCTTTGCTGATGTTGCTAGCTGGCATCTTAGCGTTTTTGAGGGTTACAGAGATTTCAGATCTTGCTACGTCTGCAGCGATGTGACTCAAGCCCTTGAGAGCTACATCTACTCGAGCAATTATATCATTAACTGGTATGTGTCTAGGTGTGACTGCAAAGTTTAGTCCTTTAGCTAAAACGGATTTCAAACCTTCAGAAATAGGACTGTTACTGCGATTAATTACGACTTTGTTAACATCTAGCTTTTCAATGTGTGGGTCCGGTTTCTTGTTTGAGAGGCGGTTGAATTTGGAAATCAAGTTGTCCTTACATTTAGTCGACATAGCGGCAGCTGAAGAGGCAGTCATTTTTTCCACATGTTCCCAATCCGATGTGGACATTGTTACACTCAAAGATAAGTGTGATTTGTAGAGTGTCTTGTCTAACTGATCTAGTTCGGTGCGCGTAAGTCTGATTTTCTCTGAGATAAGAGCTAAACTAGTTCTAGACAGAATTCGTTTCGCATTAGAAGAAGTTACAGCAGCAGATGTTAGTGTAAATGCGTTTGGTATTACCTTAGAGTCGCGGCATCTCTTCAGAAAGGTGAGAGACTCGATTAGCTGAGCCTTCTTATCCCGGAGCTTGTTGAAGGATCTCAAAGTTATGTGGAAACCCTCCCCGTAGAGGCGGTTAAATTTCGATTTAAAGCTTTCGTGACTGCAGGGATTCATCTTCTTGGTTCTTTCGGTAAAGTCACGTAGAAGGGAAGTAATAAAATAATAAAAATAAAACATAATAAAACAATTCTCACGACGTTTCGGCCACAACGCAAGCAGCCGTCCTCAGGTGAAAACCAGGTCCGTCGAGGCGACAGAGTCTGAATGAAACAGCACACGAGCTTGGAGCATATATATAAGCTGGGCGCATTGACAAAGGAATTTGCATATTAAAAGGAATTTAGCATATTTATGGGAAATGCAGGAATGTGATTAGTACTGCATATGCATGTGCATTATGCAGGATTAACAGCATCAAAGGGAGCTGCAGTTACTGCTGCTGCTGCAATTGCTGCTGCCGCAGCCACCGCTGCTGCAGCAGTTGCTGCTGCTGCAGTTTCTGCTGCTGCTGCAGTTGCTGCTGCTGCAGTTGCTGCTGCTGCTGCACTTGCTGCTGCTGCTGCACTTGCTGCTGCTGCTGCAGTTGCTGCCTTATCCATTTTAATATAACACTATGTATTATTCTACCCACCCTAATGTGTATCATACTGCTATATGTTTACTGTACAATTACGACACCATACATTACTCTGCACACTGCACCATGCCAGTGAGTGGAACGCGGTCTGAAAGTCACCGTTAACGTGAACACAATCAGTTAAGATCCGAAATGGTTTATTACGTCCTTCCAATGATTGCTAAGCCAGAATCCATCTTCTCGGTTGAAATTGTCTCTGTGTTTGTATATGTGGATCGCCTCATGAACGAATCTCTCATGATAGCCAGATGGCTTGCAGAGAACCTCTGTCTTGGAGAAGTCAATGTCATGTGAGCCCACTGAATTGTAACAGTGATCTGCCACGGCTGAAGGTGTTTGTCCAACCGTGTTTCAGGTCTGCCTTATGTTCACGGATGCGGTCCGAGACATGTCGTTTGGTTTCTCCAATGTAACTGCTACCACAGAGGCAACTTAGTTTGTAGACGCCAGGGTACTGTATGTCTGGAACCACATCTTTTACAGACGGGACCAGATCACGGATTTTATGTACTGTGTTGAATCGGACCTGGATCTTGTGTTTAATCAGGATTTTGGAGA
Source organism: Lethenteron reissneri (assembly GCF_015708825.2). Classification (NCBI taxonomy): domain Eukaryota; kingdom Metazoa; phylum Chordata; class Hyperoartia; order Petromyzontiformes; family Petromyzontidae; genus Lethenteron; species Lethenteron reissneri. The sequence continues at coordinate 11,460,860 of NC_083828.1, read as the reverse complement.
TCTTTTTTGTGACCCCAGCAATGTAGGGTAAGGTGATGGTCTTGAAAGGCTCCTCAACAGGATCATTCTTGATGGTTGGAGTGATGGCTTTGCGGATTGTGTAGTCGGAGTAACCATTAGCCTTAAGAGCTTGGCGTACGTGTTTGAGTTCACTGGAAATGTGTTCATGGTCGGAGATGCATTGGGCTCTATGATATAGAGTCTTGATGAGGGAATTCTTCTGGGATGGATGGTGGTGGGAATCCGGTTTTAGATAAGCATCCGTGTGGGTGGCTTTCCTGTAGACAGAGTGGCTCATTGAACCATCAGGTCTCCTTTTGATTAGGACATCCAAAAAGGGTAGCTTGCCATCATTTTCGACTTCCATGGTGAATCTGATGGCTGGGTGTATGGAATTGATGTGGTCGAGAAATTGGTCTAGAGCAGGCCGGCCATGTGGCCAGATGACAAAAGTGTCGTCTACATACCTCTTCCATAAGGTCGGGCGTAGAGTGGCAGTCTGGATGGCGTCCGTCTCAAATTTCTCCATGAAGATGTTGGCTACAACCGGAGATAGGGGGGAGCCCATTGGGGTGCCCTCAATTTGCTTGTAGAAGGTTCCATTCCAGGTGAAGTATGTATTGGTTAAGCAGTGTCTCACCAGGGGGGGTACCCCAGCATTCAGTCCTTGATGAACCAAGTCTTCAATGATTGCGATGGTGTCAGGCACAGGCACCTTGGTGAACAAGGAAACCACATCAAAACTGACAAGCAGGTCGTCTGGGGACAGGGCAATCCCCTTGATTGTCGATACCAGGTCAGTAGAGTTTAGTACTGCAGGTGGTTTTTCCAGTGAAAGGCCGTAGGATTTCGGACAAAAAACGAGCCAGTTTGTAAGTGGGGGAGTTGATAGTCGAGACAATGGGACGAAGAGGTGTATCTTCTTTATGTATCTTTGGCAAGCCGTACAATCTTGGTGGCCTGGCTGCAGAAGGTTTCAACGAGAACTGTTTGGTCTGATCAATTAATGCGGTTGAAGCAGAAATGATGTTGTTGGTTTTGGAGACGAGGCTGTTGGTAGGGTCTCTTTTTATTTTTGTATAGCTGCCATCGTTGAGTAGTTCTTGAATTTTGTTGTTGTATTCTATTTTGTCCATGATGACAGTGGCATTGCCTTTGTCGGCTGAGAGGATGACAATGTCATCCCTCTTTTTTAATTGAGCTAATTCAAAACGCTCATCTTTGCTGATGTTGCTAGCTGGCATCTTAGCGTTTTTGAGGGTTACAGAGATTTCAGATCTTGCTACGTCTGCAGCGATGTGACTCAAGCCCTTGAGAGCTACATCTACTCGAGCAATTATATCATTAACTGGTATGTGTCTAGGTGTGACTGCAAAGTTTAGTCCTTTAGCTAAAACGGATTTCAAACCTTCAGAAATAGGACTGTTACTGCGATTAATTACGACTTTGTTAACATCTAGCTTTTCAATGTGTGGGTCCGGTTTCTTGTTTGAGAGGCGGTTGAATTTGGAAATCAAGTTGTCCTTACATTTAGTCGACATAGCGGCAGCTGAAGAGGCAGTCATTTTTTCCACATGTTCCCAATCCGATGTGGACATTGTTACACTCAAAGATAAGTGTGATTTGTAGAGTGTCTTGTCTAACTGATCTAGTTCGGTGCGCGTAAGTCTGATTTTCTCTGAGATAAGAGCTAAACTAGTTCTAGACAGAATTCGTTTCGCATTAGAAGAAGTTACAGCAGCAGATGTTAGTGTAAATGCGTTTGGTATTACCTTAGAGTCGCGGCATCTCTTCAGAAAGGTGAGAGACTCGATTAGCTGAGCCTTCTTATCCCGGAGCTTGTTGAAGGATCTCAAAGTTATGTGGAAACCCTCCCCGTAGAGGCGGTTATGTAGCTCTCAAGGGCTTGAGTCACATCGCTGCAGACGTAGCAAGATCTGAAATCTCTGTAACCCTCAAAAACGCTAAGATGCCAGCTAGCAACATCAGCAAAGATGAGCGTTTTGAATTAGCTCAATTAAAAAAGAGGGATGACATTGTCATCCTCTCAGCCGACAAAGGCAATGCCACTGTCATCATGGACAAAATAGAATACAACAACAAAATTCAAGAACTACTCAACGATGGCAGCTATACAAAAATAAAAAGAGACCCCACCAACAGCCTCGTCTCCAAAACCAACAACATCATTTCTGCTTCAACCGCATTAATTGATCAGACCAAACAGTTCTCGTTGAAACCTTCTGCAGCCAGGCCACCAAGATTGTACGGCTTGCCAAAGATACATAAAGAAGATACACCTCTTCGTCCCATTGTCTCGACTATCAACTCCCCCACTTACAAACTGGCTCGTTTTTTGTCCGAAATCCTACGGCCTTTCACTGGAAAAACCACCTCTGCAGTACTAAACTCTACTGACCTGGTATCGACAATCAAGGGGATTGCCCTGTCCCCAGACGACCTGCTTGTCAGTTTTGATGTGGTTTCCTTGTTCACCAAGGTGCCTGTGCCTGACACCATCGCAATCATTGAAGACTTGGTTCATCAAGGACTGAATGCTGGGGTACCCCCCCTGGTGAGACACTGCTTAACCAATACATACTTCACCTGGAATGGAACCTTCTACAAGCAAATTGAGGGCACCCCAATGGGCTCCCCCCTATCTCCGGTTGTAGCCAACATCTTCATGGAGAAATTTGAGACGGACGCCATCCAGACTGCCACTCTACGCCCGACCTTATGGAAGAGGTATGTAGACGACACTTTTGTCATCTGGCCACATGGCCGGCCTGCTCTAGACCAATTTCTCGACCACATCAATTCCATACACCCAGCCATCAGATTCACCATGGAAGTCGAAAATGATGGCAAGCTACCCTTTTTGGATGTCCTAATCAAAAGGAGACCTGATGGTTCAATGAGCCACTCTGTCTACAGGAAAGCCACCCACACGGATGCTTATCTAAAACCGGATTCCCACCACCATCCATCCCAGAAGAATTCCCTCATCAAGACTCTATATCATAGAGCCCAATGCATCTCCGACCATGAACACATTTCCAGTGAACTCAAACACGTACGCCAAGCTCTTAAGGCTAATGGTTACTCCGACTACACAATCCGCAAAGCCATCACTCCAACCATCAAGAATGATCCTGTTGAGGAGCCTTTCAAGACCATCACCTTACCCTACATTGCTGGGGTCACAAAAAAGATCTCCAAAATCCTGATTAAACACAAGATCCAGGTCCGATTCAACACAGTACATAAAATCCGTGATCTGGTCCCGTCTGTAAAAGATGTGGTTCCAGACATACAGTACCCTGGCGTCTACAAACTAAGTTGCCTCTGTGGTAGCAGTTACATTGGAGAAACCAAACGACATGTCTCGGACCGCATCCGTGAACATAAGGCAGACCTGAAACACGGTAGGACAAACACTTCAGCCGTGGCAGATCACTGTTACAATTCAGTGGGCTCACATGACATTGACTTCTCCAAGACAGAGGTTCTCTGCAAGCCATCTGGCTATCATGAGAGATTCGTTCATGAGGCGATCCACATATACAAACACAGAGACAATTTCAACCGAGAAGATGGATTCTGGCTTAGCAATCATTGGAAGGACGTAATAAACCATTTCGGATCTTAACTGATTGTGTTCACGTTAACGGTGACTTTCAGACCGCGTTCCACTCACTGGCATGGTGCAGTGTGCAGAGTAATGTATGGTGTCGTAATTGTACAGTAAACATATAGCAGTATGATACACATTAGGGTGGGTAGAATAATACATAGTGTTATATTAAAATGGATAAGGCAGCAACTGCAGCAGCAGCAGCAAGTGCAGCAGCAGCAGCAAGTGCAGCAGCAGCAGCAACTGCAGCAGCAGCAGCAACTGCAGCAGCAGCAGCAACTGCAGCAGCAGCAGAAACTGCAGCAGCAGCAACTGCTGCAGCAGCGGTGGCTGCGGCAGCAGCAATTGCAGCAGCAGCAGTAACTGCAGCTCCCTTTGATGCTGTTAATCCTGCATAATGCACATGCATATGCAGTACTAATCACATTCCTGCATTTCCCATAAATATGCTAAATTCCTTTTAATATGCAAATTCCTTTGTCAATGCGCCCAGCTTATATATATGCTCCAAGCTCGTGTGCTGTTTCATTCAGACTCTGTCGCCTCGACGGACCTGGTTTTCACCTGAGGACGGCTGCTTGCGTTGTGGCCGAAACGTCGTGAGAATTGTTTTATTATGTTTTATTTTTATTATTTTATTACTTCCCTTCTACGTGACTTTACCGAAAGAACCAAGAAAAAGCTTTGTAGACGTTGATCTTTGTGGCTCTTTTAAGGTTTCTGTTGTTCCAGACACGTTTGTATAGTCTGCCAAATGCACTGTTTGCCTTGGCCAGCCTGTTTTCGACTTCGTTGTCGATCTTGGCGTCAGACTAGATGACGCACCCCAAGTAGCTGAACTGGTGGACAGCTTTCAGTTCTGTTTGTTCAATGAAGATGCTTGGTGGATGGTGCTCCTCATGGGGTGCGGACTGATGAAGAACTTCAGTCTTCCTCAGGCTGACTTCAAGGCCGAAGATCTGAGCTGTTTTCGCGAAACAGGACGTAATTCGCTGCATAGCTGCCTCTGTATGAGCAAGGAGGGCGGCATCGTCAGCAAAAAGCAGCTCCCTGATCAGTTGCTCCATGGTCTTTGTGTGGGCCTGCAAACGCCTCAGGTTGAACACGCTCCCGTCGAGACGAAAACGGATGTATACGCCATCAGCGTCGTCGAGGTCCTCTGTGACCTGCTGGAGCATCATGCTGAACAAAATGGTGAACAGCGTGGGAGCAAGAACACAGCCCTGTTTCACGCCGTTTGCAATAGGGAAGGGCTGCGAGAGATTGTTGCTATGTCTGACTTGTCCAAGCTGGTCTTCATGAAGCTGGACGATCATGGTGAGGAACTTCGGTGGGCAGCCTAGCTTGTCCAGGATTTTCCAAAGTCCCTGCCTGCTCACGGTGTCAAACGCTTTTGTCAGGTCCACAAGGGTGACGTACAGTGCTTTATTTTGCTCCCGGCACTTTTCCTGAATCTGCCTCAGGACAAACACCATGTCTGTGGTTCCCCGGTTGGCTCTAAAGCCACACTGGGTCTCTGGGAGGTGATCTTCAGCTATTGCGGGTACCAGTCTATTCAGCAGTACTCTTGCGAAGATTTTGCCGGCGACGGACAGAAGTGTTATGCCACGATAATTGGAACAGTCTGATTTCTCCCCTTTGTTCTTGTACAGGGTGATGATGACTGCATCTTTGAGATCTTGAGGGAGTTTACCCTGCTCCCAGCAGCAGACGAAGAATTCATGGAGTTTGGTGTGCAGTGCTGGGCCTCCGTTCTTCCATACTTCAGGAGGGATGCCATCAACTCCTGCAGCTTTACCACTCTTCAGCTGTTTAATGGCTTCCTCAGTTTCTTGTAATGTTGGTGCCACATCCAGTTCGGTTTTCACTGGTTGTTGTGGGATGCGGTCAATCGCTGGTTCTTGGACTGAGCGGCTAGCATTGAAGAGCGTGTAGAAGTGCTCAGACCAGCGGTTCAGGATTGAGTCCTTTTCAGTGAGCAGTTTTTTCCCGTCTGCACTCCGCAGGGGGCTCAGGATTTGGTACGAGGGGCCATATACCACTTTTAGGGCTTCGTAGAATCCCCTGTAGTCGCCAGTATCAGCGCAAAACTGAGTAAAGTCACGTATAAAGAAAAAATAATAAATTAAATAATAACATACGACGTTTCGATTGCAACACAAGCAATCATCATCAGGTATAATGAAATAGCGACATAAAATCTAACCAGAAAAAATTATAGACAGACATATAAGCAGACAGATATCACCAAGATACACACAGCGGGCAACACAGGTACAGAGAGGGGTGATCGTCTCTGTGGGGTGGCCTTAAATAGACAGAGTTGTTTTGGCTGGATAGAGAGGGAAAAATGGGCAAGGAATGGTCTAGAGAGGAGACAGATTGATGTGGTACAAGAGGATGTGGAGTTAAATGGACTTGCCGATGACTGGTACCAGCGGTGTCAAGATCGCCTCTGTGGAGAAGGCTCGTTAAGGATGCTACTGGGCAGTTGGAGGCAGTCGCCCTCCAGCAACAACGGAGGACAGAGGAGCAATACTCACAACAATCGGAGTGCCGAGTCGCTAAAACACAGCAAGTTGGCACAGGAGGGGGCACAGGTGGTGCATCAGCCAGTCATCTGAGTCAGTCAACCCATGTCACTTGGGTCTGTCCGGTGACTTCCTGCCAGCAGGCATTCGACACTGCAAGTGGCCTTAAAGTGCACATAACCTGGCACAAGCGCTGTGGTGATGTCACCACCACTTTGTGGCGAATGGCGGTTATTGTTGGTGTGTGTGGGAAGTGGTGGCGCAGCAGTCAGCATACTGTGCTATGAACCCTTCCACCCAAGTTCGATTCCTGCTCACAGCCAATAGCAATGACGATTATCTTAACCGGTCCTGGGCCTTCTCTAGGTCGACTCAGCCTCAAATAAGTACCTGATGTGTATAAGCATCGCTACTGGGGAGACAAAAGCGGTCGGGCATGGTGCTAGCCACCCACCCCCTCATGTACCATGCCAGCCTTTATTAGGTGCTTGCTAACAGCACTTATCCTACAGAGTGTTAAGTCTATACTGGGGATATTTGTCTTCGTGTGCGAGCGCAGTGTGTGTGTGAAGCGCATCACCAGGAAAGATGTACGCGTTGTTGCCCTGGCCAGGCCTGAAGATGCGACCGTCCGGCAGAGTGACCGGGTCGAAGGGGCTTCCGCTAGCAAACAGGCACCGCCCCTACAATGACATGGGATCATCAGACTCAACAGCACTGCACAGCCACTCCTCTTGGAAGTACGGACGTCCATTGGTGATTGCATGTATATGACAGTCTAATTGTGTGCGTGACCGTATATTGATGAGTGCCTATGTACACAAGCCTGTGAGTGTGTGCACATGTGCGTGCGGTGTATGTGAGGGCAGTGTGTGTGAGCACGGTGTGTGTGAGCATTCGTCTGTGAGCGTGTGAGCATTCGTCTGTGAGCGTGTGTGCGTACATCTGCGAGTGTGTGCGCATGGTGTGTGCGAGCACGGTAAGTGTACGTACGTCTGTGAGTGTTTGCGTGTGTGTGTGTGTGGACGTCTGTGAACATGTGTGCATACATCTGTGAGTATTTGAGCATGTATGCATATATCTGTAAGCATGTGTGTCTGTATGTGTGTGTCTGGCAAAACAACCCCTTCCTCCTCGTGGTGCCGGACGGGCAACGCTGTCGTGGGCAGTGCTGTGGGGGGAGGGCCAATTCCAATTGGCCTTTCCCCTCATGGCGTTTGTGGCCACCACAGCAGCCAAAATGGGGCTCTGGATGGGTGCGAGGGGCTTCAATTAATTATCGCTAAACCACGACGGAAAATTTAAATTAATAAGCTTGTGCCGGAGGCCCCGGGGGGACAGACGTCTATGACGTCACCTGGCCAAACCCCATTTGGCGGAGCCAGGAGACTGAATCCTTACCCTCGGGGCTCCTCCAGAAACAACAAAAAACCACGACGTGTGGCCACGTGGAATGGTCGAAAGCTCACTGCAGAGGAGAGGCTGCCACTTCTCTGTCAGGAGCTGGACCGGTACCGCCTGGATCTCTATGGTATTCAGGAGGTCCGGTGAACTGGCTCTGGTTCCTGCCACCATGAGGGGTGGACAGTCCACTTCTCGGGGCAGGAGACTGCCAAACAACAGGGAGTGGCTCTTCTTCTGAACAAAATAATTAAGGGGGCGTGGGAGCGTGGTGGTGAGGTGTGGGAAGCTGTAAGCCCCAGGCTACTTTGGGCTCGCCTTCCTATGAACCAGAGGCGAGGAGTGGTGGTCGTGGTTACTTATGCCCCCACTGAAGACGAACATCCATGGAGGGATGCAGGCAAAGCCGATGACTCAGATGCCTTCTATGACCTCCTGTCACAGGTGCTAGCTAAAGTGGCCCCTCAGGATAGTAATTTTGTTGAGTGACTTCGATGCCCGAGTTGGTCATGCTGCTGGCACCTGGTCTGGAGTGATTGGAAGGCATGGGCCAGATCAATTTAATAATAAAGACAGGAGGCTGCTATATTTTTGTGCAGCCCATGGGTTTGTAATTACCAACATGCTGTTCCGGCATCGGTGCATCCACACAACATCATGGATGCATGCCGGGTCCAAGCAAGAACATCTGCTGGACTACATAGTGACGGAACAGCGGATGCGGGCCCATGTCCTTGACACCAGTGGAGCTGATCTGCCCACTGGCCATCGACTTGTCATCTGGAAGATGCGCTGCCATTATTCTACTCCAGTGGTGGGTGTACACCCAGGACCCCATTCAAACCCTTAGTGGCATGGTCTCAGCTAGCGGATGAAAGTTGCAAGTGAGAATTTAATCATCGCTTGCGGCTGGAGTTGGCATCGTCCCCCACTCCTCCTGATGTAGAGGGGAAATGGGCGAGGGTTAGGACTGTGGCTCATGCAGCTGCAATGGCTGCTTTGGGTACACGGTCCAGACCTCACCAGAGACCCTGGCTGACAGAGGAGGTGTTCAAGCTGGTTGAGAAAAAGCGACAGGCCCACTCTCATCGGCTACAGCATCCCACGTCGGAGAATGAGGAGGCTTACCGCAGCCTTCGCTCGGAGGTTCGGAGAGCCGTGAGGTGCTGCAAGGATGGGTGGTGGTCACAGGTTGCTGAGGAGATGGAGTCTGCCTCAATGGCCTGCGATCACAAATCGCTCTTTAATTCCATCAAAAAAGTAACCTGCAGCGCCACACCTATTACCATCATTAGGGGAAGGAACGGTGATCCAATCTCTGACCTCCAGGAACAGGTTTTCAGATTTGCTGCGCATTTGTGTGAGGTCCTGGGGGAGGGGACATCCCTCAGCCAGGAAAATAACTTGGGATAAAGTGGTGATGACCTAGCCGAGGCTGCGGTGCCTCAAATATTGGAAGAAGTCACCCTCTGCGAGTGGCTGGCTGAGGTGCCATCTGTTGAGGAAGTACTGAAGGCGATCCAGAGTCTGAGACCAGGAAAGGCACCGGGCAGAGATGATCTCCCAAGTGAAATGCTGAGGGAGGGTAGCGTTTGTGCACAAACTGCCCTACATGACATCATAACAACAGTCTGGACCACTGGACGGGTTCCGCTGGACTGGAAGGATGCCCTGGTAGTCCCCCTCTTTAAGAAGGGGGACCGCACAGACTGGAACAACTACAGGGGCATCTCACTCTTCAGTGTGCCAGGAAAGCTCCTGGCAAGGATTATTCAGCATCGACTTGCTAGGCACACTGAGGAGAGGCTTGCGGAGCCCCAATGCGGTTTCAAGAAAGGACGGTCCTGCACAGATGCCATATTTTCTGTCCGTCTGCTACAGCAGAGGTGTAGGGAATTCCAACAAGACCTACATCTCCGCTTTATTGGAGATGTAGGTCAGTAGGCCTGGGCTCTGGGTTGTTCTTCGTGCTTTTGGAGTCCCTGACCATCTGCTCACGATCATTAAGGACCTTCATATGATGGTGAGAGGGCCTGGGTAAAACTACGCGGCCGAGAGTAGGAGCCATTCCCTGTACACCTTGGGATGCGATAGGGATGTCCTCTGGCTCCCACATTATGTAACATCTATTTCGACCACGTAGTTCGTGAATGAAGCCTTCAATAGCTGTACCGGAGGAATTTCCATCTGGTACAAATACAATGGGAGGCTGATCGATGCCCGGGTGAAGTCAAGAGATGGTTCCCTATTGCTCAACCATGTTATGTATGCCGATGATCTGGTAATTGCTGCTCACTCAGAGGAAGAGTTGTAGGCGCTGCTGCTGAACCTGGAGCTTGCCACTAAGAGGTGGGGCCTTACCATCAGCCCCACCAAAACTAAGCACCTGCCTGGGTATTTTGTACCATCGGGCACTCCACCCCCACAACTCCCAATTGGTGATAGGGCAGTTATGTAGAGAGTGGAGAGTTTCCCATACCTGGGCAGTGTGCTCATGACCGGCTCCGGTTTAACAGCAGAGGTCTCACTCCGAATCAGTCGAACGGCATTATCTTTTCATCGGTTGCGTAACGCTGTTTGGAAGCTACCTGGTCTGTCACTCCGCACGAAGCTTCAGGTCTTCTCGGCCACAGTCATTCCCTCCCTTCTCTACGCTTGCGAAATGTGGACCCCCCGAATGGAACATCTTTGCCGGTTAGAAACATTTAGGCTGGCCTGCCTAAGATTCATCCTGAGTTTAACCAGGCTGAATTAGCTCACAAATCCTTTAAAGATGTGAACAAAGTCCCATCGGTGAGCTCCTCCGGCAGGCAAGGCTGCGTTGGCTGGGTCATGTAGCCCGTATGCCCAGCCACCAGGATGTGGAGCTGTTTGCCGATGACTGGTACCAGCGGTGTCAAGATCGGTCTCCCACCCACCCCCTCGTGCCATGCCGGCCTTCATAGGTGCTCGCTAACAGCACTTCATACCAGCAGTCTGTTAAGGCTACTGGGGGGATATTTATCTTTTGTACGTCTGTGAGTGGTATGCATGTGTGCGTATGTCTAGGAGCATGTGTGTGCATATGTTTGTGAGCACATGTGCATTGTGGCTGTGAGGAAACGCCATGAGGACCGATTCCAATTGGTGCTTCCCCTCACGGTGCTCGTAGCTATCGCAGCGGCAAACGGGGAGGGCTCTGGACAGTGCAAGGGGCTTGTGGCGCCTTCACATTCAACTAAATAACCACTAAAACATGTGACAAATATCAATCTAAGCTTGTGCTGGAGGCCCCGGGAGGACAGGCATTTATCACATCTCCTGGTCAAATCCCATTTGAACGAGCCAGGATACCGTACCCGTACCCTCGGAGTATGAGCTAGTGATTGCTGTCCACTCTGAAAAAGGAGCTGGAGATGTGACTGCTGAACCAGGATCATGCTGCTAAGAGATGGGAGATTGGAGAAGTTTCCATATCTGGGCAGTATGCTTATAACTAGCTCCGGTTTGGCAGATGAGTTCTCGCTCTGAATCATTTTAGCAGCATTATCTTTTCATTAGCTGCGTAATGCTGTGTGGAAGCTACCTCGCCTGTCGCAACATATTAAGCTCTGGATGTTCTCAACCACACTCCCTTTCTATGCTTGTGAAACATGGAGCCATTTAAAGGAATTTCTGCACTGGTTTGAAATATTTAGTCTGGCCTGCCTACAATAATTCCTGGGTTTAACGAGACTGAATTGTTTGAGCTCACAGATCCTTGAAAGATCTGGACACAGTCCCATGAGTGAGCTCCTCCGTCAAGCGAGGCGATGTTGTCTGGGTCATATAGCCCGCATGACCAGCTACCGCATGCCAAAGCAGCTTCTGTTTGGCCGGATAGATCAGGTTAAATTGGTGTAGCACGGGCTATAGAAAAGATGGACTGATGTGGTACGGAAGGATGTGGAGCTGATTAGACTTGCCAATGACTGGTACCAGCGGTGTCAAGATCGGTCTCTGTGGACAAGGTTAGTGAAGAATGCTACTGGATAGTTGGAGGCAGTCGCCTTTCAGCAACAACGGAGGGCAGAGGAGTGGCGCTCATAACAACGACCAGAGCACCGAGCAGCTAAAACGCAAAAAGTTAGCACAGTGGGGAGCCCAGCTGGTGTACAATCACTCCCCGCTCATCGTCGGGTTTGTGTTCCTGGAAAATTTTAGTTTAAGTGAAATAACATGAAGTGAATCTTGACTTTTTGGGTCTTTCAGTAAAGCCATGTAGATAGAAAAAACAATACAATATCACGACGTTTCGATCGCAAAACAAGCAATCATCTTCAGGTGAAAAAAATAGGGGAAATCTGCCGAGGCAGGCTGTTTATAAAGGTTTAGAGATGGGCGGGCAGCTAATGTTAATGTAGGAGAGGTCTCCGTAACCTGCAGTAGGTATACACCAATCAAAGAGCCGTTTACAAATGGTTTAGAGATGGGTGGGGCAGCTAATGCCAATGTGGGAGAGGTACTACGGAGCTGTGGGGGGTGGCCATTGTATTGTGAGAGATTAGCATGTCAATGTAAGAAATTTGAAGCTCGGCAAGAGCTCGGACAGTGCAGTGGCCACATGGAGGTGGAAGAGAATGGCAAGCCGCCATTTACTAACACAGCTAACGGTGGCTGTGTTAGACACCTATTAGCAACATCAGCAAGGATGAGCGCCTTGAACTCTCCCAACTAAAAAAAGATAGATGACATCGTCATCCTCTCAGCCGACAAGGGCAATGCCACTGTGATCTTGGACAAAACCACATACAATAACAAAATTCAGGACCTACTAATGATGGCAGCTATACAAAAATCAATAGAGATCCTACCAACTGCCTGGTTACAAAAACCAACAACATCATCACCGATTCGACATCTTTAATCGAACCAACCAAGCGGCTTGCCTTAAAACCCTCTGCTACTAGACCACCCAGATTGTATGGCTTACCAAAAATCCGTAAAGAAGGCACATTAGTCCGCCCTACCGTCTCCACCATTGGCTCACCCACCTACAAACTGGCCCAATTTCTGTCTGAGACCTTGCAACCATTCACTGGTAAGACCACTTCAGCTGTACTTAACTCAGCCCACTTGATATCTTCAAATAAGGACATCTCACTATTTCCAGGTGATTTGCTTGTCAGTTTCGATGTGGTATCTTTGTTTACACAAGTTCCTGTGCCTGACACCATTGCAATCATTGAATATTTGGTCCAACAAGGATTGAATGCTGATGTGCCAGCCCTGGTTAGACACTGCCTCACCAACACTTACTTTACCTGGAATGGAACATTCAAAAAACAAGTTGAAGGTACCCCTATGAGTTCTCCCTTATCTCCAGTTGTAGCCAATGTTTTAATGGAGAAATTTGAGACAGATGCTATCCAGGCATCCATCCTACATCCTTCCTTGTGGAAGAGATACGTTGATGATACGTTCGTCATCTGGCCACATGGCCTACCAGCTCTGGACAAATTCTTCAACCACATCAATTCCATACACCTAGCTATCAAATTCACCATGGAGGTAGAAAAGAATGACAAGTTACCATTCTTGGATGCTTTAATCGAAAAGGGACCTGATGGCTCAATGGTACACTACGTCTACAGGAAAGCCACCCATACGGATGCTTACCTAAAACCTGACTCCCACTACCATCCATCCCAGCAGAATTCCCTCATCAAAACTCTACACCGCAAAGCTCGTTGTATTTCCGACCATCACCACCAAGCCAGTGAACTAGAGCACGTACACCAAGCCCTCAAGAGGAATGGATATTCGGAGTACACAATCCGTAAAGCTATCAACCAAACCGTGGGGAGAGAACCATCTGAGGACCCAATCAAAACCATCACCTTGCCATACATAGCAGGGGTCACCAAAAATATTTACAAAATCATGAGCAAACACAAGATCCAGGTACGATTCAACACAGTACATAAAATTCGTGATTTGATCCCCTCTGTGAAGGATGCGATCCCTGGAATGCATTACCCCGGTGTCTACAAACTCAGCTGCATCTGTGGCAGCAGTTACATTGGGGAAACTAAGCGACATGTCTCGGACCGTGTTCGTGAACACAAGGCAGATCTGAAACACGGTAGGACCAATACCTTGGCCGTGGCTGATCATTGTTTTAACGCTTTGGGCACATGCGAAATTGATTTTGGCAAGACGAAGGTACTCTGCAAACCCACTGGCTATCAACAAAGATTTGTTAATGAAGCCATCCAGATATATAAACACAGACACAATTTAAACCGAGAAGATGGGTACAAACTGAGCAATCATTGGAAGGACGTTATTAACCAGGTAAAGTCATAACTGGCTGTGATGTTCCTATCTTACCTACCTATGTTAACAGTTATTTTCGACTCTCTTGAGTTACATTCACTAACACAGTCACCATTAGCTGTGTTAGTAAATAGCGGCTTTCAACTCTTTTCCACCTCCATGTGGCCACTGCGCTGTCCGAGCTCTCGCTAAACTTACATTTACAAGCAAATTTCTTACATTGACATGCTAATCTCTCACAATACAATGGCCACCCCCCACAGCTCCGTAGTACCTCTTCCACATTGGCATTAGCTGCCCCACCCATCTCTAAAGCATTTGTAAACAGCTCTTTAATTGGTGTAGACCTACTGCAGGTTACGGAGACCTCTCCTACATTAACATTAGCTGCCCCGCTCATCTCTAAACCTTTATAAACAGCCTGCCTCGGCAGATTTCCCCGTCTTTTTTCACCTGAAGATGATTGCTTGTGTTGCTATCGAAACATCGTGATATTGTATTATTTTTTATATCTACGTGGCTTTACCGAAAGACCTAAGAATACGTCAAGTGAAACATATTTTCCCGTAATAACCAATGTAAATAGCGGAGGTTATGTTCCTGGAGAAAAGGTTAGGTTAGAGAAAAGGTTAGGTTAGGTTAACACTCACCAGTGATGGTTGTGCAACTTTCTAGAGGTAGAGTGAGGTGTTTGAGTCACAGGGACACATGCAATGACTGTTGCACGGCTTTCTTGTTTTCTAGGTCGAGTTGCTTATATGTATTGCAAAGTATTGCTTGTTTTCCTGCACACTTGAGCACTGTGCTACCTTAATGCATCATCCTCACTAAAACTATCCTACGCCTTGTTGAAAGTGAGGGGCAGCTTTGAAAGCTACAATGACACCATGATTCACAACCCTCGGCCTTTAAAGTCCTCAAACAAACTGCCTGCCTTTGTCTAGATCACCAGTAAACAGAGAGGAATGTGTCACTGATGTTGATCAATCCACACTGATAAATAGGTGCTCCATATCTCCTACTGAAAAGTGGCATGAACGATAATATATTTGTTAGCAAAGTGATCACCTTCATGGCACTTGAAGCAGAAGGATAACTTGGTGAAGGATGCAGCAATAAATAACCTCTTCTTGGTTCTTTCGGTAAAGTCACGTAGAAGGGAAGTAATAAAATAATAAAAATAAAACATAATAAAATAATTCTCACGACGTTTCGGCTACAACGCAAGCAGCCGTCTCCAGGTGAAGAATGAGACACTACCAAGCTAGGAGCTTATATATAAGCTGGGTTGGAGGTGGAAGAGCGCCTTAACAAAAAGAATGTGCATATGAAGAGGAATTTAGCATATTCATGGGAAATGCGTAGGAGGTGGGTGGGGGTGTTTCATAGTCATATTATGCCCATGCATTATGCAGGATCAACAGCACCAAGGGGGGGTGCAGGGAGTAGCATTAACAAAGGAAAGGAATGTTAATAGTATGTAGCTGCAGTTACTAAACAACCACGTAGAAAACTAAAGTATAAACTACATAAAAAACTAAAGTATAAACTGCATAGCACCATCAGTATACTTACTATACTCTACAATAAGCTGAGTTACTAACAGCAAGTAATACATCACAATTCTACGTCGTAAAAATTATATAATATGCTTCCATCTAAACTTTATTCTCCTACATCACACGAGCATACACCGTACTATATACTGCCATAGATAAACCCAACATTAAATTATATACTGTATTGCTATAAACCACCCTATACCTTATACATTTTAATATAACACTATGTATTATTCTACTCACCCTAATGTGTATCACACTGCTATATGTTTACTATACAATTACGATACTATATATTACTTTGTACATTGTATTAAGCATATAAATGTTATACTGTTTGTTATTATACGCTGTACCATTGACCGTCGTGTCAATGGGTGAGTCGTGGGGGGAAAAACTTGCAGCGGAGCAAAGAATCCATTCCCTGCGGAAAATACAATGCCAGTGAGTGGAACGCGGTCTGAAAGTCACCGTAAACGTGAACACAATCAGTTAAGATCCGAAATGGTTTATTACGTCCTTCCAATGATTGCTAAGCCAGAATCCATCTTCTCGGTTAAAATTGTCTCTGTGTTTGTATATGTGGATCGCCTCATGAACGAATCTCTCATAATAGCCAGATGGCTTGCAGAGAACCTCTGTCTTGGAGAAGTCAATGTCATGTGAGCCCACTGAGTTGTAACAGTGATCTGCCACGGCTGAGGTGTTTATCCTACCGTGTTTCAGGTCTGCTTTGTGTTCACGGATGCGGTCCGAGACATGTCGTTTGGTTTCCCCAATGTAACTGCTACCACAGAGGCAACTTAGTTTGTAGACGCCAGGGTACTGTATGTCTGGAACCACATCTTTTACAGACGGTACCAGATCACGGATTTTATGTACTGTGTTGAATCGGACCTGGATCTTGTGTTTAATCAGGATTTTGGAGATCTTTTTTGTGACCCCAGCAATGTAGGGTAAGGTGATGGTCTTGAAAGTCTCCTCAACCGGATCCTTCTTGATGGTTGGAGTGATGGCTTTGCGGATTGTGTAGTCGGAGTAACCATTAGCCTTAAGAGCTTGGCGTACATGTTTGAGTTCATTGGCAATGTGTTCCTGGTCGGAGATGCATTGGGCTCTATGATATAGAGTCTTGATGAGGGAATTCTTCTGGGATGGGTGGTGGTGGGAATCCGGTTTTAGATAAGCATCCGTATGGGTGGCTTTCCTGTAGACAGAGTGGCTCATTGAACCATCAGGTCTCCTTTTGATTAGGACATCCAAAAAGGGTAGCTTGCCATTTTTTTCGACTTCCATGGTGAATCTGATGGCTGGGTGTATGGAATTGATGTGGTCGAGAAATTGGTCTACAGTAGGCCTGCCATGTGGCCAGATGACAAAAGTGTTGTCTACGTACCTCTTCCATAAGGTCGGGCGTAGAGTGGCAGTCTGGATGGCGTCAGTCTCAAATTTCTCCTGGAATGGAACTTTCTACAAGCAAACTGAGGGCACCCCAATGGGCTCCCCCCTATCTCCGGTTGTAGCCAAGATCTTCATGGAGAAATTTGAGACTGACGCCATCCAGACTGCCACTCTACGCCCGACCTTATGGAAGAGGTACGTAGACGACACTTTTGTCATCTGGCCACATGGCAGGCCTACTCTAGACCAATTTCTCGACCACATCAATTCCATACACCCAGCCATCAGATTCACCATGGAAGTCGAAAAAGATGGCAAGCTACCCTTTTTGGATGTCCTAATCAAAAGGAGACCTGATGGTTCAATGAGCCACTCTGTCTACAGGAAAGCCACCCATACGGATGCTTACCTAAAACCGGATTCCCACCACCACCCATCCCAGAAGAATTCCCTCATCAAGACTCTATATCATAGAGCCCAATGCATCTCCAACCAGGAACACATTGCCAATGAACTCAAACACGTACGCCAAGCTCTTAAGGCTAATGGTTACTCCGACTACACAATCCGCAAAGCCATCACTCCAACCATCAAGAAGGATCCGGTTGAGGAGCCTTTCAAGACCATCACCTTACCCTACATTGCTGGGGTCACAAAAAAGATCTCCAAAATCCTGATTAAACACAAGATCCAGGTCCGATTCAACACAGTACATAAAATCCGTGATCTGGTACCGTCTGTAAAAGATGTGGTTCCAGACATACAGTACCCTGGCGTCTACAAACTAAGTTGCCTCTGATAATTGGTTTTTTACCCTT
The DNA here is from genome assembly GCF_015708825.2 of Lethenteron reissneri. NCBI lineage: Eukaryota > Metazoa > Chordata > Hyperoartia > Petromyzontiformes > Petromyzontidae > Lethenteron > Lethenteron reissneri. The sequence continues at coordinate 11,443,213 of NC_083828.1, read as the reverse complement.
CTATCTGGCAACAAAACTGACACCTTTTTACAAGGAGTCATGTTTGCATAGACCGCAATACCTGCAGTCATAAATACAAACAAAAGACATAACTCTGATAATGTGCACTGTCCTTGAAGTTGATTGGTCCACACCCGAGACAGCTTTCCTTCGAGCCTAGTCTCACATGGGTTGGACCAGAAGACGCCAAAAGGCGCACAACTCAAAGACAATGCACCATCAGAGTATGAGAGCTCGGGGCAAGCATCTACACTATGGGGACCTCATTTGCCAGTAAAAATATGATAATTGGTTTTTTACCCTTCTATCTGGCAACAAAACTGACACCTTTTTACAAGGAGTCATGTTTGCATAGACCGCAATACCTGCAGTCATAAATACAAACAAAAGACATAACTCTGATAATGTGCACTGTCCTTGAAGTTGATTGGTCCACACCCGAGACAGCTTTCCTTCGAGCCTAGTCTCACATGGGTTGGACCAGAAGACGCCAAAAGGCGCACAACTCACAGACAATGCACCATCAGAGTATAAGAGCTCGGGGCAAGCATCTACACTATGGGGACCTCATTTGCCAGTAAAAATATGATAATTGGTTTTTTACCCTTCTATCTGGCAACAAAACTGACACCTTTTTACAAGGAGTCATGTTTGCATAGACCGCAATACCTGCAGTCATAAATACAAACAAAAGACATAACTCTGATAATGTGCACTGTCCTTGAAGTTGATTGGTCCACACCCGAGACAGCTTTCCTTCGAGCCTAGTCTCACATGGGTTGGACCAGAAGACGCCAAAAGGCGCACAACTCAAAGACAATGCACCATCAGAGTATGAGAGCTCGGGGCAAGCATCTACACTATGGGGACCTCATTTGCCAGTAAAAATATGATAATTGGTTTTTTACCCTTCTATCTGGCAACAAAACTGACACCTTTTTACAAGGAGTCATGTTTGCATAGACCGCAATACCTGCAGTCATAAATACAAACAAAAGACATAACTCTGATAATGTGCACTGTCCTTGAAGTTGATTGGTCCACAACCGAGACAGCTTTCCTTCGAGCCTAGTCTCACATGGGTTGGACCAGAAGACGCCAAAAGGCGCACAACTCAAAGACAATGCACCATCAGAGTATGAGAGCTCGGGGCAAGCATCTACACTATGGGGACCTCATTTGCCAGTAAAAATATGATAATTGGTTTTTTACCCTTCTATCTGGCAACAAAACTGACACCTTTTTACAAGGAGTCATGTTTGCATAGACCGCAATACCTGCAGTCATAAATACAAACAAAAGACATAACTCTGATAATGTGCACTGTCCTTGAAGTTGATTGGTCCACACCCGAGACAGCTTTCCTTCGAGCCTAGTCTCACATGGGTTGGACCAGAAGACGCCAAAAGGCGCACAACTCAAAGACAATGCACCATCAGAGTATGAGAGCTCGGGGCAAGCATCTACACTATGGGGACCTCATTTGCCAGTAAAAATATGATAATTGGTTTTTTACCCTTCTATCTGGCAACAAAACTGACACCTTTTTACAAGGAGTCATGTTTGCATAGACCGCAATACCTGCAGTCATAAATACAAACAAAAGACATAACTCTGATAATGTGCACTGTCCTTGAAGTTGATTGGTCCACACCCGAGACAGCTTTCCTTCGAGCCTAGTCTCACATGGGTTGGACCAGAAGACGCCAAAAGGCGCACAACTCAAAGACAATGCACCATCAGAGTATGAGAGCTCGGGGCAAGCATCTACACTATGGGGACCTCATTTGCCAGTAAAAATATGATAATTGGTTTTTTACCCTTCTATCTGGCAACAAAACTGACACCTTTTTACAAGGAGTCATGTTTGCATAGACCGCAATACCTGCAGTCATAAATACAAACAAAAGACATAACTCTGATAATGTGCACTGTCCTTGAAGTTGATTGGTCCACACCCGAGACAGCTTTCCTTCGAGCCTAGTCTCACATGGGTTGGACCAGAAGACGCCAAAAGGCGCACAACTCAAAGACAATGCACCATCAGAGTATGAGAGCTCGGGGCAAGCATCTACACTATGGGGACCTCATTTGCCAGTAAAAATATGATAATTGGTTTTTTACCCTTCTATCTGGCAACAAAACTGACACCTTTTTACAAGGAGTCATGTTTGCATAGACCGCAATACCTGCAGTCATAAATACAAACAAAAGACATAACTCTGATAATGTGCACTGTCCTTGAAGTTGATTGGTCCACACCCGAGACAGCTTTCCTTCGAGCCTAGTCTCACATGGGTTGGACCAGAAGACGCCAAAAGGCGCAAATGAGGTCCCCATAGTGTAAGTTGCCTCTGTGGTAGCAGTTACATTGGGGAAACCAAACGACATGTCTCGGACCGCATCCGTGAACACAAAGCAGACCTGAAACACGGTAGGACAAACACCTCAGCTGTGGCAGATCACTGTTACAACTCAGTGGGCTCACATGACATTGACTTCTCCAAGACAGAGGTTCTCTGCAAGCCATCTGGCTATCATGAGAGATTCGTCCATGAGGCGATCCACATATACAAACACAGAGACAATTTTAACCGAGAAGATGGATTCTGGCTTAGCAATCATTGGAAGGACGTAATAAACCATTTCGAATCTTAACTGATTGTGTTCACGTTTACGGTGACTTTCAGACCGCGTTCCACTCACTGGCATTGTATTTTCCGCAGGGAATGGATTCTTTGCTCCGCTGCAAGTTTTTCCCCCCACGACTCACCCATTGACACGACGGTCAATGGTACAGCGTATAATAACAAACAGTATAACATTTATATGCTTAATACAATGTACAAAGTAATATATAGTATCGTAATTGTATAGTAAACATATAGCAGTGTGATACACATTAGGGTGAGTAGAATAATACATAATACATAGTGTTATATTATAGCAATACAGTATATAATTTAATGTTGGGTTTATCTATGGCAGTATATAGTACGGTGTATGCTCGTGTGATGTAAGAGAATAAAGTTTAGATGGAAACATATTATATAATTTTTACGACATAGAATTGTAATGTATTACTTGCTGTTAGTAACTCAGCTTATTGTAGAGTATAGTAAGTATACTGATGGTGCTATGCAGTTTATACTTTAGTTTTTTATGTAGTTTATACTTTAGTTTTCTACGTGGTTGTTTAGTAACTGCAGCTACATACTATTAACATTCCTTTCCTTTGTTAATGCTACTCCCTGCACCCCCCTTGGTGCTGTTGATCCTGCATAATGCATGGGCATAATATGACTATGAAACACCCCCACCCACCTCCTACGCATTTCCCATGAATATGCTAAATTCCTCTTCATATGCACATTCTTTTTGTTAAGGCGCTCTTCCACCTCCAACCCAGCTTATATATAAGCTCCTAGCTTGGTAGTGTCTCATTCTTCACCTGAAGACGGCTGCTTGCGTTGTAGCCGAAACGTCGTGAGAATTATTTTATTATGTTTTATTTTTATTATTTTATTACTTCCCTTCTACGTGACTTTACCGAAAAAACCAAGAAGATGAATCCCTGCAGTCACGAAAGCTTTAAATCGAAAAATAAATAACCTCCCTAAATCAAAACCAAAACAGTCCACAATGAACTGAGATGAGGGTATGCGGCGGCGTGTCATAAAATTCTGCGTACCGTATCGTACCGCTCAATCACGCAGCTCAAGAAGTAAGAATTTACCATACAGTATGGCCACACTGGGCCGGCAGGGGGCGTTGCCTAGCAACATATGTGTCATGCTGCCGGTTCATTTTCCGCAGTGCAAAGGAGTTGCCCATCGGCAATGATGTTCGAGCGATACCAAGCAACGTTAAATGCATATGTGGGTCATAATTCATCGGCGACTTTGTAGAAAAACAACGTTAAACAGGCCTACGTTAAGTGAGGACCGACTGCATCTGCCAGTCACCTCAGTCAGTCAACCCATGGCACGTGGGCCTGTTTAATGACCTGCTGTCAGCAGGCCCACCTAGAATAGCACCTAGAATAGCACAAGCACCATGGTGACGTCACTGCCACTTATTGGCAATGGGTGATTGTAGTTGTCTTTTGTTTGTATACGGACTACATTCGTGAGCATGTGTGTTTATGTGAGCATAATTCTGTGAGCCTGCGTGTGCATATTATGTTTGTGAGCATGTGCGTGCGCATACGTCTGTAAGAGTGTAGGCCTCCTCGGCTGTGCACTCCGCCTGTGTCGTGGGGTTGCTGAGCGCGAAGATGATTGGCCGCTCGTTCAGCGCTGCCATTGCGCGGATGACATCCGGCGTGAAGAGCCGCCCGGCACCGGCCACTCCTGCCAACGCGAGGATGAGGACAAGGGCACGATGGGAGGTGGGAAAAGACAGCAGGTGAGGTGAAGGTGGCCAGGCAGGTGGGCAGGTGAGCGAGCAAGCGGGAGGATGAGCGGGCGGGTGAACGGGAGGGCGAGTGGGGTGGTCAGGTCAGCAGGATGATGAGCGAGCAGGTGAGCATTCGAGCAGGAGGGTTTGTGGGCAGGTGAGCGGGAGAGTCAACGGGCCTGTTTTGTTGCGGTGAGTGTGGGGCCGTGTGTACGACCATTACCGATGATAGCCGTTGGCTTCAGCTGCTGTACCGCATCCAGGAAGGAGGTGACCGGCTGAGGGGGTGGCGCGTGGGCAAATAGCTCCTGGTTATGGTCGATGCCGGCTGCTCGGCCCTGAGGGCGTGCAGAGGACGGACACAGTACGGTCACACAACAGGACACGCATAGGTTAAGAAACAGGCATGTCGTTGGTCACACAATAAACACATGGTGGTCACGTCATGGGTCACACTGCAAAGGCTCAGCAGTCACATGATGGTCGTGAGATTAAATGTGGCAATCACACGTGTGTCATGTGACGGTCACGTGACGGGAACACTCAATGGACACACAATGGATAAACATGCATGAAGGACCTGTGTAGAGGACAATGGATGTGTCACAGATACTCTGAGATCATAGGGTGGACAGGTGTCTGGGTGGATCAGAGCCCAGAGCACTGAGCCAGCACCATATCCTGGGTTTGAATCCAGGCAGTTGCTGCTACTGCCTGTGATTGAACTGAGCTGTCAACTACAGGAATACCTTGGTTATCGGAGCCTCTGGCAATGAAGCTCCTTTATAACGAAGTCAACTTAACACGATTTCACACAATTTTAGTGGAATTTTCCAGAAGCGGAATTTTTCACCATGTTCCCGTGTACAGTACAGTACCCAAGCATGAGGCAATACAAGCGTCGCAGGCAGCGAGCAGCAGCAGCTAGCCACCCCACTCAGTCTTTGTTCCGCCTCATGCTAGCTCAGACGTGCGCGCGGTTAATATCGCAATTCTATACATTTGCATTTACATTCGTGATGGCTGGTAAAGGTAAGAAACGTGGTGGTGATGCTTCTAGTGGTAGTATAAGTAAGAAAATAAGAAAAGTGGTAACATGAGAGCAAAAACTTGATGTGCTTAAGCGTTATGAGAACAATGAGCGCACATTGTAATATTGTCCATGCTACTGGCTTGCATGATGGTACACTGCGAACCATCCGACGGAATTTATAATTGCAGGTTTAAAACCTGAACAATATAAATGTGTTATTTATGTACAAAAACGTTCGAATTTGTTAAAAGTGTTAACTGCACTGATCCGTTTTTCATTCTTACACTTTTTCGCTCTCTCTTCACTCCACCCATCACAACTCACAAGCGCAGACGACAGTATTCTTTACTTTAGGTTACCTTCATCATTGTTTCTTTTCTTTTTAAATGTTATTCGTGCATAAAATATACATAAAAAAGGAAATAATGAAAGCACTAACCAAAATATAGTCATAATAAATTAATAAAAATTATACATTTGTCGATCGAGTTTGGGGGCTTGGAACGCAACTCCCCCTTTTTACATATATTTTTTGTGGGATATGAGTGCTCAATTAACACTATTTTACCTTCCACAAAGATTTTCAAGAACGCATTTATCGTGTTAATCGGGGACTACCTGTACCGTATATTATTCGGTGTTTAGTTAATAAACAGGCTACTTAGTTAAGCTACGATGAGTCTGACCGCGTCCGCGGTTCCTCGAGCCCCCTATTTCCCTTAGGCCCCTATACTTTAAGAACCGTGGGTTTGTCTACCGCAGCCTTTTCCAGGAACCTAACCCCCTGCGGTTGGGAAAGGATTTCTGTATTTGAATGTAATACCTTTGTTGTAATATGAAAGTGTGTTTTGCTGTGTATTAAAATGCAAGTGTATAGTGTTGTAACGTTAATGTACCATACTGTTCTATATGCGTGAGCTTGTACATAGCTGTTGGACAACAAGAAACTATTTTTATACTCTTTGGGTCTTTCGGTAATTTCACGTAGATAGAAAAATAATAAATAATAAATCACGGCGTTTCGATCGCAACACTAGCAATCGTCTTGAGGTGAAAAAATACAGCACGCGGACTGCTGAGGCATGAAGAAATATAGCGAGAGAACTACTGCAGCCAAAGTTTATATAGGTTTGAGATGGGTACAACCCAAGGGTAAGTGGGCGGGGCTAGAGATGGAATTTGCAAGTAAATGTAAGATCGCAGAACTAGGTATACCTCGGTTATTGTGTTGCTAGAGATTAGCATGTATTGCTCGAGATTAGAGATTAGCATGTCAATGTGAGATGGCTCCCGCAGCAGCGGCTGTGTTAATGAGAGACATTCAGCCTATTAAACGAGCCCCACCACCGCATCGAGGAAAAGGGAGCAGCAGCTATGTTAGTGAGACATTTAGCCTGTTAATGTAAAGGCATTTAACAAGGTAATGTAACTCAGAGAGTCAGAAATAACTGCTAACATAGGCAGGTAGGCTGGAAGCATCACAGCCAGTTATGACTTCACCTGGTTAATAACGTCCTTCCAATGATTGCTCAGTTTGTACCCATATTCCTCAATTGAAATTGTGTCTGTGTTTATATATCTGGATGGCTTCATGAACAAATCTTTGTTGATAGCCAGTGGGTTTGCATACTACCTTCGTCTTGGAGAAATTTATTTCATGTGTGCCCACAGCGTTAAAACAGTAATCAGCCACGGCAGAGGTGTAGGTCCTACCGTGTTTCAGATCCACCTTGTGTTCGTGAACACGGTCCGAGACATGTCGCCTACTTTCCCCAATGTAACTACTGCCGCAGGCACAGCTTAGTTTGTAGACACCGGGGTATTGCATGTGTAGAGGTGTAATTGCGCATGGTTACGAATGTTGAGGTGTGATTATGCATGGCCACGGATGGCCAACAAACACAAGGGGCGGGGTTACGGCCGTACACAAGGGTGGCGCTCGCACCGACGTCCGAATGTGCATCCCCCACGGGCCCCCCCTCGGGGGGAGTCCTATAAAAGGTGATGAGCTCGAGGGCTCGAGGGGGGGACTCAGCTTTAACCAGAGAAGACGGAAGACCTGCTAGTGTAGGCCCCAGAGCTCCCCTGGCTCGCTGTCCTTATAAGGGCCGACCAGGGCAAGCCGGTGGCGTGGCCCCGAGAGCCCAGACGAAGCTGGTCTGGTGACTCAGGGAGCCGGGATCCCAGCTTAACCAAGCTGGGACAGATAGCCTCCCCTAGTCCCGTAGTGGAGGAATTGGTATAGGTTAGAGGGGTTAGCTGTCGAGAAATCCCTGTAGCCCAGTGACCTGTAATAACTGTGTTGGTGTAATAAATAAGTGTGCCTCCGATCCTGTCGTCAAGCCTCCATATACTTACTACATCTGGTGTCAGAAGTAAAACGTCCAAACGATGGACACACGAGGGACGACACGTACCAAGGAGTCGGAGATGGAAGACGCCGCGGCCGAATCAACACCAGAGATGGCCGGGGTCGGATCGGAGCAGCCGGGGCCGAGTACGCCCGCGCCGCTACGACAAGAGGGGGGGGATGCGTCGGCTGAAGGACTCCGGCTGGCCCACTCCCGCCTGGCGGAACTGCTCTACGCCGCGGCCGCTGCGTTGGAGGAGATCACGCGGCTGGGGGCTGGAGGGGCAGCGCGGGTCGACGACAGCAGCCGGCGCGCGGCGACGTTTCCCGCCACCCCGACGCGGCTGGCGGTTAAATTTCCCGCCATCTCTACAGTGCGAGCGGACGGCGGGGCCGGCCCGCGTCACGTGACTGCTGAGCGCCAAGCACAAGCCGTGACATCATCAACACCGGCCGGCGCGTCAACATCGGAGCGACCGGCGATGCCATGTGCACAGCCCGCCCACACTGTATCATCGGCGGGGAGCGACGGAGAGCGATCTACAGCCACGGACGTCGCCTTGCAGCAGCGTCTGCCGCCTCTGAAAGAATTCGTAGGCGCAGACGGAGACTGGGGCGGCTTCAAGAGGCGGTTCATCGCTCATCAAGAGATGGCGAACTGGACGGACGCCGAGGCTCTACGCGCGCTGCCGGCGATGCTGGACAACGACGCTCTGGCTACCCTCACCTCGGCGCCTAGGGAAAAGCGCGCCACTCTACACCTGGCGTTGCAGCTGCTGTCGGCCGTCTATGGGCCGCCTTCGGACTGCAGGCAGCTGTTCCACGATCGGCATCGGGGTGCTAACGAATCGCCCCTGGCCTTCCGGACGGCTCTCCTAGCCCTGGCAAAGGCTGCTTTTCCAAGGATGGACGAGGAAGGAGTGGATGCCATGGTAGCTGAGAAGCTGCTGCTACTCGCTGATGAGCTGGACGTCAACGTCCTGGCTCAAGACGACGCGGAGATGTCGTCCCTGCTGATCGCGCGCCACATACACGGGGGCTTGCGGTCCCTACGTCGGAAGGCGGCAAAGGGAGCGGCCGGCCATGCCATGGTGGCCACCGCCCTCCCGTCGGAGGAGGTCTGCGGGGTGGAGCGGCGAGGGGAATGGAGATCGGCGGCGCCACAGGCTCGGAATGGACCGAGTCGCCAGGAGCAGCCCAGGACATCGGGGGCGCTCACACGCTGCTACAACTGTGGCCTGCAAGGCCACGTTGCGTCAGGATGCCGGGCTCCCCGTCAGCGCGGGGCGACACCTCGCCAGGACGCCACGCCGTCTCCTCGCAAGCTCCAGCAGAGAAATACGGCGAGTCGCGGCACCTCACACGTTTGGCCCACACACACATCCGACACACACTCACGCGCTCAACTAAACAGGGCTCCAAATTCCCCGTCCGTCGCGCGCGATTGTTCGGTAATGCGGCGAGCGCTCCAACCAGGTCAGTGGTCGGAGCTCGCCCATCGTGTTGTTGCTGCGTCGGCGGGATCATCGGTTGTGGTCGGTCACATTGATGGGGTAGAGGTGCGGATTTTAATTGACACAGGGGCATCGGCGACCATTATATCTGATTTGATTTATAACATCCTTCCCGTTCAAAGTCGTCCCTTGCTCCCTGTTGACGTGCCATGCTATGCTGCTAACGGGGGCTCGCTGGGCATTATGGGGCAAATCCGCGCCACTATCTGCATCGGAGACATTAAATTATCCGGCCCTGTTTTGGTTTCCTCCTCACTCGCGGTTCCGTGCCTGTTGGGGACGGATTTCTTGGCCAAAATGCCCATCCGTATCCTGATTGACCAGGGGTGCATTGAGCTCCCATCGGGCCGACGCGTTACTTTTTTGTCTTCCCCCACCACGGAGCGTCGGGCGTTTGCCACCGTGCAGGCGCTCGTGACAAAAACTGTGCGCGTACCTCGGGGGGCTCAGATGCTCGTCCCTCTTAGGTTGCGTCGGCCGTTTAATGAAGGGGTTGCGGATAGGGGGGTCTTGTTGGGACCATCTCGGGCCGGGGTCAATGGACCCGATTTGCTCGCGGCTCAGACCATGGTGAGAGGGGATGGGGACCCCTTCATTGCAGTCCTTAATGTGGGATCGCGAACGGCCGTGGTTCCTCAAGGGACCGTGCTTGCACACGCAACGCCGGTACCCTATGAGGAACCACTCGTGGGTCAGGTATCCACCGATCCTCTGTCGCGACCGCATTCGGACTGTGATGACGGATGGCTGGATGCGCTTTGCGCGGGTTCAGTGGACCTGTCCGACTCGCAGCGCGCGCAGCTGCGAGTTCTCCTGAGCGAATTTGCTGACGTTTTTAGTCAACACAAATTTGATATTGGTTGTACCAAATTGCTGCGACACCATATTGACACGGGTGACAGCGCGCCAATCCGCCAAAATCCCTTTCGGTTGAGTCCCGCCGAAAAGGATCATGTCAAATCGGCTGTTGATGACATGCTAGCCGCCGATGCCTTGGCGGGGGCGCGATTCTTTTCCACCCTCGATTTGCTATCTGGATTCTGGCAGCTTCCTCTGGATGACGAATCAAAGCCTAAGACTGCTTTTCGTACGCCGCAAGGTCTCTTCCAATTTAACCGCTTGCCGATGGGTTTACATTCTGCGCCGGCAACTTTTCAGCGGTTAATGGAATTGGTCTTGGCAGGTTTGCAATGGGATTCGTGTTTGATTTACTTAGACGATGTCATCGTCTTTAGCAAATCCTTCGAGGAACACCTCCAGAGGTTGCGTGCTGTTTTTCTCAAAATGCGGGCTGCCAATTTGAAATTTAAACCGCAGAAGTGCCATTTACTCCGCGAATCGGTGCGATATTTGGGTCACATTGTTGGGCGCTCGGGGATATCCACTGATCCCGCCAAAACGGAATGCGTCAGCTCCTGGCCGACTCCCACCTCGGTGGGAGAGGTCAGGAGTTTCATTGGGTTCGCATCGTATTATCGACGATTTGTGGCTGACTTCGCTACGATTGCAAAACCATTACATGCCTTGACGTCCAAGGGAGTCAGGTTTCATTGGGGGCCGGAGGAGGAGGCTGCTTTTCGCGCCCTCCGGAATGCTTTGGTGGGGGCTCCGCCGTTGAATTACCCCGATTTTTCACAACCCTTCTTGCTCGATACTGATGCGAGTAACACGGGCATCGGGGGCGTGCTGTCCCAGCTCATTGGGGGCGTAGAGCATGTGGTGGCTTACGGTAGTCGGGTACTGTCTCCAGCCGAACAGCGGTACTGCGTTACCCGTCGGGAATTATTGGCGATTGTTTATTTTATTCAGCAGTACCGCCCGTATCTGTACGGTCGGCGATTCACCGTCCGTACAGATCATGCGGCACTACAGTACGCCCTGCGGGTTCAACAACCATCGGGCCAGTTGTCTCGATGGTTGGAGATTCTCCAAGACTATGACTTTGTCACCACATATCGTAAGGGTGTCCGCCACACGAACGCTGACGCCCTGTCACGATTGCCACCCACTTCGGAGTGCGCGTGCCTCTTGGGTTCGGGGCGTTGTAGGCCCTCGAACGTCACCACCGATTCGGTCCTCGTGGCCGCTACCGATGCGCCTTCAGCTTCGGGTCCTATCGAGCAAGAAGGGAGGGATTCGTTGCTGGGGTTGTCGGTCGCGGAATGGGGACGCCTCCAAATGGAGGACACCTCCCTCCTCGCTCTGCGCCGTCGCGTCGGGGAGGCTGGTCAGGGGGTGGCGAACGTTGACTCGTGGGGGTTGTTCCAGGGTCTTTTAATGCACTGGGATGGGAAAACCCGCCGCCAGCGGCTCGTGGTGCCTGCAGCATTAAGGGGTAAGGTGGTATGGGCTGTTCATGAGCGGCTTCTGCACTTGGGGGTTCACAAGACCTTTGCCACGCTCCAGCTAGATTTCTTCTGGCCGGGCATGACAAAGGACGTGGGGGATCTCCTGGGGTCATGCGCGCAATGCGCGCAGAGAAAGCCACCTGCTAGGGGGTCCAACCCTCCGCTGCAGTCCATAAAGGTTTCCCGGGTTAACGAGCTCGTCGCTCTGGACATACTCGGCCCATTTCCCGCTACGCCCAGGGGAAATAGGTATTTATTAACGGGGGTAGAGTACTTCACGAGATGGCCTATGGCCTGGCCCCTGGCCAACCAGTCGGCAGCGGCCATCGCGGAGGCCTTTGTCCAGGGCTATGTCCTCGACAAGGGTGCTCCGGAACGGCTGCTTACTGACCAGGGTAGGAATTTTTCTGGTAAACTCCTACGCGAGGTGTGCGACCTCTTGGGTACGGAGAAGGTTCGGACCTCTCCGTATCACCCACAAACTGACGGGATGGTGGAACGGCTGCATCGGACCATCTCGTCTATGCTGTCCCAGCAGGTGTCTGTATCCCAGACGGATTGGGACCTTCGTATAGCCGGGGTGTTGCAGGCCTACAGAATGGCTCCCCATGCGGCCACCGGGTTTTCCCCTTTCTTTTTAATGTATGGGCGCGAGGCAAACCCCCCTGTGGCGACCCAGCTCAAGCTCTCGGCGCCCCAGGCGAAGTCTAACTTGTCCGAACACGTTAAATTTACCATCAGCAAATTGTCTGAGGCGCGGGAAGCGGCCGCGCAAAATTCTGATCTCCGCCAGAAGGCGAACGAGAGGCTTCGGTTGGGGCGGGTACAGGTGGTAAAATGGAAACCGGGGGACAAGGCGTGGTTGCACTGTCCCCAGGTGCCGCTGGCAACCTCGTCGAAATTGGTACGGCCGTGGCGGGGGCCAGTGGAGGTCGTACAGGTCTTGCGGCCGCAATGTGTTCGCGTCAAGTGGGGGAGGCGCCGGTGGTATGTGCACCCCTCAAGGTTGAAACCATTCATCGCGCCGCCCCGGGGTTCACACGCACACACGCATGGCCAAACGTGTGAGGGTTCCGCCGACTCCCCGGCGTCGCTGCGCTCGCCTAACTTGACATCAACTGTTCCGTCCCCAGGTGCAACAGGAGTGACGGGTCCACACCCACCAACCCCTCCCGGAGGGGTCGGGGGTCACTCGGCAGCGACGCCTGATTCTCTTGTACCCGGACCGTCAACAACCGTCACTGAGCGTGCCGGGACGGGCCCTTGTGACGGGCCCGCCGCGAGAACGCGCGCCAAAACGCGCAGACTGTTGTGAGGTCGGCCGTTGGGGGGCCTTGGGGACAATTTGAGGGGTGGCGTCCGGAGTGTGTATATATGTTGGTTTTGGGGTGTTTATTCGGGGGGAGCGCGTCGGGTTATTTTTTTTCTCTCTCTCTCTCTCTCTTCCTGTTGTCATTCTTGTTAAGATTCTCTTGTTCTTGTTAAAAATTACGCGAGGCACACACACGGGGTTTTCGCGAGGAATGCACCTTTATTCACGTTTTTTTGCAGCCAGGGACGGCTGCGAGCTGTACAAGGGGGGGTGATGTAGAGGTGTAATTGCGCATGGTTACGAATGTTGAGGTGTGATTATGCATGGCCACGGATGGCCAACAAACACAAGGGGCGGGGTTACGGCCGTACACAAGGGTGGCGCTCGCACCGACGTCCAAATGTGCATCCCCCACGGGCCCCCCCTCGGGGGGAGTCCTATAAAAGGTGATGAGCTCGAGGGCTCGAGGGGGGGACTCAGCTTTAACCAGAGAAGACGGAAGACCTGCTAGTGTAGGCCCCAGAGCTCCCCTGGCTCGCTGTTCTTATAAGGGCCGACCAGGGCAAGCCGGTGGCGTGGCCCCGAGAGCCCAGACGAAGCTGGTCTGGTGACTCAGGGAGCCGGGATCCCAGCTTAACCAAGCTGGGACAGATAGCCTCCCCTAGTCCCGTAGTGGAGGAATTGGTATAGGTTAGAGGGGTTAGCTGTCGAGAAATCCCTGTAGCCCAGTGACCTGTAATAACTGTGTTGGTGTAATAAATAAGTGTGCCTCCGATCCTGTCGTCAAGCCTCCATATACTTACTACACATGTGCAGGGGTGATTGTCACTCACCATTCAACAGCCCTGTAGTTCCACTTATTGTCAATAGAGTGCAGAGGCGTTACCTCGCCAGGGCCAATGCCCATGGGCCAGAAAGAGGCCAACGGCAGATCCCAGTAAATGGATCCTGGGACACATTCCCCAGGCCCCCGGGTGGGGGGGAACGGGGGAATGATGTCACCTTCCCGGATTGCCCAGAGTGTTCCAGAACGAGGGCATGGCTCGGGCGGAGCAAGCCACGAACGAGTATATAAGCCAGAGCACTCAGAGCTCTGGCTCAGTTATCTGCAAACTGAAGACCGGGCTGGAGAATAGGACCCTGGACCCCAAGATCCGCAGTCCTTCTAAGGGCCGGAGTTCAGTGAGGCCAGTGGTCAGGACCCACGGACCAGGAGGTCAGGGTCAGTTAGCCTCCCCTAGGTCCCAGCCGGAGGACGATAGGGAGCGGGTTACCAGTCTTAGGTCCCGCATAGTTCGGAGGCCATAGCTCCCTAGGTATCGGGTGAAGGGACCGATATACCCTTCATGATAGGGACCCTGTAGTAAAGACAAAAAACAACGTGTTGCCTCATAAGAAGTTTATTCGTCAGTATTTACCACACTACACATGTCAGGGATCACATCCTTCACAGATGGGATCAGATCACGAATTATATGTACTGTGTTGAATCGGACCTGGATCTGGTTTGCTCATGATTTTGGAAATATTTTTGGTGACCCCTGCTATGTATGACAAGGTGATGGTTTTGATTGGGTCCTCAGGTGGTTCTCTCCCCACGGTTGGGGTGACAGCTTTACGGATTGTGCAATCCGCATATCCATTCATCTTGAGGGCTTGGTGTACGTGCTCCAGTTCACTGGCTAGGTGGTGATGATCGTAAATGCAACAAGCTCTATGGTGTAAAGTTTTGATGAGGGAATTCTTCTGGGCTGGATGGTGGTGGGAGTCAGGTCTTAGATAGGCATCCGTGTGGGTGGCTTTCGTGTAGACAGTGTCCCAATGAGCCATCTGGTCTCTTTTCGATTAAAATATCCAAGAATGGTAACTTGCCATCCTTTTCCATTTCCATGGTGAATTGGATGGCTGGGTGTATGGAATTGATGTGGTTGAAGAATTGGTTCAGAGCTGGCAGGTCATGTGGCCAGATGACGAACGTGTCATCGACATATCTCTTCCACAAGGAAGGACGTAGGATGGATGTCTGGATGGCATCTGTCTCAAAATTTTCCATGAAAACATTTGCTACCACTGGAGATAAGGGAGAACCCATTGGGGTACCTTCAACTTGCTTGTGGAATGTACCATTCCAGGTGAAGTGTTGGTGAGGCAGTGTCTCACCAGGGCTGGTACAAATAAACTATTTTATTTCACAAGGTAAGGCACACTGAGCTACATAGCTCTTTTTTAGAAGTGACCTGGTCACAAATGATAGCTCATTAAAGTTGCTTATCAAGTAGAAATTTATATCAATTAAATACTCTAAACACATGTGTAAGTATGGAGGGGAAAACTGGAGGACCTGGAGAAAAGTTCATGTGACCACAGGGAGAACATTGAAATTCCATATATACAGGCATCAGGGTCGGGATCAAACCCACGACCTCCTGTATACCAGGCGAGGTAGTTAACATCTCATCACCGTGGCGCCCCTCAAGGAGAGTCCAGGCTGTGTGTTGCAGCAACATGGGAAGGCCACACCTGCAAGCAGCTGATTTTAGCTACAAATAAATAAAATAAAGAGTATAAACGATTGTAGTATAAAGTAAAAAAACAATCATACATCACAAATAAAATAGAATAAAGGTAAAAAAATACACAGGAGTAGCAATAAAAACGTGCCCGTGTCCCCTGCTGAACTGGCGTAAGCCCCCTCCTTCTGTACCTTCAGGAGCACCCTGGGTACCAGGGGAAAAGCAGACAAACAATAGATCCGACCCTGCCCCCATGGCCATGTCACTGCATCCATGGCGAAAGCGTAGGGCCAAAGGTAGTGCAACGCATAATCGAGCAGCTTTGCATTGTTCACAGCAACCCAGTCGGTGGCAGGCAACCAGAAGCGGCTAACGCGTGGACCAAAAACCACCGGGTGTAGAGACCATTCACCAGGATCTATTGACTACCTGCTTAGCCGCTTGCTCGAGACGACGAAGCGCAGCTGAATCAGCACTGAACAAATTGTGCGGAGATTGAGGACATTGATGCTGGAGGAGTATTTGTCTGCAGGAGCCCCTGCACTGCCTAAGGCTCAGAGAATGCGCCCCAGCTGAGCAGGCAGGCGTTCGTCTCGACCACGAGCTGCTCATTGAAGAAGCCCAGAGGCTCCCTCTGGTTGAGATCGGCTGCAAGGGCCCAATAGTGGAGGTCCCTGATTTTGTCTGGAGGGCCACAAAATGGCCCATAGTGCCCAAGACAGGGTCCCTTTGGTACACTGAGATCCCTGGATGAATTGCGCCTTATAAATGTCAATTGTTATTATTCTTGAGCAAAAAGACCATGGAGGGCTCACACGCGTAGACAAACCAAGGGAGGACATCGACCGTGATGCTGGCCGACGAGCACCAGAAAAGACCGGGCTGGGCCACCATGAGTGGAAAACAGAAAAACGACCAGACCGGGCATAGTGGCTATCTTCTCGGGTGTCATGAAAGCCCGAGTCTGGACAATGTCGAGAATAGTGCTCAGTTGCTCGAGTCATTGCGAGGGGGACAAAAGACAATTAGCCCCATTGAACGTAAGGCCGAAGAGAACGATGCGGAAACGTCAGTGACGACCCATCATGCAAAAGCGCATAAAGCAGTGGTGGCCGGCAAGAATGGCCTAAGCATCATTGACAGCCCAAACCTTCACAATCGCCCGTATGTCGGCCAACCTTGACACCTCTGTTTCCAAGGCCACTGTCAATGCAGGGGCCTGTGGTGTACTGGAGTTGACCCAGAGAGGACCGCGGAGATGACCATGGAACTCCCAACACACAGCCTCATTCCAAGAAGCCAAGGACCTACTTGTCCTGAGTGGAGAATGAGAGAAACGACCCACTTGCTGGTAAGGCACTGGAGCTACTAGCGCCTCAGGGCCCCCCTCACTGTTGGAGGACAGGGGGACAAGAAGACTTGTCATAGCCACCTGAGAAGCGAACTCGACCCCTGGGTTTCCCTGTCAAAGGCCCGACCCCTCCAGAAGGGCTGACCCCCTTTGACCAGACTGGTGGGCATAGGGCTAAATGTAGGACTGGGTACTATGAAAAAACTAGGTAGGCCATGGCCTTCTCCAGCTGCTCACTCTCCTTGAGGGCATGGGCCTCCTGGATGTTTTTTTCCCAAAAAGGAACTGACCCTCAAGCCAGTGAGGCCTTCATAGTCTGCAGCGTGTACAAAAGAGAACAAATGGCAGTCATCACGACAACCATATCCATTCCAATTAACCAGGTAAAGGCCAGCTTAATAATTGACCTTAAGACTTAACACTGACAATGTTTCCTTGTATGTTACATACACCGTGGCCTGGACAGACAGAGAGACTGCCTTCTGAGCCTCATTGTTAAGCAGGGCTGTCCACCGAGTCAGGAAGAACCAAAGAGAGGTATTCCCAGGCAGCGTGCTTATGAGGCAAAATGTGGCAGAACCACTAATAGCTGCTCGCGCTGGTCCTCAGACACAGCATAGCTCCAGTCCACTGATTTCAGTGACCGTAAAGCATCTAATCGGAAGTTCAGCAGAGGCAGAGGAACATAAAGGGGGGAAGTTTGTTTCTTCCTCTCCTTGTCTTTCTTGGACTTGCCCTCCGTGACCACTGAACTCAGGAGCCACAAGCCCTACGGATAAAGTGGTGGATATAAAAATCCCCCCCAGTCTCAAAGGCTGAGGAAGATGAGGCTGAACCTTCCTGCGAATCGGAGTTCCCCGGGAATTGTTATTTTTTATGGTTCAAAAAATATATCTTTTGTAATTATAATTATTACAAGTAGCCTCAGAATCACTATTTGGTGGGATTTTGCATGAATGATGCAATAAATATTTTTTTAAATTTTTTATCATACCTATCTGAAGAAAAAGAAATCCCTTGCCTTGAAGATTCAACTTTAGCCATAGCCTTCATCTTCCTAGCCCGACTGCCCCCGAGGCTTCTCTGCGATTATTTTTCTTATGTGCATTTTTTTCTCATTGTTTATGTATTCCTTTTTTTGCTAATTAGTGGGGTTTTATTTTTTTATTTTTTGTATGAAACTGGATAATGTATGCGCAGTGTTGTGGGATGAGATTGCATGAATGATGCAGTATAAAAGCAAATTATAATTATTATTACCCGGAAGGGTGCCTGTGGTGCTTGGACTTGGTCCTGGGGGGGCAACCCGGACAGGGCTGCCCTAAACCTGGCCTCCACAAGTACAAGCTCGAAAAGAAATCCATCCCAGTCAAGATTAGATGGCTGCTCAGACCAGGGTCTTCTGAGTCGCCCTGGGGAAACCTCTTTCTCCAACCCTGCGCAGGAGTAATGCTGGGTCGGGAATTCCTCAGGCGCATCTTGGAGGGGCTCCTCAAGGCCTACTTATCCTGGGCCTGGCTCTTGAGACTAATTTGGTCGAGAGATCACGGTACAGTCAGTTCAGTAGGGTAGAGTATCGGGGTCAAAGACCACAATAGTGCAGGTACTGTAACCGATAAATTATGGCGAACACAGAATATCGCGGTTAAATGAGCACTGCAACCTGCAGTGTATCGCGGCCACAATCACCGCAGAACTGCAGGTTTTCCCAATGCGGGGCTAGTGTACAGAACGGGGCTTCCGCATGGAGTTTTTACATATTAGATATCTTGTACTGGCGTGGATATGGAATGTTTATTCCTTAAGAACAGTTTGAGTCTGGCGGTAGCCACTGAGTGAACAATTTTTGTTTAACACTTCAATTTTGGCTCTATTTAAGCTCTGAGAAAATGTATAAAAGTCTGGACAATTATGCCGGCACACAATGGCCAACTCCTCTTCGAATTACATCACAGGCACAGCCATCACCGCCGCCGGTCGATGTCCCTCGACGCCGATGACAGGAATGGTGGCACAAGGCCAGATCCCGGAGGTGGGGAGTGGTAGTGGGGGGGGGATGGTGGGGGGTGTGGGTACTCGTGCCCTGGATGTCATCGTTGAAGGTGCAGTATATCTCGCGGTATTTGCGCATGAGGCGGACTCTGCATAGCATCCTAAGTTTAAAGCAGGCCCGTCAAGATTCAAACCGGGCTATGTCGCCACCCATGATGAAGCTTGCAAAGATCACGAGACCACTCAATGGACATTCACGGTAATTGGCCTCGTACCACAGGAGCTCTGCTGAGCGCAGAAGAGCGTGCAGCCCTCACCTTGACCATGAGGCCGTGCTTGTCGTACATCCACACCTGCCCGTATGCGTCCACGGGTGGCACGCCCTGCTCCGTGAGCGCCATCACGATTAGATTTGCGATGCCGGTGGCCGCCTGTGTGAGATGAGGGGAGGAGGGAACGAGCACCCGTGTGAGAGAGCATAGGCTCGTGAAGGACGACGCTACTGGGCAGTTGGGAGGCAGCCGCCCTCTAACACCAACAGAGGACAGAGGAGCGAAACTCATAACAACGAGCATAGTGCTGGGTGACTAAAACGCAGCAAGTTGGCAAAGTGGGGAGCACAGGTGGTGCATCTTTCAGTCATCTCAGTCAACCCATAGCACCTGTGTCTGTCCCATGACCTCCAGCAGGCCTCCGACACTTCACGTGGCCTCAAAGTGCACGTAGCCTGGCACAAGTGCCGTGGTGACATTACCACAACTTAGCGGCTGTAGCAGTTATATACTGGTTTGTGCATGCTCCCGTTTGTGTGGGTGTTGGTGCGCTGGCCGGCTCCCCACCTCCCCGGCGCCGAGGAAGAGGAAGCGGCTCTGAGACAGCGTTGTCCCCGTCACCTTCTGCGCTGCCAGCATCCCAGCCAGTGCCACCGCTGCCGTTCCTGCACCGCAGGAGGTGGAGAGGGAGTGAGGAGAAGACCGAGTCAGGATCGGCACACGCCACATACAGCGGCACGCTAGGCACAGCCATCACCGCCGCCGGTCGATGTCCCTCGACGCCGATGACAAGAATGGTGGCACAAGGCCAGGTCCCGGAGGTGGGGAGTGGTAGTGAGGGGGGGACGCTGGGGGTGTGGGTACTCGTGCCCTGGATGTCATCGTTGAAGGTGCAGTATTTCTCGCGGTATTTGCGCATGAGGCGGAATGCGTTGTGGTTCCCGAAGTCTTCAAACTGGATCAGGGTGTTGTAGCCGTACCTGCGTGGCACAAGGAAAAGGAGGGAGAGAAGGAAGAGGAGAGTAGGAGGGAGGGGTCCCGCAAGCCGTGTTTCATTAACGAGTCGCTCATTTTGCCAACTCACATCTCGGTCAAATGTGTTAGCTTTTGAATGCAGCTCCCCGTCTAACACGGCTCCCGTCCTCCAATATGGCTCCCGCCCTCCAACGCGGCTCCCCCTCTCCAACACAGGTCACTCTGTCCAACACGGCTCCCCCTCTCCAACATGGCGCCCCCTGTCCAACAAAGATTCCCCTGTCTAACACGGCTCCCCCTGTCCAACCTGGCTCCCGCTGTCCAACACGGCTCCCCCAGGCAAGTCGCTGTCACGTGACTCACTTCTCGACAACGGCCTCCATGAACTCGTCGATGAGCTCATCGTAGCACTCCGAGCGGTCGCGCTTCTGGTAGAGCCCCATGTAGAAGGGGTCCTCCAGCAGGGACTGGGGTCACACAAAGGGGTCCTTACAATCAGACAGGGTCCTGGCCATACACACGCGAGGTCCTCACCACACACGCGCGAGGTCCTCACCACACACGCGCGAGGTCCTGACCACACACACACGAGGTTCTCACCGCATACATACAGGGCCTCACCATACACACGGGGGTGCCTACCACACACACAGGGTCCACACCACGCAGAGGGGTGCTTACCACACAAACACCGGATTCTCACCACATACAAATGGGGAACCACACCACACACACAGGGGTCCTCACCACACACACCGGGGTCTGCAACTTCTTCTCACTTACGTCACTCTAACGCTCCTGTAACCCATAACCCCAAAACTAGCAACAACCCTAAACCCAACTCCATCCCAAACCCTAACCCCAACTCTAAATCTAATCCCAACTCTATCCCCAACTATAACCGTAACCCCAACTCTGGTACCAATCATCGGCAAATCCAATCAGCTTCACACCCTTTTGTACCACATCAGTCCATCTCTTCTCTAGCCCGTGTCACATCCATTTAGCCCTATCTATCCAGCCAAACAGAAACGGCTTGGGCATGCAGTGGCTGGGCATGCGGGCTACATGACCCAGCCAAGGCAGCCTCGCTTACCGGAGGCGCTCACCGATGGGACTTTTTCCAGATCTTTCAAGGATCTGTAAACTTCTTACACAATTCAGTTTGGTTAAACCCAGGATGGATCGTAGGCAGATGAGCCTGAATGTTTCAAACCGGCACAGATGTTCCTTTAAAGGGCTCCACATTTCGCAAGCATAAAGGAAGGGCATGACTCTGGTAAAAAAACCCCAGAGCTTTGTATGTAACGACAGGCCAGGTAGCTTCCACAAAATGTTACGCTGCTGAGAAAAATATAATGCCGCTCGATTGATTCGGAGTGAGACATCAGCTGCTAAACCGGAGTTGGCCATAAGCACATTGCCTAAGTACAGAAAATGATCCACTTTCTCCACAACTGCCCCATCACTCTTGAGGAAGACCGGCGCAGATTTTGTGGACTTGTTATCAACCTACGACATAGTCTGAATAATGGCTTGATGTCAAAGCTTGCAAGGACCATTCCTTGCATCGGGGGTTTACAATTGTTGTCATATATTGACCGCCGTCTTCACCGCTGTCGGAATTCTTTTTCGATCTTTCTGGTCTGCTAGACTGTGGGTCATTTGGTTCTCACTACATCAACTTTAGTGATCTGAACTGTCCTGGACCGACCGGTACAGTGATCTCGCCGAGATTATCGACAGTCAAAGTTGAACCCAACATGTCATTGGCGAAACATGTCACTCGGAAAATATACTGGATCACATCTTCACATCCGCCAATGCCATAGCTGTGACCAACGTAGTTATCGAAGACGTATTTCAGATCACAGTCTCGTGACAGTCCAAAGTGGCATTACCGATTATTCGCCCACCCGTCACAACGATATCATACAGAGACTGCAAACGACTGGATCACGATGCTTTCCATCAGAAGATCCGGTTATCATCGATGTTTATAAATTCTGCATCGACTGTCGATTAATTTGCAGCTCAATTATAAAGTGACATCACTGCTGTTCTTGATGAACTGGTGGCCATCAGAACAAGCACAAAGAGAACGGGGAAAAAAGTGCGTAGTAACTAGCTGACACCGGAGAAAATCGCAGTGAAACATACCCGGAGGAGGCTGAAGTATCTTTGGAAGAAAACTGGTTCTAAGACTGTATAACTCGCTTACACAGCCGCCTGCAGATCTGCCAACCGACTCATTATTGAGTCTTGCAGATCGTTCTATGCTCTGCACATCTTAGAGTCGGCTCACGACCGCTGTATTCTGCTGTGTGTAGTGAAGGTTCTGCTGCACTCCAATCACCCATAAACTTGTCAAACTGGTCTGTGCACAGTACTTGCAACGTTTTTCACCAATAAAAAAATCCACGATCAAGACGGTAGTTTCTAACTTGAATGCAATACATTCTCCTGGTCTGCAATATGACTTTGATCAAACTTGAACCAATGCAAAATTCGAGACCCTGGTACCAACGTCAGTGACAAAGGTGTCAATGTTCATCGCACGGCTGCCAAATCATGCTTGCGCCACCGATTGTCCACCTGTCAAATATTTCACTCAGCCAGGGCTGTTTTCCAGACTGGTTAAAATTGGCACAGGTGTAGTGACTGTGAATGTCACTGTGTGGTGCTGGGCTTGCGAGGCCACGGCGGATAATGTTGTCATTATGTGGAACCCGGTTACTAGGCGTAGTACCAGCCCTAGCGGGGCTTGGGTGAGCGCTGGTTCGTGCAGAGGCATCACGTACAGTGTGCGGTGCGGGCTCCCGGTGAGGGAGCAAGAGAGAGTGTCAGCCAGTCAGGGTTACGGTGGGGCATGATACGCTGGTTGACTTGCCGACACGTGACCAGATGATATTAGAGGGGGGCCACCTGTGGACGGGGGCCGCTGGGTGGTCATGTGGTATAGAAGAGCTCTCGGGAGCCTTTGGGAAAGGGCCAGAGAGATGGAGAAGGTGGGCGGGGCGAGAGGCAGAGCCAGCCTCAGCCCGGGCCGATATAACGGGGGCCCCGTGTGGGGCTCGGGGTTCTTGACTGTTGGTGAGTGAAGATCCACGTCGGGTTGAAGAAGCCTCTAGCCACGCGGTCCGGGACCCAGCTCGTGGTTCGAACCGGGATAGCGGGACCGTGTCTAGTTCTGCCGTAGTGTGGTTAGATGGGCGTTCAACACCCGAGTGTAGGTTACGTTATGTTGTGTTGAGTTGATGTAATAAATAGTGTTGCTCCCAAGACAATGTCTGCGACTCAGTTGGACTCAATACACAGGTAACACCGCTCCTGACAAAAGTTGGCTTGAGCCATAGTGACCTCGCAAACTATCGCCCGATCTCAAACCTGATTATTATTTCAAGGATCACAGAGCGCCTTTGTCTGAAGCGGTGAATTCCTGATGTCACTGCGATGAGCAGATTCGACCCATTACAGTCGGCCTACACGGAAGTTCCACAGCAATGAGACAGCTCTAATAAAGATCAATGATGACCTCTACAAGATTATGAATTACCGGTACGCCACAGCATTGGTTGGCCTCGATCTCTCAGCAGTCTTCGACATCATCGACCATGAGATACACATCGTGCGGCTAAGGTCAAGGTTCGGTGTATCAGGTATGTTATTGGGGTGGATTGAGTCATACCTACATGGTCGATCACAGATTATCAAGCTGGGTGATGAAGAGACATCGCCTATGCCGTACCTAGTTGGTGTATCACAGGGGTCCGTCCTCGGGCTCTTTCTATTTTCAACATATCTCCCTGATGGCCGATGTCATCTCATTGCAAGACATCACGTTCCATCGATATGCTGATGATACACAATTGTACACCGCAGTGAAGTCAAAGTTAGATATGGAAAGCCACGGTAATCTTGAAGATTGCACGCGAGCGGTGCCCGTGTGGTTATCACGATTCAAAATGCTGCTTAATCCAGGAAAATCGGAGGTTTTGCTGGTTGACACTTGGGCTCAGGTGAAAAAAAAATGTGGGAGCAGTAGGAGTAGTGGTTGCAGACTCCAGGATTCAGTTTTATACTCATCTAAAGAGCCTCGGCACCATACTCAACCAGAATGTCATTTGATCACCACATGCAAAATATCGTCAGGTCCTGCCATTTTAATATCAAGGCTCTAAGACACATTCGGCCACTATTGAGTTGTGACATAGCCAACACAGTGGCATGTAGCATAGTATCGACAAGGCTTGATTATTGCAACTTACTACTGTACGGGACGTCTGGCAAATACATTAGCGTGTTTAACACGTAGGCTCTCTGCCTCTACACAGCCTGCGCCGGCATCCGCCCCCCAAAAACGTTGATTATGAACATTAGCGTGTACAAAATAATTTCGCACGTGTCGTGACGGGGACTGCAAGATCCGACCATGTCCGTCCGGTGCTCGCTGAGCTGCATTGGCTTTCGGTTGCTAAATGAATACATTATAAGGTTGCACTCCTTACACACAAAGTGCTTGCCACAAATGAACCACAATACCTTGCTGATCTCATCAAAGAGCATAAACCATCACACAAAGTCCGGACATTCTAGCAGTGACATTTCGCTAACTATCAAACAAAGACTGTCACTGCATCGCGCGTTTTCAGATGCGCTTCTGCAGCCATCCAGAACGCTTTTACTTCCGATATTAGGAAGTGACTAGAGATATGCACTTTCTTTTATCTAGATTGAAACCGATTTCTCTAGAACTGTTTTTCGTGTTTAGGTTGTTGTCCTTCCCCCTGCACCTCCAATTCTCACAGTTGGATACGTATGGTGCGAAATAAGTTCAACATTCATCAATGCATACACCTCACCACACAAACAGGGTCCTCACCACACAAAAGGGGACCTCACTTAACAAAAAGGGTCCTCACCACATACACAGGAATTCTCATCACACACAAAGGGGCCCTCACCACACAAACAGGGGTCCTCACGACACACAGGGGTATGCAATTTATTCTCTCATGGCGCTCTAACGCTCCTGTAATCCCTAAACCCAAAACAACAACCCTAAACCAACTCCATCCCAAAACCTAACTCCAACTCTAAACCTAATCCTAACTCTATCCCCAATAATAACCATAACCAACCCCAACTCTATCAACACTCTCCCCAACCCTCACACTAACATTATCCTCAACTCTATCTTCAACTATAACCCCAACTACAGCCTTAACCCGAACCCAAACCCCCTAAGTCCCTTGCCCCCCCACATTGCCCCAAGTTCCAGCTCCTGTGTCTCTCACACATCTCCATCTGCACGCCCGCCCTGCGCAACCCCCCCACATTTCCCCCGTCCTACCCCCCACAGTGCCACCCCCCACACACCTCGTTGTCAGTGCCCACGTCGATGCACACCGGCAGGCAGCACTCGGGGCGGATGCCGGCGCAGGCTGTGTAGAGGCAGAGCTTCCCCACGGGGATGCCCATTCCGTACACACCCAGGTCTCCCAGGCCCAGAATGCGCTCACCGTCCGTAACCACGATTGCCTGCCGCCACAATACGGCCGGGAACAACCACGATGATGGGAACAACCACGGCAAAAAGATGATCAAATAGCATTCAGCAATACGGCCACCACCGTAACCACCAAAACCATGACCACCATAACCACTTGCATAATCACCACCATATCCCAACACCACCACCATAACAACCAGCACTATAACCACCACCATAACCACTACTACCACCACCACATCCACCCCACCACCACGAGATACACCCCCACCACCATTAACAATAACAGCAGCTGCCATTCGCCTGTGCAAGGAACTAACTGATGTACCTTGAGGCCCCATGCAGTAAAAATGCTCGCTTACAGGAAGTCACAGGACAGACCCAGGTGACATGGGTTGACTGACTGAGATGATTGGCAGCTGCACCAGCTGTGCCCCCTACTGTGCCAACTTGCTGTATAACCAATGCCGACATGAGCCAGTCCTGAACCTCACCCATTTCCCTCAGCATCAGGAGGGGGGAGATGATACCAACCCCACCTGCAAGCGATTTCCAGTTGCTACTGTGGGCTTGAATGGGGTCCTAGGTGCACACCAACTACCGCAGTGGAAGAATGGCAGGTGCATCTTACACATGACATTCCGATGGTCAGTGGGTAGATCAGCTCAACGGTAGGTCCTGGTGTCAATGACATGAGCCGCGGACCGGTACTGGTCCGTGGCCTGTTAGGAACCGGGCCGCACAGCAGGAGGTGAGCGGTGAGTTCGCGCGTGGCCCGCCCATTATTTTATTTACCACTTCCGTCCGCGCCTCTTTCCCACACTGCGCACTTGTCTCAGTCACAGTTTTGGTAAGTCCACAAGCTAACCCTAGCCAAAATGAGTAAAAAACAAACGTCGCTGGAGAGCTTCTATTAAAAAGGGGAAAAGACCCAATGATAACCCCCCCCCCGGTCCGTGAAAAAATTGTCTTCCACGAAACTGGTCCCTGGTGCCAAAAAGGCAGGTTTTATTGCTTGGACCCGACATACATCCATGATGTTGTGTGGTTATGCCGATGCAGGAACATCATGTTGAAAATTACAAGCCCATGGGCTGCACAAAAGTCTAGCAGCCCGCTACTGTTATTATTGAGCTGATCTAGTCCATGCCTTCCAATCACTCCAGCCCAGGTGTCTGTATCATTATCCACTTGGGCATTACAAGTACCTTGAACAGGAGGATATAGAAGGCATCACACTCATTAGTCTTGCTTGCATCCCTCCTCTGATGTTCATATTCGGTGGGGGCTTAAGCAACCACCACCACCATTCCTCTCCGCTTGTTCATGGGAGACAAGCACACAGCAGCCTGGGACTCACAGCTTTCCACAACTTACCTCCACGCTCCCACACCCCTTTCATTCCTTTTTTTTAAAGCAATGCCACTCCCTGTTGTTTAGCAGTTTCCTGCCCCAAGCGGAGGACTGTCCACCCCTCGTGGTGACTGGAGCCAAAACCAGTCCACCAGACCTCCTGTATTCCAGAGTTCCAGGTGGTACCAGTCCATCTCCTGAAAGAAGAATGGCAGCCTCTCTTCTGCAGCGAGAGTTCGAACATTCCACGTGGCCAACCTCCGTGTTCTGGTATTTATTGAAAAATCCCGAGTAGAGGGGTAGAGTCTGGCTCTGCCAAGAGGGGTTTTGCTAGAAGGTGTTGTGAATACCTATTCCTCTGGGAATCTCCAGCACAAGCTTAGTTTGATGTTTCTGTAGTAAGTTCGAGGAGACGAGGTCGGAGTTGAGGCACACTCTGTTTATTTACTCAGTGACAGGCACAATAGTTGAAGGGGTAACGGCCCCTTCACCCGTACTATGGGAAACCCACCCTAGTACTAAGCCCTCTGTCCTGTTCCCCAGTCCTCCTGTAATGGGCTACGGGAGGCCGACTGATCTGGCCCTGGCAAGCACAGATCTCGGCACCAGCTAAGCCGGCCTTGCCCTGACAAGGGCAGAGGTCCGGCAGCTCTTGGGCCGTGCCGCTGGCTTACCCAGCTCGGCCCTGACAAGGGCAGCGAGATAGGGGAGTCCCAGGGCCTAATCTCCGAGTCTTCGATCTTCACTGGTCAGCTTCGTGTCGAACTGCCTCGAGCTCTCTGGCTCCCCGCCTTTTATAGGGATCCCCTCAGAGGGCCGGGGGCGTGGGGGATAACGGATGCGGACGTCGGTGTGACCACCCGTGTGTGTGAGTGCAGACACCCCTGTGTTTGTCGTCCGCTGTTTCTCCCGTAATAACCCCTACATTTCCACCGTGGTATTAGGTCGAAAATAGTTCCAGGTGGAGGGGGTTACCAGCCCCTCGCACACACTGATCTAACTACATACAAAAATCCTCTGTATAACCTTACAAGAGACTGTTGGGGCAAGCGCTGTTAGCGAGTATCTATGAAGGCCGGAATGGCACACGAGGGGGTGGGTGGCCAGCACCATGCCTTTGTCTCCCTAGTGGTGATGTTTACACAACCACACCAGGTACTCATTTGAGGCTGAGTCGACCTAGGGAAGGCCAAGGATCGGTTTAGATATTCATCACCGATGTTTGCCGTTAGCGGGAATCGAACTCGGGTAATTGGGTTCGTGGCGCACAGCTCAATAACTACATACACATATTGAAAGACTTACACACCCCCCACTCACCGTCACCTCCACCAGATCTACCCCACCGCTCCCACCCCCACACGTCACACACCCAAACACGGCACCATACACCACACACCACAATACACACACCACCACATTCACAACATACCACACACACTGCAAGCATAAAACCACCGCACAAATAACTTCACACTACCGCACTCCACCTCACACCAGTGTACAATACACTACACATATGTAATGGTGTAAATTATGCAGGGGACGAGTTGACGGAGGCAACACATTTATTTATAACACTCTACAGTAACAGTCAGCTATACAGCCTAGGAACACAGCCTACGGCTACGCATGCCTGACACCGGCTATGCTCTCAGGTCCTCCGGCTATGTAATTTCTAGAGGAGGCTATCTGACCCGACCTAGCCAGGGTACAGGTCCCAACCACTGGCCCATCGGACCCGGGCCTGATAAGGACGTCGGGCCGGGGATTCCCAGGGTCTCACCACTGAGCCACACAGAGTCCCGGCCCTGATAAGGGCGGCAGGGCTAGGGGTCCCAGGGTCCTATCTAGCTTGCTCCGTCTTCCTTCTGCACTGGCTCCAACAACTCCCAGAGCTCTCTCGCGCACCGCCCTATATACCCCCTGCCCCCGAGGGGCAGGCTATATGCGGACGTCGATGTAGCCACCCCATGCACGGACCGTGATGTAGACACCGGCTACATAATGGCTCGCTACACCCCAGTACGTACCACCTCTACACATAGATACAAAAACGAACACAGAACAACCACATCACCTATGCCAGGCTAGAGACAAGGAGAAAGACCCCCATATAGGCTAAATAGAATGTTCGGGGAAAGTGCTGCTAGTGAGCACTTATGAAGCTGAGTCGACATAGGGGAGGCCAAGAAACAGTTCAGATAATCGCAACTGGTGTTGACCGTGAGCGGGAATCAAACTCGGGTTGCCGGGTTCGAGCACAACGTGCGAACCACTGCGCCAGCGTTCCCCCTATAACCACCACCACCGCAACCCACCACCACAACCATAATGACCCCCAATATGACCATAACCAGCATCATCACAACCATAACCATCACCCCCACCACCATAATCACCACCATAATAACCATCACCATCACTTGTGTTACCTTAACTTCAGGCCGGTGCCAGTTGTCGAGGACAGAGCGGACATGGCCCTTGTCGTTGATACTGATGAATAGACCCCTGTGGGAAAGTGAATACATGGGCCGTTACTCAGGTTACCCAGGGTGCGGCGATTCAGCTGTCGCTCCACCACCACCACATCGGTAACTCTCACACGCTAATCCCGCATATCCACTCACAACAAGTCCATTCCCCAGATGGCCAAGTGGCTGAGACGTCAGAGGGCCAAGATAGCGCCACTGACAATTAGATCCTGGCATGAATCTGGGCTTTGGCCCCGCTCAATGAAACCGTTTCCCAGTCAACCAGGGATGATGACGGGAACGTGGGTGTCCACTGAATGTGGCTCAACTTGAGCTTTGGTCGTTAAAAACCTCAGCTGGACTTCCATGTGCAAAACACCGATCTTACAGTGCAGCATGCAGGGGTGCGTGATCCCCTCATGAGTAGGTGGCTAAACCAATGCCACTTGGAGGGTGTTTCACAAGTCTGTGAAGAATGTCTTGCAAAGCCGACCTCTGGCACACAGGGTTTGCGCTCTGCAATCCCGTAGCTTAGGTTATGTGCCCAATAGAAGGAGTTGTGTCGTGGCTGTCACAGCGCCCCAACCTTAACCCCCATTGTCCTTTCCCCCGTACCTCATAGTGCTGCGCTGCCACAAGCCCCACCACTACCGCACTCATGTTGCCTCTCAAACTGCCATAGCTTTAGATCAGTGTTGCCAAGCCTCACGGGGAAATGCGGCAGCGCTGCCTTTAAATAAGCCAGCCCCACACCAGGCCCACACCAGCCCAAGTCCATCTCTAGAGGAAGGGGTGGGGTTACAGAAGTTGAACTTCCCTGTTAATTTATGTAAATGAAAGCAAAGAGTCCAATAAGTACAGCAGACAATACAAATGTAATGGTGCGGAAGCAGCCAAAGGCCAACTAGTTGCAAAACACACAAGTTTTACAATCACCATACCACTCATCGGTACCGCAAGTCTCATCTGTTCAGAAGTGAAACCCCGATGAGTCTCAAGTTGTATCATTTTCATGAAGTGTACATAAAATTTTTAAACATACGCGATTTGGTGGACACAACAGGAGCTTAAGTATTGATTTGTTTTGATCTGCGAGTTCCCCTGGATAAATCCTCACGATGAAGAATATCACTGACAAGGCTGTCCAGGGTGTCACCCCAAGAATTCCATGACCCTACCCTGCCACGTCGCAACCCTGCTATGACCCTACCCTGCCACCATATCACCCTGTTACGATGCCACCCTGTCACGACGCCACACTGCCAAGATCCTACCCTACCACGTCGCCACCCTGGCCACATCACCACCATACCACGTCGCCACCCTGCCACGCCACAACGACTCCACCCTACCACGTCGCCACCCTGCCACAACCCTACACTGCCACGTTGCCACCCTGCCATGACCCCACCATGCCACGACCCTACCCTGCCACGTCGCCACCCTGCCACGCCGCAACAACTCCAGCCTGCCATGTCACCACCCAGTCACATTGCCACCAAGCCACCAGACCCCTATATGCGGATCTGTTTCAGGGGTCAGATCCCAGAGGTGAACAGGCGGGGTGTCTTACTTGGGCCGGCGGAAGATGTGGCCATACTGCGAGCAGGCGAGCCCCACAGTGGGCGTGTACACAATGGGCATCAGGTGCTCAATGTCGTCCTGCAGGATGCGATAGAAAAGCTTCTCGTTCCGCTCCTGTATGCCCATCACATAGATGTACCTACACACGTCCCACACAGTGCAGTCAACACACACCGCAATATTAACACACACACTACATCACACACGGTGGAGTTAAAACACAAAGTCACATCATACACACCGCAGCCAACACCACAATTAGTGGAGTGATGAGGCAGTGGTGCTGCTGGTGAGAGTGGAGCAGCAAGGTCAGCGTTCATCTGCGCGTGGTGCACAGTGCAGGTTGGTGGCAGTCTGGTGCCATTCTGTGAACCGCCGCCACGCGGGGCCCCAGTTCGACTGCGACGGAAATTCCACTGCGTCTCTTCAGTCTACCGTTATGCCCGTTCGGCCTCATTCCACCCGTTGGCCTAAATCGAACGACTGCATTCAATTTGCATGAACCATAAACGACCGGTGTGTAAACGGTGAGGAATCATACACAGCTAAACCGGTGGTGATGGTGGCGACGCTGGACGTGGCCTGTGATCTAGCACGGTGGAGGCAGTGAGCATTGGTGGATCGCACACAGATTTTTTTGAAACTCCCTTCCCAAGGGGGACCGAAGAGGTGCCATACCCTGGCTTGCCAGGAGAAGGCAGTCCTGCAAGTAGACTAATTACCATCTGTTTCCATCCGTACAAGTACAGAGTGTTTCCTCTTCTTGGTTCTTTCGGTAAAGTCACGTAGAAGTGTTTCCTCCTCGTCATTGTGGGTTATCTTCAGGTGCTCCTGTTTCCTCCTACATGTATAATAAACACATCAGGAGCCTTCTGCACACGAAGTGTGTGCTGGGGCCCGGCAGCAGCATCAGCGTGTGGTCGAGCAGGCCAGCAGGCGATGGAGCAAGTGGGCGGGTGGGTGGGCGGACAAGGAGCAGGCTTTGGACTTACTTCTGCAGTGGCTCAGAGAGTCCAGCCAAGTTCTCCTTAAAGCGATCGGCCTGGATATCCTGGCTCTCCACTTTCGGGGGGATGAGACCCTGCAGGCCGAGGATCTGCCGCTCTGCGATTGTGAACGCCATGCCCTGGTATCGGCGCCGGATAAGGACAGCATTATGCAGGCACAGGCACTCATGCACATAGATAATCCCTCTTACACACACACACACGTTAGCTCGCAAAACACACATGTTCATACATGCAAACATAATAACACCCCATCGCTTTCACACTCACATCTGCTGCTGTGTCTTCACCGAACTCTAAGCGGATTTTGTTTAAAGCTAGCCTATCACTAATCTCAGAAAGAAAAAGATTACTACGATTTGAACTCGATAGTTTAGACAAGACTCTCTTACAATCACATTTAATGTTAACACAAAAAATGTCCCCTTCCGATTGGAACCGCATTGACAACATGACAGCTGCCTCTGCTGATTCACTGTCAGCCAAATGTAAAGCTAACCTGATCTCTAAATTCAACCTCCTATCAAAGAAGAAGCCAGAACCACACATCACAAACCTGGATGTTAACAAGATCGTTATCAATCAGAGTAACATCCCGATTTCGGACAATCTGAAAACAGTACTGGCTAAAGGTAAAACATTTGCTGTCACCCCTAAACATATACCAGTAGAGGATGTGATCTCTCAGGTCGATGTAGCCTTCAAAAGGCATAGGACACATCCAAGCGGACGTTGCGAGAGCTGAAATAGCCACTATTCTCAAGAATGCTAAGAAACCCATTAGCAACATTAGCAAAAACGAACGCTCTGAACTCGCAAATTTGAAAAAGAGGGATGATATAGTCATCCTCTTGGCCGACAAGGGCAATGCTACTGTCATCATGGATAAAAACTCATACAACAACAAAATCCAGGACCTACTCAATGATGGTAGTTACTCCAAAATTAAAAGTGATCCGACGAACAGCTTAACGACAAAAACCAACAAGATCATCACTAGTTCGACTTCCCTAATCGAACCAACCAAAAGTCCCTCCCTAAAACCCTCGGCTGCAAGACCTCCCAGATTCTATGGTCTTCCCATGATCCATAAAAAAGGTACCCCACTACGGCCCATCGTGTCCACGATCAACTCACTTAGCCCGTTTTCTATCGGATACTCCGCTTCCCTTCACTGGCAAGACCACCTCAGCAGTACTTAACTCAACCCAATTGTCTTCTTGGTTCTTTCGGTAAAGTCACATAGAAGGGAAATAATAAAATAATAAAAATAAAACATAATAAAATAATTCTCACGACGTTTCGGCCACAACGCAAGCAGCCGTCCTCAGGTGAAGAACAGGTCTGTCGGAAAGACAGCGTCTGAATGAGACGCTGCCTTTCTAACAGACCTGTTCTTCTGAATGAGACGCTGTCTTTCTGATAGAACTGTTCTTCACCTGAGGACAGCTGCTTGCGTTGTGGCCGAAACGTCGTGAGAATTATTTTATTAGGTTTTATTTTTATTATTTTATTATTTCCCTTCTACATGACTTTACCAAAAGAACCAAGAAGATGAATCCCTGCAGTCACGAAAGCTTTAAATCGAAATTCAACCCAATTGGTTTCCATGGTCAAGAACATTGTACTGTCTCCTGATGAGGTCCTCGTCAGTTTTGATGTGGTCTCTCTGTTCACCAAGGTTCCAGTGCCTGACACCATAACAATAATTGAAGACTTGGTCCAACATGGACTGAAACCGGATGTACCTGCGCTGGTTAGGCACTGCCTCACCAACACTTACTTTACCTGGAATGGTACCTGCTACAAACAAAATGAGGGCACCCCTATGGGTTCCCCCTTGTCACCAGTGATAATCAATGTTTTCATGGAGAAATTCGAATCAGATGCCATCCAGACATCCACCCTTCGTCCTTCTCTATGGAAGGGATATGTGGATGATACTTGTCATTTGGCCACATGGCCTCCCAGCATTGAACCAATTCCTAGCCCACATCAATTCCAGACACCCATCCATCAAATTTACCATGGAAGTGGAGAAAGATGGCAAGCTACCATTCCTGGATGTTCTGTTTGAGAGGAGGCCCGATGGCTCTTTGGGACATTTAGTGTACAGGAAGGCCACCCACATAGATTCCTACTTGAAGCCTGACTCCCACCACCACCCGGCTCAAAATAATTCCCTCATCAAAACACTATTCCATAGGGCTCATTGCATCTCAGACCTATACCACCTGGCCAGTGAATTAAAACATGTACATCTGGCCCTCAAGATGAACGGCTACTCTGACCGTACTATCCGCCAAGCTGTTTCTCCCACCATGCAGAAACAACCACCTGAGACTCCGATCAAAATCATCACGTTGCCAAACATAGCAGGCGCGACCAAAAATATTTACTAAATTCTAAACAAACACAAGATCCAGGTCCGATTCAATACAGTACACAAAATCCGTGATCTGATCCCATCCGTAAAGGATGTTATTCCTGACTTACAGTACCCCGGTGTTTATAAATTGAGTTGTACTTGTGGTGACTGCTATATCGGGGAGACGAAACGACATATTTCTGACCGAATTCGCGAGCACAAGTCAGATTTGAAACACGGCAGAACGAATTCTTCGGCCGTGGCTGATCATTGTTTCAACACAGCGGGTTCTCATGATATCGTTTTCTCCGATACCAAAGTACTCTGCAAACCTCCCGGACATTACCAAAGATTTGTCCATGAAGCCATCCAGATATACAAACATAGACACAACTTCCACCGAGAGGATGGTTTTAAATAAAGCAATCATTGGAAAGATGTCATCAACCAAGTCAAACTTTAACTACCTTATAATTGTACAGCTGTAACGGGTTCCGGAGACACTTGTAGAGGTAACTTCTTTATTACAATACAACACTCCAACAGTCCAACTCTCCAACAGTCCAACTCTCCAACAGTTCTGATACTCTGTTAGAGCCTAGGTACACAGCCTAGGTACACAGCCTAGATACTCTACTCTGGCTACGCTCTGGAACTCGCCCTCACAACGTCGTAGAGTCGGGAGTTCCAGAGTCCCACCACTGGCTCTCACAGCATCCCAGGGTCTTCAGATGGCTGGTCGTGGGTCGTGGGTCTTGAGTTACAACTGGGCCTGATCGTCCAGGTAGCTCCGCTTTTATGCCCAGTCCCCAACGAGGGGTGGGGCCGTGTGCGCCCCCAGATATCCCACAGAGCACACACAGCCCCCCCCCCCCCCTTTGGCGGCGCCAAGGGGATTAAGCGCCTGGGAACCCAACGCCTGGCGCCAAGGGGATTAAGCGCCTGGCCCGCCCAGGGACCCAGAGCCCCCAGCAGCCCCTCCCTTCTTATGTCACTACATTACCCCCCTCTATGTAGCCTCCAGCCGTCCCGGCTGTCAATAATTAGAAAGTTTAAATTAACGAAAGGGAGAGAGAGAAAAAAAAGAAAAAAAATACGCGAGCCTTAACAGGAAAAGAAAAGAGAACAAGAAAGCAACCATAAATACCATACCCAACCTGTACAACTTTACACTATATACAAGCATCAATCAACAAAAAGGTGAAGCAATGACACGTGAACAAACGACCCATGGCACACCTAGCCCTCCTCGGGATACGCATAGAAAACGGGGAATTAGCAACAACAAATATACAGATTCCGACGCGTTGGATGCACAACCACCGCATGGATGGCAGGGTTCCACACCACCCTGCCAGCCTCCCATCCGTCAGGTGGAGAGAAGGCGAAGACCAACATGTCGAGCATCCCTCTACACACACTAATCTGGACGTGTGTCTACGTCCCGGGTCGAGAAGTCGTACTTCAGGGCCGACCTATGTACTGGGCAAAGAAGTCGCACTTCAGGGCTGCTCCAGTATCTACATTTTAAAATATATGTATAAAATTGACATGACACAAACAAAATAAATCTGCCTGCTCCTGTCCATAAATGGTGGCCGCACGCACGAACCGCATCTCCAAAAGGCATCCCGTGCTTGCGTCCCAGCAGCCCTCAATGAGGACCACCACCGACATTACATGTCAACCGTTAGCACCCCCCGCCTTTCCAACGTGGCGTCTCCATCCTAAAACCGCGCACGTCGGCCATATCGGGGGGCTTCAACCCAGTCTCTCTCCAAGACTCGCATCGCAGCATATAGCTGTACCGACCGAGCTGAGACGACCCAGTCTCTCTCCAAGACTCGCATCGCAGCATATAGCTGTACCGACCGAGCTGAGACGACCCAGTCTCTCTCCAAGACTCGCATCGCAGCATATAGCTGTACCGACCGAGCTGAGACCCAATCTCTCTCCAAGACTCGCATCGCAGCATATAGCTGTACCGACCGAGCTGAGACCCAATCTCTCTCCAAGACTCGCATCGCAGCATATAGCTGTACCGACCGAGCTGAGACGACCCAATCTCTCTCCAAGACTCGCATCGCAGCATATAGCTGTACCGACCGAGCTGAGACGACCCAATCTCTCTCCAAGACTCGCATCGCAGCATATAGCTGTACCGACCGAGCTGAGACGACCCATCGTTCACTCCCTGCACAACATGCACCCTAACAACTGAGGGATACAGTCCCAACATAACGGGACAACTACACCTGAACACCACGAATCTCCAGCCCACTGTTTTAACGCGCCTCGGAGTGTTTCAATCTCCGGGCCGTCAGGTCAAGCCGTCAGCGATTCCATGACGGGACCACACTCTCCGAGCCATGTGAGCGCACAGCCCACTAGGCTAGACATGCCACGGAGTGTTTCAATCTCCGGGCTGTCAGGTCAAGCCGTCAGCCATAGCATGACGGGACCACACTCTCCGAGCCATGTGAGCACACAGCCCACTAGGCTAGACATGCCACGGAGTGTCTCTATCTCCGGGCTGTCAGGTCAAGCCGTCAGCCATAGCATGACGGGACCACAACTCTCGTGTTAGACACGCAACACCCGCTGGCCCATCCTGGTCAGGATCTGCATCCCAAGATATTTGAGAGCCAGCATGACAATTCCAAATCCTTGGCAGCATGTCATCATCTCAAGATAAATGCCCCATACAGTCTATACATCGTTAACAATGACAGCACAAGCTATACATTAACAATCACGAAGAAAGCTCAATACAAACCATACATTGTTAACAATCACAAGAAAAGTTTTGCACACACATTGACAACACTCACCAGCGAAGCTCCACACAGTTTACCTAACAACAGTCACGACTCCCCGACGACAATGAAGAAAATATCAACAAAAAAATCATTAATCCGGAGTGCGTAAATGTACGAAGTGTCAGGGGCCTGGTCTCCCGACCTCCAACCTTTGGCCAGAGCAGCAAAGGCGGCGACCAGCGTGTCGGTCGATGTGCCAGCCCTGGCGCCAGTTACAGTAAGAATGGCGCCCTCACTGTCCGGTCGCAGCACTGATGACGCGGTATGCTAGGTTGCAAACAGCTGTCACCCGGCGGTGAGGGACGCAGCGCTGATGACGCGGCGTTGCTAGGTTGCAGACAGCTGTCACCCGGCGGTGAGGGACGCAGCGCTGATGACGCGGCGTTGCCAGGTTGCAGACAGCTGTCACCCGGCGGTGAGGGACGCAGCGCTGATGACGCGGCGTTGTTCGGTTGGACAGCGCTGAGCCCAGAAGTGATGTCACTCCCAGCGGCCACTGCTCCCCCGGCAGAAGTAACGACACACCCGGATGTATTTGCGGCAGGAACGGCTGCCATCTTTGTGTTGGAGCCGGCGGAATGGCGCGGCCGCTGCGCCGCCTCTCTCCCTCCTGCCTCCGCCTGTGAGCGACGCATGTCGTCCAGGATGGAGACGGTGGCGTGGAGCAGCTCAGTGAGGCGAAGCAGCGCCTCCTCCATCGCTGCTCCCGACGCTGGAGAGGGGACGGTCGGTGGAGCAGACAGCTGTTCAGCCGGCGGTGCAGCGTCGCTGTCGGCCGGCGTTGGCCGCCCCATCGCTGCTTGTTCCTCGACATCGCCGTCAGGACTGAAGGTACGTGGCTTACTTCTTGTCTCCATAGCCACTTCTGACGCCAAATGTAATGGGTTCCGGAGACACTTGTAGAGGTAACTTCTTTATTACAATACAACACTCCAACAGTCCAACTCTCCAACAGTCCAACTCTCCAACAGTCCTGATACTCTGTTAGAGCCTAGGTACACAGCCTAGGTACACAGCCTAGATACTCTACTCTGGCTACGCTCTGGAACTCGCCCTCACAAGGTCGTAGAGTCGGGAGTTCCAGAGTCCCACCACTGGCTCTCACAGCATCCCAGGGTCTTCAAATGGCTGGTCGTGGGTCTTGGGTCTTGAGTTACAACTGGGCCTGATCATCCAGGTAGCTCCGCTTTTATGCCCAGTCCCCAACGAGGGGTGGGGCCGTGTGCGCCCCCAGATATCCCACAGAGCACACACAGCCCCCCCCCCCTTTGGCGGCGCCAAGGGGATTAAGCGCCTGGGAACCCAACGCCTGGCGCCAAGGGGATTAAGCGCCTGGCCCGCCCAGGGACCCAGAGCCCCCAGCAGCCCCTCCCTTCTCATGTCACTACACAGCCATATCCATTTGTCTTACTCCGAGTCTAATACACCACCAGCACTCGTCGGGTCACAAACTCCCCTCCCCGGCACCCGTTGGGTCACAAACTCCCCTCCACTGACATTACAAAAGAATATAGATGGTCATTTAGATGGTTATCTATCGGCTTAACTCATGCTAATCCGGTGGACAACCGTACACACTGCTTGCCACATGCCTCCCCCCCCCTCGACCCCCTTGACTCCTCGCCCCCCGATAACACCCTATATAAACACGTTGTCTCACATTAACTCTCTTCAGATGCCTCAGTAATTTTGCTGGAGCAGGTAACACCTGATGACGGTTGCTTGTGTTGCTTCCGAAACGTCGTGATTGAATTTATTTGTTTTCTCTTTTTTAACCTACGTGACTTTACAAAAAAAAAACAAAGAGTATAATAACACCCACCATTCACCACTAAGTGGCGGTGATGTCACCACTGCACCTGTGTCAGACCAGGTGCACTCTGAGGCCACGTGATGTGTCGAAGGCTCGCTGACAAGAAGTCACGGTGACAGACCCAGGTGCCATGGGTTGACTGAGATGATTGGAAGATACAGTCGCTCCTCGCTTAACGTTGGCCCGTTTATCGTTGTTTTGACGATGAATCACGACCCATGTACAGTGATACCTCGGTTCACGAACTTAAATCGTGAACTGACTCTGGTCGCGAACCGAATTGGTCGTGAACCGAGGCACATTTTCCCATAGGGTTCAATGTAAATCCGGTTAATCCGTTCTGACCTTTTTTTTTGGTTTTTGAAGCATCAAAATATGAAACAAATTACAATACACATTAGTACTGTACAGTATAGTAATGTATAAAGAGAGATCACTAACCTTGCTTGAGATGACTTCAGTAAGCACTCAAACGGGTGAACTGTACAATACAGTAAGTACAGTATTGTACAGTAGTGCAGTACAGTACTGTATGTGCTAAAAAGCACACCAAAAAGCAAAAAGTCACTGAAAGTGTCTTCACAGTACTCAGTACTTCTTTCTGTGTCTCTTATTCTCTCCACGATCTTCCTACAGGAAGTCACGACCATGTGACAGCCTGGAAATAGCATTAAAATGGCCGCGGCTCCTGTTCGTGAACCGAAGCGGAGTTCGTGAACCGGAGCATATTTTTATGAATTTTTCTGTTTGTGAACCGAGTTGTTCGTGAACAGAAGCGTTCGTGAACCGATGTATCACTGTATATGTAATGTGAGGGTATACCTGGGTGATTGAATGGTCACACCCCGTTTATAATGATTGGCTCTACCAGTCCAGACCCATAAGTGTAGGGGCGTGGCCCTGACGTAATGGGAAGGTGACACCTGGAAGATGATTGGCCTTGCTGGCTTTGGCCACAGCCAATGGGGGGGACGAGTTAGGGGCATGGTCCTGGGACCGTAGGATGGAATCTGGAAGATTCCAGGGAGGTTACCCAGGACTGGTTGAAAGGCACCACGTGACCCAGGGATTAGAAGGGGTGGAGACAGGTAACACGTGGTCAGAACTAGAACGAAGGGAGAAGCCACGCAGGAGCCGGGGGTCCAGAGCCTGCCACGTGGCAGCAACAGTCTCTCTCTCTCTATCCGTCCCTCTCACGCTGTCTGTCAACAGCGTGAAGGAGTTAGATAGCAGAAGAGTCCGTATGATGAGAGCTGTGGAAGGAAGATAATAAACAAACCTGATTTCAGAAGTTGCTTTCGCGACCTTTATTACATATACATTTAAGGTCGCATGGTATCGCTCGGACGTCATTGCCGGCAGGCAATTGTTTTCCACCGCAGAAAGCGAAGCAGCTGCATGGCAGCCGCCGGGCGTGCCGCTCATTGTTGTGAGCATCACTCTTTTGCCCTCTGTTGTTTTTGGAGGGCGACTGCCTCCAACTGCTAGGTAGCATCCTTCACGAGCATCCTCCATAGAGGTCGATCTTGACATCGCTAGTACCAGTCTTCGGCAAGTCCACTCAGCTCCACATCCTCATGTACCGCATAAGTCAATATATTTTCCAGCCCATGTCATGCCTGTTTGGCCCCCTCTATCTGGCCAAACAGAAGCTGCTTGGGCATGTGGTGGCTGGGCATGCAAGCTACATGGCCCAGTCAACGCAGCCTTGCTTGCAGGAGGAGCTCTGAGGGAAATGTGCCCAGATCTTTCAAGAATTTGAGAGCTCAACACAATCCAGCCTGGTTAAACCCAGGATGGATCGTAGGCAGACCAGCCTGAATTTGTATAACCGGTGTAAATGTTCCATTAGAGGGGTCCACGTTTCACAAGCATAGAGAAGGGGGGGCATACAGTGAGGGAAAAAAGTATTTGATCCCCTGCTGATTTTGTACGTTTGCCCACTGACAAAGAAATGATCAGTCTATAATTTTAATGGTAGGTTTATTTGAACAGTGAGAGAAAGAATAACAACAACAAAATCCAGAAAAACGCATGTCAAAAATGTTATGAATTGATTTGCATTTTAATGAGGGAAATAAGTATTTGACCCCCTCTCAATCAGAAAGATTTCTGGCTCCCAGGTGTCTTTTATACAGGTAACGAGCTGACATTAAGAGCACACTCTTAAAGGGAGTGCTCATAATCTCAGCTTGTTACCTGTATAAAAGACACCTGTTCACAAAAGTAATCAATCAATCAGATTCCAAACTCTCCACCATGGCCAAGACAAAAGAGTTCTCCAAGGATGTCAGGGACAAGATTGTAGACCTACACAAGGCTGGAATGGGCTACAAGACCATCGCCAAGCAGCTTGGTGAGGTGACAACAGTTGGTGCGATTATTCGCAAATGGAAGAAACACAAAAGAACTGTCAATCTCCCTCGGCCTGGGGCTCCATGCAAGATCTCACCTCGTGGAATTGCAATGATCATGAGAACGGTGAGGAATCAGCCCAGGATCTTGTCAATGATCTCAAGGCAGCTGGGACCATAGTCACCAAGAAAACAGTTGGTAACACACTACGCCGTGAAGGACTGAAATCCTGCAGCGCCCGCAAGGTCCCCCTGCTCAAGAAAGCACATATACATGCCCGTCTGAAGTTTGCCAATGAACATCTGAATGATTCAGAGGACAACTGGGTGAAAGTGTTGTGGTCAGATGAGACCAAAATGGAGCTCTTTGGCATCAACTCAACTCGCCGTGTTTGGAGGAGGAGGAATGCTGCCTATGACCCCAAAAACACAATCCCCACTGTCAAACATGGAGGTGGAAACATTATGCTTTGGGGGTGTTTTTCTGCTAAGGGGACAGGACAACTTCACCGCATCAAAGGGACGGGGGCCATGTACCGTCAAATCTTGGGTGAGAACCTCCTTCCCTCAGCCAGAGCATTGAAAATGGGACGTGGATGGGTATTCCAGCATGACAATGACCCAAACACACAGCCAAGGCAACAAAGGAGTGGCTCAAGAAGAAGCACATTAAGGTCCTGGAGTGGCCTAGCCAGTCTCCAGACCTTAATCCCATAGACCATCTGTGGAAAGAGCTGAAGGTTCGAGTTGCCAAACCTCAACCTCAAAACCTTAATGACTTGGAGAAGATCTGCAAAGAGGAGTGGGACAAAATCCCTCCTGAGATGTGTGCAAACCTGGTGGCCAACTACAAGAAACATCTGACCTCTGTGACTGCCAACAAGGGTTTTGCCACCAAGTACTAAGTCATGTTTTGCAGAGGGGTCAAATACTTATTTCCCTCATTAAAATGCAAATTAATTTATAACATTTTTGACATGCGTTTTTCTGCATTTTGTTGTTGTTATTCTGTCTCTCACTGTTAGAATAAACCTACCATTAAAATTATAGACTGATCATTTCTTTGTCAGTGGGCAAACGTACAAAATGTGGCCGAGAAGACCAGAAGCTTCATGTAGTGACAGACTAGGTAGCTTCCACACCGCATGACGCAGCCAATGAAAAGATAATGCTGCCCAACTAATTTGGAGTGAGACTTCTGCTGTCCAACTGGAGCTGGTCATAAGCACACTGCCCAGGTATGGGAACTCTCCACTCTCTCCACAACTGCTCGATCACCAATGTTGAGTTGAGAGAGTTGAGTGTTTGATGGTACAAAAAACCCAGGCAGGTGCTTAGTTTTCATAGGGCTGATGGTAAAGACCTTTACCTCTTCATAGCACGCTCCAGGTTCAGCAGCAGCACCTCCAACTCTACCTCTGAGTGAGCAGTAATCACTAGATTATCAGCATACATAACATGGCTGACCAATAGGGAGCTATCCCCCGACGGAACCCGGGCATCAATCAGTCTACCATTGTATCTGTACCAGATGGAAATTTCTCTGGTTCAGCCACGGAAAGATTCTCAAACTACGTGGTCAAATACTCTTTGGTTCTTTCGGTAAAGTCACGTAGGTATAAAATAAAATAAATCACGACGTTTCGGGCGCAACACAAGTGTCCATCATCAGGTGGGAAAGCAGAGTACATCCCTGTCGTACCCCAAATTTAACAGGAAATGGCTCCGACTCCTGGCCACGTAGCTTTACCTTGGCCTGCCAACCATCATGAAGGCCCCGAATGAATTGTGTGCAGAGTCAGAGACTCCGAAAGCATGAAGAACAGCCCAAAACCCTGGCCTGTTGATGGTATCATAGGCCTTGATCAGGTCAATTAAGCAGAGATATAGGTCTTGGTGGAATTCCTGACACCTCTGCTGTAGCAGACGGACGGAGAATATGACATCCATGCAGGTCCGTCCTGGTCTAAAACCATATCTGGGCTCCGCAAACCTCTCCTCAGCTTGCCTGGCAAGGCGGCGATGCTGATTAATCCTTGGCAGGACATTTTCCGGCTCACTGAGAAGAGAGATGCCCCTGTAGTTGTTAAAATCTGTGTGCCAATCCCCCCCTTCTGAACACTGTACAGTAAGCTACAATAGGATGTACCAAACACTAAAGTACACAGTACAATACATAAAGTACCAAAGCACAAATAAGCATAAACAGACACGAACACAAGCACACAGA
Organism: Lethenteron reissneri; assembly: GCF_015708825.2. Lineage (NCBI taxonomy): Eukaryota > Metazoa > Chordata > Hyperoartia > Petromyzontiformes > Petromyzontidae > Lethenteron > Lethenteron reissneri. Next base: position 11,399,641 of record NC_083828.1, on the reverse strand, counting down.
TACACCAACAGAAACAGGGACACAAATAATACAAATATACAGATGCAAGTGTTAGCTCACAGGCACACGAACGGAAAAACGCGTATCAAACAAACTGCCAAAGAAAACGTTAAACGTGTAGTGGTGTTAACTACTTGCTGTTCGCAAACTGTGACAGCAGATCGTAAACAAGGTTTTCCCGCTCAATCAAACGGTCAGGGTCAAATGGGGTGAGGTAGGATCCAAACCCAGATTGGGAAGGACCAATCAGAGGGTCTCACAAGGGGCCGGGGATTGGACAACCCGGCCATGAACAGGTATACAAGCCAGAGCGCTGAGAGCTCTGGAGGGGTTCTGCTACACGAAGACCCAAGTCGGCCGAAGACGTCTAGGACCCTGGACCAAGCCCTCCAGCCCTTATCAGGGCTCGGGCTCAGAGTAACCAGTGGTCGGGGAGAGATCCCCTAGGTCCAGCCAGAGGACGCTGGGAGAGCAGGGAGATTAGATAGCCTGCAGGGTCCAGAGGCTTGTACCTTCTGAGGGAAACGGGTGAGGGGACCATATACCCCTTAGTGTGATAGGGACTGTGTTATTAAGATAATAAACGGTGTGTGCCATAAAAGACGTTTAGAAGTCCGTCCTTACAACACTACAAACGATTACACTGGTCACACTTTTTCTGGCATAAGGTATTTCAACGGTTTTAAGGTAATTTTGGGGTGTTGATTCCAAATCTGGCATCAGTTTTTGTCTATCACATAAGGTTTTTGAGATATCAAATATTGCATTTTCAATAAAACAGCAAATTTATGCTCATATACGAATAGCTAAACAGATATCCTTACAAGAATAAGATAAGATACAATAAACAATAATAATGAAACAAACATTTAATGAGCCGTAGCACAAAGTTGTGAGAGTGACTGCATATCAATGTGAGTGAATGCATATTACCATGTAAGAATTGAATTGTGAAGATAAGAAAAATATGTACAAAAAGGTCATTCACAATAGTGATGTTACATCTGCATAAACGACCTCTGCTTTGACGATCTCTGATGTACGGCTTGTGGAATGTCTCTCATCAAGGACCATCAGTAATCTGCCATCATGTTTGAGTCCCATTGGCCTTGGTAACGTTCTTCCATAACTTTAATGTCTTGATGAAAGCGTTCACCTTGCTCTTCGCTCACGTGACCCATGTTCTCTGGAAACTGGGCCAAGTGACTATGCAAGTAGTGAACCTTGATGCTCATTCTACATCTAAGTGCTTGGAAACTCAAGAGCAGCTCCTCCACAATCTCTCGATAGTTGTCCGCTTTCCTGTTCCCTAGGAAATTCCACAACACATCAGATAATGCATTCCAAGCTCTAGCCTCTGCCGCAGTCATTGTTGTAACAAAGTGTGTATCCCTGATGAGTGTTCTTATTTGAGGGCCATTAAATATCCCTGCCTTTTTCTTCTCGGCACTGGGACTTGAAAATGTTGAACATATATAGCTGAAGCAGTCTCCAGTGTGATCAAGAGCTTTGACGAATTGCTTCATTAACCCAAGTTTAAGTGCAGTGGGGGAAATACAATTTTATTCCTATCAACCAGAGGCTCATTCTTGATGTTCTTGTCACCAGGCGTCAAACTGATTCTTGGTTGCCAGTTCTTTTTAACCCAGTGTTCTAATGTAGCCCTACTGTCCCAGTAGCACAGGAAACAAGGGTATTTGATGTGACCTCCTTGCTGATCCAGCAAAAAATTTACCATTTTCAAATCAACACAAATTAGCCATCCATGAACATGGTATTCCAATCTATCCAGAACAATCTTGATGTTGGCATACTCTTCATTCATTTTTACAAAGTGTCCTATTGGGATTGAACCATATATATTTCTGTTGTGAAGTAACACACATTTCAAACTCCTTTTACTACTGTCAATAAAAAAGTCTCCATCACTTGAATCATATGCGGGCAGTCCCATATTGAGAAGAAGCCCTTCAACATCATTACAACAAACAAGTTGACCATCTGAATGGAAGTACTTTCGCAGTGCTGCTTCTCTGTTACGATAAAAGGAGACACTAGTGCCAGGTCTGAGTAGTCCTTTCTCTTGCAGCCTGGAAGCCAACAATTCAGCAGATTGCTTTGGCAAATACAAATCTCTTACAAGATCATTCAATTCAGGCCGACTAAACAGAGAAATGTTATCACAATCTGCATCAGATGGCGTATATTCGATCTGAACATCATCATCATCATCTGTAGAAGCAGGTAAACTGAGGGATTCAACATCAATCTCTGGTAGCTCAATAAATACAGGCACAGGTATTTCCTCACAGTGCTCAACTGGTCGTCTGGCAGATGGGATATCTGGGTATTGTAAGTGTTGTTTGTATTTCTTATTGAAACCTTTTACATTGACAGGGCAGAAGTGGCAGTTATCCAAATGGTTTGTAGGTTCTCTCCAAACCATTGGCACACCAAACTTCAGCTTAGCATTCTTTCCTTTAGACCATGATCGCAAAGTTTCAACACAGGTTTTACACACTTTGTGAGGAGCCCAATTTTTGTCTTGGTCTCCAAGTCATACTTTAAAGTAGGCAAGATAAAACTTCTTGACAAAGGTATTTATGTTGCGCCTTTGATCCTGCAAAGTGAAGCTGCCACAGATGTAGCAGAAGATATCTGGGTCATTACTGCATTTCCTTCTTTCGGATGTTGTAGCCAGTTAGATCACGCCCTGCAGAAGAAAAATATTAAATAAATGTGGATATAAAATGATATTATAATCACACTATTCTAAAAATACAGCACCATATTTTAACACTAAAGCAGTCACTGACTCGCAACAACTTGCAATCATAAGTGGCAGAGTTAATTTCGCGTAAAATCAATGATAATGGGGTATGCCGATAGCATATAAATTTGATGTGATAGAGCAAATCTGAGATCAGATTTGGAATCAGCACCCTGAAATTAGTCTAAAACAGCTGCAAAAGTCCAGGCCAGAATTTTTTGTTGTTGTTGACCAGTGTTATTAACGCTACAAAAAAAAACTATACACACAGCTACACAAACTGTTATACGGCTATACACACACACTGCTACACACACAGTTACAGGGCTACACCACACACTCATTTTCACTGACATCCACACTCACTTTCACACACAATCGCGCGCGCACACACACACACATGCTCGCTAGCTCGCACAACAAAAGCGACCATTTGCCATTAAGTGGCAATGACATCACCACGGCACTTGTGCCAGGCTAGGTGCACTTTGAGGTCACGTGAAGTGTCGAAGGCTTGTGGACAGGTTTACTGAGATGACCGGCAAATGCATCACCTCTTTTCCCCACTTTCCCGACTTGCTGAGTTGAGTGCCCGGCGCTCCGCTCGTTGTTGAGAGCGTTGCTCCTCTGTTGTTGAAAGGCAACTGCCTTCAACTACCCAGCAGCGTTCTTCACGAGCCTCCTTCACACAGATTCTCCCTCGTGCCACATACACGAACATTCCCTCATACACACAACCGCTCCCTCATGCACACACTCCCTCATGTACATACACACAAAAGACAAACATCCCTCATATAGCCAAAACAGACTGTAGGAGCAAGTGCTATTAGCGAGCACCTATGAAGACCAGCAAGGCACACGAGGGGGTGGGTGGACAGCACCTCGGTCAACTCATTCTCAAATGAGTACCTGGTGTGGTGTATAAACATCGCCACTGGGGAGACAAAGGCAGCCGGGCATGACGTTGGCCACCCACCCCTTCGTGTTCTGTCCCGACCTTTAAAGGTGCTCACTAACAGCACTATCCCCAGTAGTCTCTTGCAGGCTATATCGGAGACCTTTGTCTTTGCTGTACCGTACACTGCAGTGGTGCGCAGTACAGTAGCGTGAAGTGGTTTGTGAGGTGGTTCTGTAGTTGGAATGTGGTGAACAATGCTGTGTGGTACATTGTAAGTGTGGTGGTGTGTGTGTATTGTAATGTGTGGTGTATGGTACAGTGTGTGGATTTATGATGTGGTGTGGGAAAGGTGGACTTGGTCGGGTGTGGGTGGGGGGTAGTAGGTGGTGAGGATGGGTAAGCAGCGGGTGTGATGTCTGTCGGTGTTAGTAGGTCAAGGGTCACACCCAGAGATGATGTGGGGGTTTCACCTTGTTGGTGCGGGGGTTGAGCATCAGGGGTCGCCCCGTCTCCTTGGTGTTCAGGCCCCGCACGCCGGCCACACACACCCGGCCCGTCACACACGCCCGGCCTGCCAGGCAGCCCCTCGACAGCATCGTGCCTCCTTCTGCATGCAGGACCACAGACTACTATTATTGCATCTTGCTCTCCAATCACAAAATTCGCGTGGCTTTGCGGTGTAATGGTGTTGCGTGGTGGTGTGGCTTTGCGGCACACCGCAGTGCGGTGTGGCAGTGCGGTGGAGTGTATGCATTATCAGCCCAGGGCCCCCACACCACCGGTGTCACTCACAGCTCGTCACGACTGAGGTATTGGTTGATTGGTTTATTCCGTTTCAATTGTACGGTAGTCATTAGCTCCTTTCGCAGCAATGTAATACTAACAGCAACTTGCACATCGCGTCACCGTGTAACACCAGACCCGACGGAACAGCTGTTCCCACACGCACGATTCAGTCCAAGTATCATGAATCGCTACAAGGCTCTCTTATGCCACAGGTGTTGAGTTCAGACCATGGTCCACCCCAACCTGCAATCCTCTGGGGCTAGTAAAATAACTACCACTCTGCATATATGTATGTTAAAATTATTTCACACCGTACGTAGCCAACCGTGTAATCGGAGGTGCGGAGGAAGGACAACAAACTAAACACAAAAAGCAGTTTAAAAAAAATAGCTTTCAATTTCGATGTAAAATGACAGTAGTTGACCTAGAGAGATTCGGGCCCACCATTGCAATTAGCAATTTCCACTAACGGCTCAGGGCAGTGGAGGGGACATGAGAACGGCCCCCCAGGAAGAAGAGTGGTTATGCCGAGTCTCCTGGCAGGCTCGTTGCTACGTTGACTCAACGGGACTCGTTAAATCTGTCCCTTGTGCGTTTGTAATCCTGTGACATATGAACCTTATGGCGGGACCCCGGGGTCCCATAAGCCCCCAGCTCTCGCATAAACTGCTTTGCGAGTTCATTTTATATCTGTTGAAGGCGAACGATACGCCAATCTATTCCTCTTGACGAGCTCTATACGATGCACTAATCAAAGTTTAAAAGTTTTGTTTATGACTACGACAATTTTGGCAACGACAGGTGCTTGGTGAATGATCCGCGCTAGGTGGGTCGCGGCGTTGATGTGCGTGGTGGGACGGAGTCGCCAAAAATATATTAATTAATTACGATTTTGACTTCCGTTTATTCGGGACCCCGGGGTCCCGCCATAAGGTGAAACACAGCAGCAGCAGCTTCCTATGCGGTGATTGCCCCCGCACTATTAAAATGATAGCGCCAACATCAAGCGAACCAATTATTTCAATTTATGCGAGGGGGGGGGATGCATTTCCACCTCAGGGACTGCGACCCAGGCCTCCCTCGCAAGAGACTGGTGTCTCAATAGAGCCTCGCCGTGCTCACAGCAAGAGAAATGCCACAGCAGTGAACACTACGGCAACGGACAAGCAGCTTCACGACAGACGATGGCGATTTCACAACGAACAGCAGCAGCCACAACAGCAGGGGGTTCATGGTCACTGGCGGGGATAGAGAGAGGGAGCTCTCCATGTTGTGATCGATAGACGCTCTCCGTGGAGCTGCAACAGCCACCGCGGTGCAGTGCTGTCTGCTAACCGAAAAAGGCTAGTGAAACGGAACATTGAGCACTCTTCTCTCAGCAATACTCAAAACATAATTACAGATGTATTTTGAGACGCATATCGGTCGTTCCGCCAATCACTCGGGATATAGAAGCAGCAGTCAGCAAATCAGCAGTCAGTTCCCAAGTGTGAAACACGAATACAGTGGTACCTCAGTATACGTCGTTAATTCGTTCCAGAAGGACTTAAACGAAAATGACGTATACCAAACGAATTTTTACCATAAGAAATAAAGCGAAAGGAAATAATCTCTTACAGAGTATAATAAATGATATTTTATATGGCATATTATACATTAATGGGGTTGTATAATATAATTTAGACACTACTTATTACTAAAATGCATACATAAATTAAAATAAATGCATAAAAATTTTAAATAAATTGAAATACCTTGCTGAGAGGAGTTGATAGCCTACGAGGATGGTGGTAAGGAAGGGGAGGAGGAGGAGATGCTATTTTTTGAAGGAGAGTCCCCTTCCATTAAAACTACTGTACAAACAGACTGAGGAGCGGCGCTTTGTTTCAGTCGTGAACGGGGTATATGCGGGTACGCGGTGACTCATCCTGACCCAAACAAGTTCTAGCAAGCGCGTCGAATCCCAAGCAAGACGTCGTATCCCAAGACATTTTTTTTCTCGTCAAAATACGACGTGTACCAAATTCGACGTATTCCAAAGCGTTTTTTTTAGCGAAGCAGCAGCTATGGAGAGAAAACCAGAGAGTGAACAAGAGTGCATGTGTAGAGGTGTAATTGTGCATGGCCACGGAGGTAGAGGTGTAATTGTGCATGGCCACGGATGGCTAACAAACACAATGGGCGGGGTTAGGGCCGTACACAGGGGAGGTGCTCGCACCGACGTCCGCACCTGCATCCCCCACGGGCCCCTCCCGGGGGCCGAGTCCTATAAAGGGTGGTGAGCCGGAGGGCTCGAGGTCGAGATCAGCTTTAACCAGCGAAGACGGAAGACCAGCTAGAATAGGCCCCAGAGCTCCCCTGGCTCGCTGTCCTTGTCAGGGTCGACCAGGGCAAGCCGGTGGCGTGGCCGCGAGAGCCCAGACTGACGAGCCGGTCTGGAGACTCAGGGTGCCGGGATCCCAGCTTGACCAGGGCTGGGATAGGTAGCCTCCCCTAGCTCCGTAGTGGAGGACTTGGGCGTAGGTTAGCGGGGTTGGATGTTGTGTATCCCTGTAGCCAAGTGAAGGGGACGATACCCCCTTAAGTACTGTGTGTACCCGTTACTGTGCACAAGTTAGTGTAATAAATAAGTGTGCCTCCGACCCTGTCGTCAAGCCTCCTAAATACTTACTACACATGTTTGGACAAGCCAAAGACAGAGAGTAGGGAATAGAAGCTGCTCCCCGCGTCTCCACTGTGTCAAGGGGACGACCACTGCGAACGTGCAGCTGCAGAAACGAGACCGTGTCAAAGGCACCGCCGAACCTGGTGTTTAACCGACGCATCGGTCACGCGGTTCAACAGGAAAGCGCTGACCGCCGCAGCATCACCGTGAGTTCGAAGTGAATCCCAACGAGCGGCGTCACCCCGGCAATGTCCTTGTCCGCCCCGTGCCACTCACACCTGAACACGCATCGCAGGCAGGTATGCCCTTTGGCCTGCCTGCCTACCTGAGAGGGGGAGGGGCCCACGCTAGCCGAGGGTCCACAGTCCCCATGCTGCGCCCTGCCCTTACCCACAGCCCGTGCTATCACAGCTGCCAGCTCGAGCTGGAATCGGACGCCCCCCCCCTGTGCAGTGCCGGGCCAGCAGGTGCCAATTGGCAATGGCAACCCCGGACGGTGGTTGGCCCAGAGTCACAGGAAATTGGAGAGAGACACAATAAGAGAGGCAGGATAAGGGGGAAGATAGGGAAGGTGAGAACTCAGGAGACCAGGATTTAGAGTGACCTGGGGCAGTAGTCTGCCAGTAGGAGGTGATTATCACTGTGTATAATTCCAATTGCGTTCTTTGTCGTGTAATTAACAAATTTGGCAAATTTAGCCCGTGATGTCTGCGAATGACGTCATGGGTCACTGTGAGGCAGACGGCAGGTAGAATTTCTTTGGAAATTATACCGTCAGTAATAATCAGGGTGATCTGGGATTCAAACTGTGAACCTTGACAAAACGCGTACATCAACAATCGAGACATCTCCAATTTGCACTTTGACAGTCCTGCTGACAGTCCTGATGGGCTCTATAAACTCCATGGAGGAAGTTACAAGAGTATCTAAAACAGGACTTAAACCTGTCCCACCACCTATGCATATTGCGGCTCTGGAATCGCATATTATTGAGGTCAACTTTAAATATCTAGGCGTTATTCTGGACTCGATCTTGTCTTTTGAGACGCATATTGACCACGTGGCCAACAAGATAAAAACAAATTAAATTGGTTACTATACAGAACCAAATGCTGCATTCCACCTCGAATATAGATACAAGGACTCCTCTACTTACAGTCGACTTATGAACTTTGAAAGATACGAACAAACCTGTCCGTATGTGCGGTTGCCTGTTTTGACCGAGAGTTCTAAGTCCAACTGCCGCGCAATAGATCTGCAGAACATAATGAACCAGTGGCATCTACATCTATAGGAGATTATGCAACTTTTAAAACCATTCCCCATGTTTAGTGTACATGCCGTACAACATGTTTGGAATGGACAGGAGTAAAGATGGACAAACTGACCTCTGGAACCTAACTCGTTCGTAAGTAGAAGAGTCCTTCTACTGCCACCATCCTGCCCATGTCTGATTACTGTGACAACATCTACCACCTAGCTTCTGAATCTGCCTTAAAACGTCTCATTGCACGACACCACTACTGTGCTCTCCGTGTTGCCCTTGACCGCCCACCTATGGAACTCACAATCGCAACCTGTACACTCACTGTCATCTGTCTCCCATGGATATCCAGAGACCAGCACTGTGCTATTTTCATCCGAAAGGTCTTCTTCAACAAATCGACCAATTACCTAAAGGGCCACTCAGCTCCTCTACACCCCCCCCCCCGTAGCCTCACAAGTGCCTCCTTATCCCTATAAACAATTCCAATTGTTAAAACTTTGTTTGGTAAAAAGTATCCCCCCCCTTCTCTCTCACCCCTACTGCCGAGGCCTATATAACCTCGTGCCATGGCAGATCTCTTGCATACTTCCATTTTTTCTTGCTGTGGTTGTCCCACCTGATGACGATTGCTTGTGTTGCGATCGAAGCGTCGTGATCTATTATTTTTCTACCTACGTGACTTTACCGAAAGAACTCTATTTATAAAGGACCCAGTACTCGTTCACTGCAACCTTGACGCGTTTTTATCTCCTGTTGCTGTGCTTACGCCGCGCGGATCTCCCATGTAAAACAGCCGGGAAACTGGCTAGATGGGATTGTCCATGGAACAAGTCAAATATAGTCAAACTCAAGTAGCGAACGCATCACCGCTGAGTTCACGCCACCGCCCAGAGATAAAAGTGGAGGAGCGTGAGAAAGATAAGGCGTTGAGAAATATCTTGCGGGGCTGCGTTGCCATGCGAGCCACTGTTTAGGGGGGCCCATATTCTGAGGGCCGACAGTGACACGTGGGCGAGGAGTCCAACCGATGTGAGAGAGCAGGGCAGTCAGAGAGTCCGTGGCACCAAGGAGTGGAGTCTATTTAACTACAGTATTTACATTTTACCAGGTAAAGCCCACTGAACTGCTAGCTCTTTTCAGAGGCTACGTGGTCACATGTGATAGCTCATCGAAGTATCGTATATCAGGTGGGAATTTTGAGGAGCGGCCAAATAATCTAAGACCCACGTTTGTAAATGCGGAGGGGGGGAAACACGGTGAGAACCCACGCGACCACCACGGGGAGAGAGATCATGGAAACTCCAAATATACAAAAGGCATCGTCCGCGGTCGGGGTCGAACCCACGCGGCCTGCACGCCAGGCGAGGCGAGGGAAATGACATCTCCTCTCTCGCCTGTGTATCAAGGTCACTGCCTGCGCCGGTGTCTCCGGCGTCGGCCGTGGAGTCGCGCAGGGGAGGGTGGGGAGAACCCGGCTACTCTCGCGGCCTCAACTGCCCTCTCTGGCGCCGCTCACCGCCGAGTTGGACACGAGACGGACGCGGGGCTATAAACGTCCGCAATGTTCCTCCAGGAAAGCAGCGGGCACCGAAGAGGGGGGGGTAGCACCACCCTGGCGCCGCTATTACATCTGAGTGACTCGATCCCTGCCAAAGGAACGTAGGATGTCCCAACACTGGGTCAAGTATATAACGAGTGGGTGAGGGCCGCCCCCGTGCTGCCTTGAGCCGAGAAATGAAGGTCCCAGGCGCGCGGTTGTTGTTGTTTGTTATGGGGAGCGGTGGCCGAGTAGTTTGTGCTGCATTGGAGGCTAGAGTTCGATTCCCGCTCACGGCCACCAACACCAGTGACGATTATCCGAACCGGTCCTGGGCCTCCCCTAGGTCGACTCATCCTTAAATAAGTACCCGATGCGTTGTGTAAATATCAGCACCAGGGAGACGAAGGCCGCCGGAACTTGGGTCTGGCTACACCGCCCCCTCGTGCAGTGTCGGCCTTCACAGGTGCTCGCTCACAGCCTCAACAGTCTGTTGAGGCTATAACGGGGGATCTTTTTATATGCGATTGTTACGCAGCCATAACTGTCTCGGTGCCTCCGCGCGTCGCTCGGCGTGCGGTTGTTGATGGACACCGCACAGACGCCACGCGAAGCTTCCACACAAACAGAACCGAAACGATGCGCCCCGCGTGATCAGTCGGGGGGGGGACAAGAGATTCTGGCGCGCAGCCTCTCACGGCTCCTTCATGGGTTCAGCACAGGAACATCCACCTAAACACCGCGACCACTGACGAGCTACACGACAGGGACCCCTCCACATCCCCTTGGAGACCGCCAGCCCCTGATAACTTCGTCTCCTGATCCCCCCAAATCTACTCCCCCGCCCCCATACTCGGTCCTCGAACACCCCGACACTCGGCGATCCTGGCTCTAACACCGTTGCCGGCGCAGCACTTCCTCTACGACCCACCTTCTCGTTAAGGCGGCGGAGGCGGCGGCGGCACCAGAAGCCGGAGCAAGCAGCAGGGTGATGAGTGTGTGAGGAGCGGTGGGATGCGCAGTTGGCGAAGTCTTCCTCACGGGGTCACGCGCTGCCCCCACCCCCTCCTCGCCCTCACACTTGCCCCGGACGTGACGTTTTTAGCCCCGTTTCGGTCGTGACGTCGTTAGCCCCGATTCGGCCGTGACGTCATGCCCCCGAAACGAACGCGCGAGGTTATCTGAGGTCGGCCCACGCGCCGCACGCGCCCCCACCCCACCCCACGTGGTTGCCATAGCAACATCAGCAGCTGCGCCGCGGAAAATTGCCCGCGGCGACTCGAAGGGCCGCGACAAAGACGAGTCGTGGTGGGCTGCGACGCTGCTGTACCCAACTGCTGCTGCTGCTGTACCCAACTGCTGCTGCTGCTGCTGTACCCAACTGCTGCTGCTGCTGCTGTACCCAACTGCTGCTGCTGCTGCTGTACCCAACTGCTGCTGCTGCTGCTGTACCCAACTGCTGCTGCTGCTGCTGTACCCAACTGCTGCTGCTGCTGTACCCAACTGCTGCTGCTGCTGCTGCTGTACCCAACTGCTGCTGCTGCTGCTGTACCCAACTGCTGCTGCTGCTGTACCCAACTGCTGCTGCTGCTGCTGTACCCAACTGCTGCTGCTGCTGCTGTACCCAACTGCTGCTGCTGCTGCTGTACCCAACTGCTGCTGCTGCTGCTGTACCCAACTGCTGCTGCTGCTGTACCCAACTGCTGCTGCTGCTGTACCCAACTGCTGCTGCTGTACCCAACTGCTGCTGCTGCTGTACCCAACTGCTGCTGCAGCTGTACCCAACTGCTGCTGCTGCTGTACCCAACTGCTGCTGCTGCTGTACCCAACTGCTGCTGCTGCTGCTGTACCCAACTGCTGCTGCTGCTGTACCCAACTGCTGCTGCTGCTGTACCCAACTGCTGCTGCTGCTGTACCCAACTGCTGCTGCTGCTGTACCCAACTGCTGCTGCTGCTGCTGTACCCAACTGCTGCTGCTGCTGTACCCAACTGCTGCTGCTGCTGTACCCAACTGCCGCTGCTGTTGTACCCAACTGCCGCTGCTGCTGTACCCAACTGCCGCTGCTGCTGTACCCAACTGCTGCTGCTGCTGTACACAACTGCTGCTGCTGCTGTACCCAACTGCTGCCGCTGCTGTACTCAACTGTTGCCGCTGCTGTACCCAACTGCTGCTGCTGTACCCAACTGCTGCTGTACCCAACTGCTGCTGCTGCTGTACCCAACTGCTGCTGCTGTACCCAACTGCTGCTGCCGCTGCTGTACCCAACTGCTGCTGCTGCTGTACCCAACTGCTGCTGCTGCTGTACCCAACTGCTGCTGCTGTACCCAACTGCTGCTGCCGCTGCTGTACCCAACTGCTGCTGCTGCTGTACCCAACTGCTGCTGCTGTACCCAACTGCTGCTGCTGCTGTACCCAACTGCTGCTGTACCCAACTGCTGCTGCTGCTGTACCCAACTGATGCTGCTGCTGTACCCAACTGCTGCTGCTGCTGTACCCAACTGCTGCTGCTGCTGTACCCAACTGCTGCTGCTGCTGTACCCAACTGCTGCTGCTGTACCCAACTGCTGCTGCTGCTGTACCCAACTGCTGCTGCTGCTGTACCCAACTGCTGCTGCTGCTGTACCCAACTGCTGCTGCTGCTGTACCCAACTGCTGCTGCTGTACCCAACTGCTGCTGCTGCTGTACCCAACTGCTGCTGCTGCTGCTGTACCCAACTGCTGCTGCTGCTGTACCCAACTGCCGCTGCTGCTGTACCCAACTGCTGCCGCTGCTGTACCCAACTGCTGCCGCTGCTGTACCCAACTGCTGCCGCTGCTGTACCCAACTGCTGCTGTACCCAACTGCTGCTGTACCCAACTGCTGCTGCTGCTGTACCAAACTGCTGCTGCTGTACCCAACTGCTGCTGCCGCTGCTGTACCCAACTGCCGCTGCTGCTGTACCCAACTGCTGCCGCTGCTGTGCCCAACTGCTGCCGCTGCTGTGCCCAACTGCTGCCGCTGCTGTGCCCAACTGCTGCTGCTGTACCCAACTGCTGCTGCTGTACCCAAATGCTGCTGCTGAACCCAACTGCTGCTGCTGCTGTACCCAACTGCTGCAGCTGTACCCAACTGCTGCTGCCGCTGCTGTACCCAACTGCTGCTGCTGCTGTACCCAACTGCTGCTGCTGCTGTACCCAACTGCTGCTGCTGCTGTACCCAACTGCTGCTGCTGCTGTACCCAACTGCTGCTGCTGCTGCTGTACCCAACTGCTGCTGCTGCTGCTGTACCCAACTGCCGCTGCTGCTGTACCCAACTGCCGCTGCTGCTGTACCCAACTGCCGCTGCTGCTGTACCCAACTGCCGCTGCTGCTGTACCCAACTGCCGCTGCTGCTGTACCCAACTGCCGCTGCTGCTGTATCCAACTGCTGCCGCTGCTGTACCCAACTGCTGCTGCTGTACCCAACTGCTGAATGAAGAGCCAGTGAAGATTGAAGACCGACTAGCCTAGCCCTGGGACTATCCTGTCTCGCAGTTCTTATAAGAGCCGAGCAGGGCAAGCCAGGGCCCAGACTCGAGTGGCTGAGAGTCGGACGTGAGCCGAAGCTGGGCCAGGTCAGTTAGCCTCCTTTAGGATGGTCTGAGATAGAGGGGTGTAGTAGGAGCTAACGAGGAACGTTAGCTGAGGAACACATCCTCTAGTACAAGGGTGGGCAAACTTTTTGACTCGCGGGCCGCAATGGGTTCTAAAATTTGACAGAGGGGCCGGGCCAGGAACAGGTGGATGGAGTGTTTGTGTGAACTAATAAAAATGACATGTAAAATCATTACGGATTTGGCCTTTAACAGGTAGCAAAGCATTTATTTGCAAGGCAATTTAACAAATTGCACGAACATGAACAATACAAAAACATGTTGTAACGTGACTGATCAAACATCATGAAAACATCTGAGCCCTGCACCAAACCAATTACCTCTACATTAACAGGTTAGAGCAGCCACGCAGGCTGTGTTGCGGAGATTTGGCTTAAATCTCGCTGCAGCAACACATCATCACTTTCAGTTTCAGTGGGAACAGTGTTGTTGATCTCCCATTTTTGCCAGTGCATCCAAGTCTGGAGTTATTTTGGTTGTGGCAATTCTCAGGATAGATCTGAGGTGCTGATCCGTTAACTTTGATCTGTGACGGGCTTTGTTGGCGTTCATTACGCTGAATGTCTGCTCACACACATAAGTCAAGCCAAACAAAGTCAGTATCTTCTGTGCAGTCCTCCGGAGGTTTGGAAACGTGGCTCTGTTAAGTGAAGCATAAAAGTCATTCAGTTTAACAGAGTTGAACTTCTCCTTTAAGACGGAGTCAGACTGAAGATCTATCAGTTCCAACTGCAGCTCCTGTGGTGCTGTTTCAGGGTCTTGTGACAGGGGACAGGACACCAGCTGAAGTGACTGTTCAATGTTTTCGAAATCAGAGAACCTACGGCAGAATTCTCCGTGCAGGTCCTCAAGTGATTTGCTGTATTTTTTTGCGTTTCGCGTTGCCTCTTCCTGCATGGCAAGTGTGGGGAAATGAGCAAAAGATTTGTTCGCAATTTGTCCGGAGAACAAAGTGAGCTGGATTTGAAGGCTTTCACATGTTTGTACATGTCGTGAACAAACTGATCTTTTCCCTGCAGTTTCACATTCAGATCATTCATGTGTGAAAATATGTCCACAGCAAACGCAAAGTCACTAAGCCAGTTCTTGTCGCTTAGCTCAGGGAATTCGTCAGATTTCCCCATCAACTCTAAAAATGCGATGATATATTCTTTCAGCTCCCATACTCGTTGTAACACTTTCCCCAAACTTAACCAGCGGACACGAGAGTGGTATAGCAAGTCCTGATGATCCGCATCAGTTTCCTCCAGGAAGGTAATAAACTGACGGTGCTGAAGTCCCCTTGCTCGTATAAAGTTCACAAGTTTTACGACTGGATTCACGACACGATTAAGCTGCAATGCAGACTTACACAGGGATTTCTGTTTGATTATGCAGTGAAGATAAGATCCTGGACAGGGTTTTCCTCTTTCACTTTATCCTGGATTCTTTTCAGCAGCCCAACATTTTTTCCAGTTAAATTTGTCGATCCATCCGTTGTGACATTGACAAGTTTACTCCGAGGTAGCGTCATTCTTTCGATGACAGCAGATACCTGGTTATACAAGTCCTCTCCCCGCATTGTTCCTTTCAGTGACTCTATGGTCAAAACCTCCTCTATTATCGCAAAATTCTCAATGCCTCGGATAAAAATGAGGAGCTGAGCAGTGTATTTTACGTCCGTACTTTCATCCAGTGCTAGTGAATATAATTCAAAGGAATCAGACTTTTTGTTTAATTGACTGGCTATATTTTCTTATCAATCAGTTCCACACGGCGAGTCACAGTCCTGCGTGATAAGCTGTCTTTTTCAAATTTGCATTTGATCTCCGGACACAAGATGTCTGCTGTCTGTACCATGCATTATTTTACAAACTTGCCTTCGGAGAAAGTGGTAATGAGTGGTAATGTTGGTGAGAAGAAGGTTTTAAAGAAAATTTAAATCGAAGTGAAGAAGGAAATTATTGAAAAGTTTATATAATTAATGATTTTTTAAACTTTAATTATGTGTTGTGTGCTTAAAACTCTTTTTAAAAACTGTGGGGTCTAGAACGGACTCGTGAAATTTGGAGAGAACTCGGAGTTAAGTGTTGTTTGTTTTGTTGAATTACACAAAGCGTAACAGTTATGTATATAACTTTTGTTATATAAAATTCCTAGTAAGATATAAATTTTGTGAGTGTAGTCATACCCCTCCCCCTCATTCAAGCTGTAATTTAGAGAGCGAAAGCGCCTAGTACGTAAATCGCTAACTTAAGAACCCGTTAATCTCTTCTCGCATCATTCATACGATGATGCGGTGAAGTAAACGTTGATACGATATTACGGTGAATGCTTCCAAAAACAAAAATACTGTACCCAAATATTACTGTTAACTTACTTTCAATAGAAACATGAATTGCTCATACGAATATTCTCTCTCTCTCAGAATCGACCGACTGATGTAGCAGATGAAACAATCATCTTTTTAAACGATTCGAAACCTTGATGCGGCAATGTTAGTTTTCTCTGTTATTCAAGGTTATCTCAGTGCTATTTAATGTTGTTACATTTAGTTTACTATTACACTGAATTCTATGGCGTAATTAACTATTTTTGTGCTTAATAATCTTTTAAAAAACAATATTTATATACAGTTCGTAGGAGTCTGGAACGGATTAATTGTATTTACATACAATCCAATGGGGAAATTAGGTTCGAGTCACGACCAAATCGGGTTGAACAAGTTCGGCGGGCCGGATTAAAAAGCCCAACGGGCCGTAGTTTGCCCATGTCTGCTCTAGTAGAATCGGGTGAAGGGGCTGTTACCCCTTCAAGTGTTAGGGTTCGCTACGTGCTGTATCGTAGCGCTTGTTAATAAATAAGTGTAGCCTCCATCGACGTCTCCTGCGCTACTTACGCTCACTACATGTGCAAGCACGGTCCCTTGGGGAACCATAGTCGTCCGCAATCCAACATTAAGGACCATGATGAATGGGTCATCGCTCCCTTTCACTATCATCTGGACAATTACCAAATCCAACCCTTTTTCCGCGGCCTTTGACGGTCCCAACAGAACGCCGTGGTCTGAAACACCCGCGGCGAAGGGTCGACGTAACCGAAGGGGCACGAGCATTTGTGTGCTCGGTGGCACACGCACAGTTCGAGTAACGAACGCCTTTAATGTCGCACAGGCCGTCCGCAAGGAAGTAGGGGAAGGCAAGAACGCCATACGTCGGCCCGAAGGGAGTTCAATGCATCCCTGGTCGATAAATATTTTAATCGTCATTTTGGCCAAAAAGTCTGTTCCCAACAAGCACGGAACCGCAAGAGAGGATGAGACTAATATCGTCCCGGATAACTTAATATCCCCAATTCAAATCTGGGCTCGGATCTGCCCAATTATACCCAGCGAGCCCCCGTTGGCTGCATAACACGGAATGTCGACCGGCATTCGCGACTTTGCACGGGGAGGATATTATAAATAAGGTCAGATACATTTCGATTTAAAGCTTTCGTGACTGCAGGGATTCATCTTCTTGGTTCTTTCGGTAAAGTCACGTAGAAGGGAAGTAATAAAATAATAAAAATAAAACATAATAAAATAATTCTCACGACGTTTCGGCCACAACGCAAGCACCTGAGGATGGCTGCTTGCGTTGTGGCCGAAACGTCGTGAGAATTATTTTATTATATTATATTTTTATTATTTTATTACTTCCCTTCTACGTGACTTTACCGAAAGAACCAAGAAGATGAGGTCAGATACAATCATTGCTGACGCCCCCGTATCAACCAAGACGCGCACCTTAATCCCATCGATGTGGCCCGTGACGACCGACAAACCCGCCGACGCAGCAACAACTCGGTGAGCCAACTCGGACCACTGGCCCGGTCGGAGCGCCCTCTCGATCGCGCCTGCACTCGACGAACCGACGCCCGAACCTCGAGAACCGTTCAATGTAGTGCGTGAAATTGTGACAGGTGCAGCCCGCAAGGAACACATGTCCCCGTCGTCCGCCGCGAGGACAACAATTTAATTTTCAACTCTTGAGCCAGTGCCAAAAGTTTTTTCGTCACCCTGGCATCCACACCCTCGCAATCCATGCGTGGGAAAGCTGCCTTCTCGAGGGCTAGGAGAGCTGTGCGGTATGCAAGGGGAGACTCCTTCTCACCCCTATGTCGATCGTGGAAAAGTTGTCGATAGTCAGATGGTGGACCGTAGACTGTAGCCAGGAGCCGGAGCGCCGATTTCAGCGTAGCGCGCGCCGATTTCGGGGTCGTAATGAGGCTGGTGAGAGCGTCGTCATCTAATGTCGCCGGGAGCGCACGCAGCGCCTCGTCGTCCGTCCACCCGGACATCTTCTGATGGGTGAGGAAGCGACGCTCGAACGCTCTCCAGTCGTCGCCCTCTGACGCGAACTCCTTTAAGACTGGCAAGCGCTGTTGGAACGATGGCCCCATTTCCAACAGCCGCTCCCCGCCGTGACTGCCGTGCCATTGGTACTGGAGGGAATGGCGGTCCCTATCGGCGGTCGCACCGTCATTGACGCGACGCCCTCTGATTGGACCTGCAGCGCCCGTCCGCCGGTGATGATATGGCGCATGACGTTGCGGCCGCTGATTGGTCCCGGGAGCGCCCATCCGCCGGTGATGACGTGGCGCCCGCTGATTGGTTCTGGTAGTGCCCGTCCACCGGTGACGACGCAGTGGCCGTTGATTGGCCCCCGTTGTCCACGTGATGTGCCGGGGCCCCGCCCTCAGCACTAGCTCCACCCATGGCGGCACATTCAAATCGTGGCGCCGTCGGGATGGCGGGAACGGCCGTTGATCGCCACTCGTCACCACGCTGTCCCGCCCCCCCCAGCCCTGCGCGATTAATCTCCTCCAGCGTGGAGGCTGCGGCGTAGAGCAGCTCCACAAGGCGGGAGTGAGCCGCCCGCAGGCCATCCCCTGACGGCGGCCACTCCTCTGGCTGCTGCGGTGGCTGTTGGGTCACCTGTGGCACATCAAGGTCGTCTGTGAAGCTCGCCAGCCCCGTCGCAGTGGAGTTGTCTTTCTCTCCAGGCTCCTGCGTACAATTTGTCCGTCTCGTGTCCATTTTTATTAAGACCACTTCTGACGCCAGTTGTAGTGGGTTCACAAGTGACAGAGACGGTGTAGTCGAAGCAGCACTACTTATTATTACTCAACAGGATTATACAACACTGAAAAGGGGTAACGGCCCCTTCACCCGTACTATACTGGAATACACCCCTCGGCTATTTGCCTAGCTATCTATGCTCCCGGGTCCTCCGCTAAGGGTGCTAGTGGAGGCTACCTGACCTGGCCCAGCCTAGGCACAGGTCACGACACCCAGCCAGACAGACCCGGCCCTTAGAAGGACATCGGCTCTGGGGCCGTACCGCTGGCTTGCTCTGCCCGGCTCCGAGAAAGAAAGCGGGTCAGAGGAGTTCCAGGGTCTATCTTGCCGGCCTTCAGTCTTCAACTGGTTTTTCGTTCTTCGGCTCTCGAACACTACCCCGAGCTCTCTGGCTCTCCGTCTTTTATACCAATTGCCCACCGAGGGGCTGGCTTCTGAGGGATCGAAACACACCACGCAGCCCCCACCCGTTGGGAGGGGCGCGAGGGATCCAAAACCCACAGCCCCCCTGGCTGCTAGCTGCAACTGACGTGTTTGTCCCGTAGCATCCTAACGGCTGTAACAAATGTGTTTCCACCATAACACCCCTACATGTGTATGGTATTTTGTGTATAGTACGGGGTGTATGGTATTGTGTATGGTATTGTGTGTAGCACGGTGTGGATAACATGGTGTGTATGGTAGTGCGTGTAAACCATTTGGTACAGATACATATGGGAGGCTGATCGATGCCCGGGTGCGGTCAAGGGATGGCTCCCTATTGGTCAACCACGTTATGTATGCCGACGATTTGGTAATTGCTGCTCATTCAGAGGAGGAGTTAAAGACGCTTCTGCTGAAACTGGAGTGTGCCACTAAGAGGTGGGGCCTTACCATCAGCCCCACCAAAACTAAGCCCCTGCCTGGGTATTTTGTACCATCAGACACTCCACCCCCACAACTCGCAATCGGTGATGGGGCAGTTGTGGAGAGAGTGGAGAGTTTCCCATACCTGGGCAGTGTGCTCATGACCGGCTCCGGTTTGGCAACGGAGATCTCACTCCGAATCAGTCGAGCGGCAATATCTTTTCATCGGTTGCGTAACGCTGTGTGGAAGATCTGGTCTGTCGCTCCGCACGAAGCTTCAGGTCTTCTCAGCCACAGTCATTCCCTCCCTTCTCTACGCTTGCGAAACGTGGACCCCCCAAATGGAGCATCTTCGCCGGTTAGAAACATTTAGGCTGGCCTGCCTACGATCCATCCTGGGTTTAACCAGGCTAGATTGTGTGAGGAGCAGAGGTCGCAAACGGGTTTTGATTCCTTACCCGTACCCGTACCCGGCCGCACCAGGGTCGCAAATGGGTACCCGTACCCGTACCCGGCCGGGTACGGGTACGGGCAAAGTCCCATCGGTGAGCTCCTCCGGCAGGCAAGGCTGCGTTGGCTGCGTTGGCTGCGTTGGCTGAGTTATGTAGCCCGCATGCCCAGCCACCGCATGCCTAAACAGCTATTGTTCGGCCGGATCGAGGGGACTAAACGGACGCAGTACGCGCTAGAGAAGAGATGGAGTGATGTGGTCACTGTATGTGTGTATGTCGATTTGTGTGTAACTCCATGTGTGTGTATCTAAAGTGGATGTCTGTGTGTGAGTCCATATCTGTGTGTGTGTGTAAGTCGATGTGTTTGTGTGTGGGTCGATGTCTGTGTGTGTCTAAGTCGATGTGTGTGTGTCTTTTTCGGCGGGCAACGCTGGGTACGTCCCGCTCGTTAAATATATAGCCGAAAATCAACGTAACACAACAAACACCGTGTCCTTGCCAATATGTTGAGGAGTTCCCAGGACGCACTCGGATATGGAGGTAAGGTCCATGGGCTTCCGCCAAAGGTGTATTAAGATCTGTTACAATCTAACACAAGGGTATACAACTCCCAGGGGTTAGGGGTCCTACACTGAGTCCTGGTCCCTGCCCGGCTAGCTCCGGTCTCTCTCTCGTGTCGGATCGGGGACTCTGCCAACTCCACCGACCGGAGAGAGAAGCACCTCTATTGGCTACCACCGGTTGCCTTCCAGACTCACTACTCGATCCCTCTCTACCCCTGGTTCCCTCTTCACCCTTCTTATTCTACCCATTCCCACAGTGACCCCGCATTCATCACGGGGTCTCCCTTAAGTACTCCACGAATGATGACGTCATCGAGCTGCCCAGCGCGCATGACGTCACGTCCCAATTCTACTCTACAAATATACCACGACTGCTGGGCTCCTGTCCATTGCTGCTGCTGTGCCCCCTTTGATAGCAGTGCGGGGGATTCAAATCCACGTTGCAATCCAGAGTCACCGATCCGTTCACGGTGGTTTTCGTAGCATCGCGGCGAGGGGCAGCCGGCACTGCTGCCTGACGATGGCTGCGGGGTTCACGTGAACGCGGTACACACCCACACATTAAAAGTGATGCGTGGTGGGCCACGGCTGCACGCCGTGTCAGTCATGCAGAGGCAGAGGTCGCAACCGGGTACCCGATACCCGTACCCTACCTGATACCCGGCTACCCGTGCCCGGCCGGGTACGGGTACCCGTTTGCGACCCTGGTGCGGCCGGGTACGGGTGGGCCGTGAGTCACTGGTGAGTAACCGTTTGTCACTCATTTCCCAACGTCTTGTCTCTTTAACACCATTGGAACCTCATTTGCCAGTAAAAAATATGATAATTGTTTTTTTACCCTTTTGGCGTCATCTGGTCCAGCCCATGTGAGACTAGGCTCTAAGGAAAGCTGTCTCGGGTGTGGACCAATCAACTTCAAGGACAGTGCACATTATCAGAGTTATGTTTTTTTTTGCATTATGACTGCAGGTATTGTGGTCTATGTAAACATGACTCCTTGTAAAAAAAGGTGTCAGTTTTGTTGCCAGATAGAAGGGTAAAAAAACAATTATCGTCTTGTCTCTTCTCACAATTCAAGTTCCTAGAATCAACCCACCCGCGCCTGCAACATGGCTTCATCCCAGAGGTCGCAATCGGGTACCCGATACCCGTACCCTACCCGATACCCGGCCGGGTACGGGTAGCCGGGTATCGGGTAGGGTACGGGTACCCGTTTTCGACCCTGGTGCGGCCGGGTACGGGTACGGGTAAGGAATCAAAACCCGTTTGCGACCTCTGTGCAGAGGTCGTTTCGCCGGCGACCCGGCCTAGATTCCCACGTATGGCCACCGATAACCAGTGACGATCACCTGAACCACTCCTGGGTATCCCCTAGATCGACTCAGCCTTAAATAAGTACCCAAGACCGGCCGGACCGTGGGTCTGGTTTCTGGCCACACCATCCGCTCGTGTGCCGTCGTCTACCTTCACAGATGCTCGCTAACAGCACTTGCCCCAAGTCTGCTTAGGCAACATGGGGGATCTTTGTCTTTGTTTCACCATACTTCATGCTGGTGAAACGGGTGACCCGGGACCAGTTGACAACACTTGGCGTTGGTTTAAACGGTACAATAATTGTAAATAATATACAGTACTTCATGCTGTACAGTATTACAAATAAAAACTGACAAATACAACACTGAATAATTGTTTGATTTATGTTTTTCTTTATTTCAGTGTATGTTTATTTTACTTTAATTTTAGCTGTGTAACAATGGTAAAAATCCAAAATTCGCTCGATACCGAAATTTATTTGATCGATTCTGCGTATATGGATGTATTATGACTGTGTATGCAGGCAAAGGGTTCTCCGGCAAGCCAGTCTACGGGCGCCAAGGTCAGACCGGACTCGATGCATTTGCTCGAAAACGCGCGATCTGCTGCTGCTGCCTAGGCAGTGTGGTTCTAAAATGATTATGTAATAGGTGACGTTTCAGACAATGTCCCTTCTTCATAGTGCAGACTGCTGCACTTGTTTATATGGTGGGGCCTGATAAGGACATTTTTGGGAAAATGTTATCCGATGACCAGTGTTTAACATGGTCTATGTAGAGTTACCGAAGGAAAAACCGGGCAACGTGCATGTAAACTACGCATGTCTATGCCAGCACTCACCTGCCACGTCTTTTCTCTGGTTTCCAATCCTCTTCAATTCGTAAAGTTGGTGTCTTGGGAAATCACCGTCGTGACCACTAAATTATACTTGGTATTAGACACACGATACTGCTTAAAAGCTCTACGTAAGATTACGATTCAACGCTCTTTTAAATAATTTTACAATCAGGTTTTCATCCACGACATCACTAATTCTGACCGAACTTATGCCTGTAATATTCCCTTTTTGGACACCGCTCGGTCTTTTTTTCGATAGACGTTTCTAGTGTTGACAAACATGCTCCTTGAAAAAAAAGTTGAGTCAGGGGGAATCAAGCCTCCTGGGTTTAAAGTAGAAACTGCGCAGCTCATCTGCTCCAAAAGGCAGCTTGAAAAGGTACTAAACGCACGGGTTTGGACTGAAATTGGGCTAACTAGAAGAGTCATAGGAACCGCTGCACCCAATTAATCCGACAAACCAAATACCATCCCTTTCAGTAGGATTCAAAAGATTATCCCAAACGTTTATGGAAATCCATGAAGGCACGTGATGGTAAAACGTGAATATGGTGGAGTACTGCCAAGGCTGCCGCCTTTGACCTGCACCTTATGACAAATTTCATTGCAAAACCGATAGCCCATGAAATCAACTATTCCATTTCAGAGGAATCCGTCTCTCCTGAATGGGAAAACTGCTTAATGGAGGTGTCGTTACATTCTTTGGGTATTTCGGTAAAGCCACGTAGATATAAAAAAAAATCACGACAATCGTCATCAGGTGATGACGATTGCTTGTGTTGCGATCGAAACGTCGTGATATTTTTATTTTTTATATCTACGTGGCTTTACCGAAAGACCCAAAGAATGTAACGACACCTGATGACGAATGCTTGTGCTGCGATCGAAACGTCGTGATATATTTTTTATTTTTTATATCTATGTGGCTTTACCGAAAGACCTAATGAATATGAATTCCTGCAGTCACGAAAGCTATGTCAAGATTTGAGGTGGAGTGCGTGAAGGTGATGCTACAGGCGACCCTATCTCAATCCTCTCCCCTCTCAAGATCTGTGAGATCTTAAAATCACAAACTGCATCTCAGAACATGCCCTATTTCATTCAAAGCAATCTGGCTTTAGATTTTAAAAAAATATATAGTACGTGGACAGCCTCTACGGTACTTGATACTCTGAACTATATATTCAACAGTCCTGAATCTCGTCATCATTGTGCCATCTTATTACTCGACTTATCTGAATTGTTTGACCGTGGATCACGCTGTATGGTTGTGTAGTGGCGGTACGCGCTGACAAGGGGGGGGCGTGTGTGTGAGCACGCCGGGCGTGGCTACATCAAGTGTGGTGGTGTTGACGCGCGCCGACAGTGATGGATCACGGGGCGGCGTGGGGTGCGTGGTTGTGCGCGCTGACACAATGTGGGAAATAGGATCGTGGGCAGCACGCAGTGATTGGTCAACTGGGGTGGGTGCTCTCAGCGACGTCCGCATGGAGGACTATAAAGGGGGACGCGCGGGAGCACTTGGGGAGTTAATAACCAGTTGAAGATCGAAGACGGAGTTGAAGAGGTAGGGCCCTGAGACCCCTAGTCCCGCTGTCCTTGTAAGGGCCGGGACCCTGTGTGGCTCGGAGGCGAGACTGTGGGACCCGTGGTCTGACGTCCATGTGGGACGAGGCTGTGGGACCCAGAGTCGAGACGGACACCCCAGCCGGGTGGGTTCCGAGAAGCTACGGGGCGTAAGAGCCCGTGTGGGTGTAGCCAGGGGAACCCCGTGGGTTAGGCTGCAGTTAGCCACCCGTGTAATATAAGTTGGTGTTAATAAAGAGTGTGCTACCCGTAAAGTCGTCTCCCGCCAAGTTACTACATTACAACTGGTGTCAGAAGTAAACCTGTCTTCAAAAGGATGGATACCAGGAAGACTACCCGTACCCACGAGCGAGATCGGGAAGACGACGGCGTACCGGAACCGCAAGCCTCGGGAGGCGAGGACGAAGAGATGCCGCCGCTGCAGCACTTCGCGGCGATGGCCGACGCTCCGCTCGCCTCCGACACCGGCCTCCAGGATGCACACTCCCGCCTGGCGGAGTTGCTGCTCGCCGCCGCTTCAATTTTGGCGGAAATCACCGCTTCTGGAGGCGGGAGGATTAAAACGAGGTTGGAGGAGGGAGCACGGGCCGAGGAATCCCGCCAGAACGCGCTCCGCGCCGAAAGTTTTGAAATTGGCGCCAACTTTGAGGGTCCACCATCGATTGGCGGGAAGCGTGGACACCACGTGGTCGGGGACCTCCACTATACACAGCCCGCGTCATCGGCGCGCGCCAAAACTCTCCACCATGCGCCTGCCGACGGAGCCGCCATTTTCGTCAACCACAGCGGCGCGCGGGAAAAGCATTCATCGGAGGACGACGACCAGGTCTTCCAACAAAGACTTCCCGCGCTGACGGCGTTCAAGGTGGACGGGGGCGACTGGGGGGCCTTCCAACGAAGGTTCCTCACACATCAAGAGATGTCGGGGTGGTCCGACACCACTGCCTTACGCGCGCTGCCGGCGACGCTCGACGACGACGCACTCACGGCCTTCACATCCGCCCCAAGGTCGTCCCGCTCAACGCTCCAGGCCGCGCTACACCTCATGGCTAAGGTGTTTGGACCGCCCTCGACCTGTCGCCACCAGTTCTACGAACGGCGTAAGATGGAGGGAGAAACTACGCTCGCCTATCGCACGTCGCTGCTCGCCCTGGCGGACGCCGCATTTCCCCGCATGGACAAGGAGGGGAAGGACGCCATGGTAACAGAGCAGCTGCTGGCGTTGGCTCACGACCTGGGAGTCCCCATCAATACGGCGGACGAAATGGACATCTGCTCCTTGGGGGTTGCTACAAGCATCCACGTACACGAGGTCCTCAAGCGCAAGCGGACGGTCGTCTGTGCATCGGCGGAGATCGCGACACCTGCCGCGACGGTCGCCGAGCCTCAGACTGCTACGGCTCGGGAGGAGGCCTTCACCGTGTCGAGACCGGGGGAGTGGAGATTGGGAGGTCGTTCGCCCATACGATCGTCCCGCAAGCTGGAGCAACCGAAACCTACGACGTCCCTCGTCATGTGTTACAACTGCGGCCTTCGGGGTCACGTCGCGTCCGGGTGCCGGGCTCCGCGTTAGCGCGCCACGGGACCACGTCCGGACGACGACCAAGGCCCGAAGTCGTCCCAGCTAACCCCGGCAAGTCGCGGCACCCCACACGCTCGGTCCACATACACGGCACACTCGGGTCGCCGCTTCGCGGTGGGGGGACCGCGTATGGGGGCCGGGGATTCGGTTCGGCGAAGGGGGACCGTACACGGCCCGGGAGCAGTCGAATGGTCCGAGTTGGCCCACAGGATAGTGGCTGCGTCGGCCGGGTCGTCCGTAGTAACGGGTTTTATTGACGGGGTTGAGGTCCGGGTGCTGGTGGACATGGGTGCGTCGGCCACTATCATTTCGGACCTTATTTAAAACATCCTCCCCGTCCAAAGTCGACCCCTTCTTCCGGTGGACGTACCATTTTACGCGGCGAACGGGGGATCTTTGGGAATTATCGGACAGATTTTGTATTGGCGATATCAAATTGGCGGGTCCTATTTTTGTGTCATCATCCCTGGCAGTTCCTTGTTTACTGGGTAAGGACTTTCTGGCTAAAATGCCCATTAAAATTCTCGTCGATCAGGCCTGTATTGAGCTTCCATCGGGTCGGCGTGTTGCATTTTTGACAAGTCCTACCAAAATACGCACGGTTTGTGCAACGGTTCAGGCGCTGGCAACTCAGACTGTGCGGGTGCCCCCGGGATCGCAAATGTTGGTACCCCTTCGATTGCGGAAACCCCTCGGGGTGGATGCGGCGGAACAAGGTGTTCTGTTGGGGCCGTCAAACAGAGCTGTTGGGGGCCTCGACTTAGCGGTAGCTCAGACCATGGTGCGGGCGGACAGGGATCCATTCGTTATGGTTCTGAATACGGGGTCGCGGCCAGCTGTTATTACACAGGGCACGGTGCTGGCTCACGCGGCGCCGCTACCCGTGGATGAACAGCTCGTTGCACATGCGGATTCTAGCCTCGATACGCATCCTCCATTGGAGGAGGAGACTGAATGGTTGGACTCGTTGTGTGCTGGGTCTAGTAACTTGTCTAGTGTGCAGTTGGGAGCGTTGAGGGGCCTGCTACTCGAATTCACTGATGTGTTTAGCAGACACAAGTACGATATTGGCTGCACGGACCTGTTGCGCCACGACATAGCGACGGGTGACGCGGCCCCAATTCGGCAGAATCCCTTCCGGCTCAGCCCAGCCGAGAAGGAGCATGTGCAGTCGGCTGTTAATGACATGTTGGCTGCCGACATCATTTCGCCCTCTTCCAGTCCGTGGGGTGCTCCCATCGTCCTTGTTAAAAAAACAGGACGGGTCCTTGCGGTTTTGTGTGGATTTCCGCCGCCTAAATAAAATCTCGATGGCCGACGCGTATCCACTCCCCAGGATGGATGAGTCGCTGGATGCCTTGGCGGAAGGACAGTTTTTTTCGACGCTTGACCTGCTTTCGGGATTTTGGCAATTGCCCCTCGATGAGGAATCAAAACCAAAGACCGCTTTCCGGACACCAGGAGGCCTATTTCAATTCAATCGATTGCCCATGGGGCTACATTCCGCTCCCGCCACGTTCCAGAGGCTCATGGAATTGGTTCTGTCAGGACTCCAATGGGACACCTGTTTGATTTACCTCGATGATATCATCGTTTTCAGCCGGACTTTCGAGGAGCACCTCCAGCGATTGAGAGGGGTGTTCCTCAGGATGCGTTCCGCTAAATTAAAATTTAAACCGGTTAAATGTCACCTGCTTCGGGAATCGGTCAGGTACTTGGGGCATATCGTTGGCCGTTCAGGGATCTCTACAGACCCTGCTAAGACGCACTGCGTCAGCTCATGGCCAACGCCAACCTCAGTCACTGAGGTCCGCAGCTTCATAGGATTCGCCTCCTACTACCGCCGTTTTGTCGAAAATTTTGCCACCATAGCCAGGCCCCTACATGCTTTGACGGCTAAAGGGGTAAGGTTTCACTGGGGGCCGGAGGAGGAGGCTGCGTTCTGCTCCCTTCGAAACGCCTTGGTATGGGCTCCTCCCTTGTGTTACCCCGATTTCACGCAACCGTTCCTGCTTGACACGGATGCCAGTAACACGGGTATCGGGGGAGTGCTCTCACAGGTGGTCGGGGGGGGTCGAACGAGTGGTCGCCTACGGTAGCAGAGTTTTGTCACCTGCGGAACAACGCTACTGTGTGACACGTCGTGAATTGCTAGCGATCGTTTTTTTTATCCAGCAATTCAGGCCGTATCTCTACGGCCGTCATTTTATTGTTCGTACGGACCACGCGGCTCTCCAATACGCGATGCGGGTGGCGCAACCCTCCGGTCAGTTGTCCTGATGGCTGGAGGTCCTCCAAGACTACCAATTCACGACGATTTACCGTAAGGGATTGCGGCACTCGAATGCGGATGCCTTGTCGCGGTTGTCGCCTCGCTCGGAATGCGCATGTCTTCCGGGATCGGCGCGGTGTAAACCCCCTGTCGCCGTCCCCGCGGAAGTTTTGCTCGCCGCCACTGACGCTCCGCGGGTCGACGCGCCCGTCGCTCCCACGGACGGGGACTCGTTACTCGCGTTGCCTCTTATTGAGTGGGGCCGTCTCCAAATGGCCGACAGCTCCCTACTCACGTTGCGTCGGAAGGCAGAAGCTCCCGGGGGGGGGGGGGGGAGACGCGGGTCAGTTCCTGGGTGGTCAGACAGGGCCTCCTGATGAAGTGGGACAATATGTCCCAGCGTCATACGCTCGTTGTGCCATCTGCTATGCGGGGTAGAGTCGTTCTGGCTGCTCACGAACGACTCATGCATTTGGGATTTCATAAAACGCTCGCCCTACTCCAACGGGACTATTATTGGCCGGGTATGGGGAGCGACATGGCAAACATCCTCAAGGGATGTGTGGGGTGCGCTCAAAGAAAACCGCCACCAATAGCGGCTAATCCACCGCTACAATCCATTCAGGTTTCGCGCACGAACGAACTGGTTGCGCTCGATATCTTGGGGCCCTTTCCCGCTACACCTAGGGGTAACAAGTACCTGCTGGTTGGCGTAGAATACTTCACCCGATGGCCCATGGCGTGGCCACTCGCCAACCAGTCGGCTGCGGCAGTGGCGGACGCCTTTGTCCAGGGCTATGTTTTGGACAAAGGCGCCCCCGAACGCTTGATGACGGACCAGGGAAAGAATTTTTCGAGCGTTTTGTTGCGCGAGGTGTGCGACCTGTTGGGTACGAAGAAAGTGCGTACCTCCCCGTACCACCCGCAGACTGATGGAATGGTTGAACGTCTAAACAGGACGATTACTTCTATGCTGTGCCAACAGGTCTGCAACGATCAGGTTGATTGGGACTTACAGGTACCTGGGGTACTCGCGGCCTATCGAATGGCCTCCCATGCGGCGACGGGGTTTTCCCCATTTTTTCTCATGTATGGGCGGGAGGCCGATCCGCCCATGGATGTCCAACTGGGGATTTCCCAGCCACGTGCGAAGTCTAAATTGGCCGACCACATCAAATTTAATATCGCCAAACTGGCTGAAGCGCGAGAGGCTGCGAGGTTGAATTTGAGGTCTCGCCAGATCGCTAACGAAAGATTGCATGCACAAAAGGTGTATACGCACGATTGGAAACCAGGCGATAAGGCCTGGCTGCACTGCCCACATGCACCGTTGGCTACGTCCCCTAAATTGTTGAGACCATGGAGGGGACCTGTGGAAATCGTGCGTATTGCGCGACCCCAGAGTATCCAGATTAAATGGGAAAAACGCCGTTGGTACGTACACCCCTCCCGGCTGAAACCCTTCGCGGCACCACATGACCTCCCTTTGTGCCGTAACGACCGAGCGTGTGATGTGGCTGTCGACTCGGGGAGGGATGTGTCGCAGTCTGATCCTCACGTGTCTCCGCCTGACCCACTCCCAGGTGTCTCGGACCTGACGGCTGCTGACCGTCGTGAACCGGAACCCCGAGGCACGCGCGGATCTCCGATGCCTGCCTCGTGCCTTCCTGGACTGCCAGCACCACCGGATGGTCAACCGCGTCTGGTGCCGTACGACGGACCGGCCAGGCGGACTCGTGCTAAGACACGACACTTTTCATGAAAAAAAAAAAGAAAAAAAAAAAGAAAAAAAAAAAGAAAAAAAAGAGAGGGGGGGCCCGAGATTGCAGCTCGTCGCCGCGTTCCCCTTCTGCCCGGTATAATGTCCCGTTCAAGGGGCGGTCGGAAATGAAGGGACGCTGCACGAGTCTTTTTTTTGTATACACATTTATTGTTGTCGCTCGCCGGTTTGTACATATTGTTCTTGTTGTTGCGGGTGGCATGTTCTGATTCTTACGGATGGCGGAGTTATTATTGTGTTGTGTTGTGTTGTTGTGATTGTTGCTTGCGTTACGGGGCACACACGGGGGGGGGGGGGGGTAATAAAAAATGTTTAGCAGCCGGGTCGGCTGCGAGCTATGTGGTAGGGGGTGATGTAGTGGCGGTACGCGCTGACAAGAGGGGGGGCGTGTGTGTGAGCGCGCCGGGCGTGGCTACATCAAGTGTGGTGGTGTTGACGCGCGCCGACAGTGATGGATCACGGGGCGGCGCGGGGTGCGTGGTTGTGCGCGCTGACACAATGTGGGAAATAGGATCGTGGGCAGCACGCAGTGATTGGTCAACTGGGGTGGGTACTCTCAGCGACGTCCGCATGGAGGACTATAAAGGGGGACGCGCGGGAGCACTCGGGGAGTTAATAACCAGTTGAAGATCGAAGACGGAGTTGAAGAGGTAGGGCCCTGAGACCCCTAGTCCCGCTGTCCTTGTAAGGGCCGGGACCCTGTGTGGCTCGGAGGCGAGACTGTGGGACCCGTGGTCTGACGTCCATGTGGGACGAGGCTGTGGGACCCAGAGTCGAGACGGACACCCCAGCCGGGTGGGTTCCGAGAAGCTACGGGGCGTAAGAGCCCGTGTGGGTGTAGCCAGGGGAACCCCGTGGGTTAGGCTGCAGTTAGCCACCCGTGTAATATAAGTTGGTGTTAATAAAGAGTGTGCTACCCGTAAAGTCGTCTCCCGCTAAGTTACTACATTACAGTTGCAAAGGCTAAATGCCTTATTTTATCAGATTGTGCAATAAACATGATTTGCAACTACTTCTCTTACCGATTTCAAATCGTCTCTGCCAATAATATCAGCAACACGACAGGACCCCTATGGCTAAGCGATTTCCTCAGCGCAGTGCTTGGCCCTATCATGTTACCTCTGTAGGTAAACAATCTAGCCATCTCCAATCTGTACTGACATTTAAAATAATTGCTGGTACAGCCCTGATGGCTTATATAAAGTCCAGAGTAGTTACAACAGTGTCTATGTGATGCCGCCGCGAAGCCGCTCGGCGGGCGCCCCATCTACGACCTCGCCACCACCAAGCGACGGGGCCGACCTCGCTTCCCCCTCACCGCCCCCCACATAAGCACACCCTCACACATTTCCCCCCCATAGAGCTCCGAGGGGAGGTCACCTGGCCAACAGGTTTTCACCCGGAAGCCCTCATAGGGATAATCTTCACGGTTTCCTGTGGCCAGGGAATTGGGCGATCTCCCCCGATGCTAATTCGCACCGCGGCGCTGTGACCTGGGTTAAGATTACATGGTCACGGCAGGGGCTATCCAGCCACCACGGTTAAAACGCACCCCCACACACGGATCGGCAGGCGGGCAGGGGGGGCGCAGCCATGAACGAAGGGAGAAACCGGGGTGGGCGGCTGATTAGCATAGCAGGTGTGCTCGTGGACCGCCGCCGGCGCCGCAGTCAGCGGCGGGCCCTTTGTTAGGGAAACCGGGAGTGGCGGCCTTCTTTGATGTGGGTTAGCCATAAAAGGGGGGCGCAGAAATGTAGAAGCCGTCTTGCTCCTGAAGTCAGCGCCCGGAACGGTCCCCAGTTCGGCCACTCGAACGTCCGTGCGACGTATCGAAGTGTGCAGAGAGGACAAGACCACCGGAGCGCCGTACGCATCGAAACTGTAAAAGGAAAGAGAGTATTGGGATTGAGGCTAGAGAAACCAAAACCGCTTAGAGCCTATCAAATTAGATAAATCGGGTACAGACCCTCGGGCTATAGTGTAGGCCTGCCTTGCCGATCCCTACTGACCCAACAGTGAATCACAGTCGGCCGATAATAAATCATTAATAACTAATCGCAGCCTCGTTTGGTTTCGACGAGCGGGTGAATGCGCGTGGTGCTGTGTGTGTGTGTGCTCGCAACGTGGGTGGTCGGTGTTTCCGCGGGTGCACGCTCCGTTCTGTCACTGTGGAGACTCGTGCTGTGTGAGGGCTCACACCCACCGTAAACACCTGTTCCACGGCCCCTTTAAACGAGCGTTATCACCCGCTCGCGGTTGCCGCGCGTGTGCGAGCAACGTCATTCGCCCTCCGACCCGACCCCCCGTTCAGAGCGTGCGATTGCTGCGCAGGGCTGTGAGGGGAGGCGTCGCGTTTGATTGGCGGAGAGGCAACGCAGTGTTTACAGGCGTCCGTGAGCCGGCGACAAGCCATGCCTCTCTCGCGAACTCACGGGGGTGCGACCCAGGGAGGGGAGCCGTCGGGCGACAGCCCTTATCCCGCGAGCGATGAGCCCAATGGCGGCAGCAGCTGTTCACACACTAGCGAGGGATCAGGAAACGACGGGACCCCTGCAGTCGGCGCCCAGCAGGGAGAGGCCTCGGGGGCCAGCGGCCCCAACATCTACAACTTAATTATTTAAAACTGTTCCTCAATGCTATGAAGACCAAAGTTATATTATTCTCCAGCTGCCCCAAACCTCTCCCACCACATATGCATATTAGAGGCTCTGGACGCACATGTTAATGAGCAGGTCAACTTTAAATATCAAGGCATTATCCTGGACTCGAAACTGTCTTTCATAAAAAAAAACTAAATTGGATTTCTATGCAGAAAAATTATATATTCCACGACTCCATATGAATATATATACTGCCGCTATCCTGCCCATGTTTGATTATTGTGATACCATCTACTGCTTCTGAATATACATTAGAATCGACGTCTCATTGCATAACACCACTGCTGTTTTGCCTTTAATGCCCCCTACAGAATTCATGTTGAACCTCTTTTGCACCGTACGTAGCCAACCTGTACATAAACTGTCCCCCCCCCCCCCCCCCCCCCGTATATCCGGATATATAACCGGGCAGTTTTCATCCTAAAGGTCCTCTTAAACAAATCTGCCAACTACCTAAAGGACTACAAAAGTGCACCTAGTTCCCTCCCGGAGCCTCAGAAATGTCTTATTCCTACTAAATATTAAATTTCTTAAAACCATTTGGTAAAGTCTTTCCGTGTTCTTGCTCCACATTACCTTGGCTCTCTCCCTTCACTCAGCCTATTTACATCCCTATGAGATCAAAACCCTGAGCTTGCATCCGTTACGAACTCTTTTCTAGCACCTCATGCTCCCAACATGTTTGCACTGTCTTTTTCGTTTTTGTATGTATTCGACCAAATATAGTTCATTTTTACACCACACTTTTTCTGGCACCTTGCTCTCATATTACATTTGCAGTTTTTTAAATTTGTATTTACGACCATTAACTACAGTATTTGTTCGTAGTGCAAGTCGCTAGTTGTGTAATATTCCTTTAGGACCCTGTACTCGTTCTCTGAAATAGTCGTTCTCGTCTTTGTTTTGTTGTTTGTGCTGTGTTCACACACCACGGATCTCCCTTGTAAAAATAAACCCAAGTTGCAGCGGCCAAGACTCGCGCTGCAGTGTCAGGGCGAGCTGCACTAAACATCCACGTACGAGCAGAGTGAAAGATGAAACCGTTGTGAACAACCACCGCCGTTCACGTTTACCTGTCGAGATGGTGTGGGCTGTGCCTAGGGGGAGCGAGGTAACCCCAAACCATGGTTTTACCGGAGCACATTTACACGTGGAATTATAATTCCGTTTAATGGGCAAGTTGAGATAACGGGCGGTTTCAATACTAAGAGCAACATCTTCCTCACCAGGTCTCCACCAAGTATGAGGCATAACTTGGCTTGCGCCATTTTAATTTGACCAAGTGACAATTCCCGAACACAAATCGCTTCCATAGCAGCCAAAGCGGACCCTGCGCCACAGCGGGAACAACGCTAGGAAGAAGAAAAAAATCGCTTCCATAGCAGCCGTCGTGTGCCCCGATTTGTGCCGCGTTTATCCCACGGCCGAGCCTCGACAGCGACAGTCACGCATTGCCACCTTAAGCTGTGCCACCTTGAGAATACAAGGCGTTCAGGAATCTTACCAGGCAGGCGTACGTCTCACACCGGGTTGCAAGGTAACAGCTGTTGAATGTACGCATTCGCTGTCGGTCCCTTTTGATTTCCACACAACTTTTATTTGAATGTTAAACGGCACTTTATCCAATCAAAGAAGTCGATGGGAAACTAAAAGTAACCAACAGTAAAAAAAAAAGTTCTTTTATTTTCCTGCGATTGTTAATGGAATCAGCCACATGAGACACGCCACCGCTGCCGCCGCCACACCGTCAAGCAGAACATAAACACGGGCGATTTACAAAATCTACTTCTTGTCGAAACAATACACAATGCCGAAACCTTAGCCTTTTTTTTGTTTATGATCACCGAGGCCGCCCGCCAACACGACTTTCCATGGCGCATCACGGCGATGCCAAGAACTCAAACTCCACACATGTGCCACCGAGCGCGGCCAACTGCGAATGTGTGAAGCGAACAAGAGAATACCGTGGGTAGACGACACACTAGGATGGTTTAGGATCCTGCAAGGGAGAGGTAACGAGGCGAGTGATGGGGACTGGTTGTCTCAGCAGGGACAGGGCTAGAGTCGTTAGACCAGCGAGGGTTTTACAGCAGGTGGACTGCTGAGGCAGTCTTTCTTCCTGCCTGAGCAGTCCGCCTGCTGTATTTTTTCACCTGAAGACGACTGCTTGTGTTGCGATCAAAACGTCGTGATTTTTTATTTTATAATTTTTCTATCTACGTGACTTTACCGAAAGACCCAAAGATTATTAATTCCTGCAGTCACGAAAGCTTTAAGTCAACAGTTATAGTGTTGTTTAACACGAAGGCTTTCGCGACCAATATCATCCATAAGAGGTTTTTTGGGTTAGATAGCATAAATATTTAAATGTGTCGCTAAAACCCACCACCAACCGACACAGCCAACTAGCAAGGGTTGTCATGTAAACAGAACGTGCCAATTCGTCATGAGTACAGCACACCCGGTGTGTTGGAGAGCCAAGCCACAACATTGTAAATGTTGCTTGTTGGCTGTGTCGGGTGGTGGCGGGTTTTAACGACACATTTATATATTTATACATGATCTAACCCAACAACCTCTATTATGGAGTTATAGTGTAGTTCGTGGTGGTAGGGTCTGGCTGCTCGAGTAGTTACAGGCAGGGATGTTTAGTTGTGCAGCAGTGCTCACCCCCCTAAGCTTCACCCTCTCCCAGTCTCCCCTTATCAAGCGTGGCCTGTTCACCATTCGTCAAGGCCCCCTTCAACGAAGACGACGAACTCTGCCAGGTTTGTGAACTCGCGTGAACCAAGACCAGGGCGGCCCAAGCCTCATCCACACGCAACTCTGCTTAACCCAACACCAGCTGCCCCAACCACCAGGAGCCGACAGCTCCATCCCCCATCTACCTCGGGCATCTTCCCTATCTCTTCCACGCGAGGGGGTGGAGGGCAGCTGCGAGCGACTCTCCACATCCCGGAAAAAAAACTTCAGGACCGCGTGCATTCAGACGGAAGAGGGGGGCAGTGGAGTGGAGCGGTGGCCACAGTCGGCTCTCTTTCTACACGATCCACCCGCCCTCCACGGGAACCAACCTCCGCACAGTGGGGGGAGGTCATTGCTGCACGTTCCGTGGGAGTGGGGGTTGGGCCACACGGTGGCGCCGGCCTAGTCGGCGAATCTCCCAACTCTCGGTTACCCCTCAACATTCACTCGCAGTGACGTGGTACGATCTCCTACGGCTATGTAACACACCCCGGGTTGGGGGGGGGTATAACAAACCGCTCAGACAAGTGCGGAGACCTTTAGTGTCATATCTACGTACTCTCCGCAGTCCCTCGTGTGTGTGCGTCTATGCGTTTTTATTTATATATATATACCTGTAGAGTACAAATGATGAGACTGATTTATGTGTGGAAGGTTTTTCCTTACAGACTGTCCACACACATGCATGTCCTACGCATGCCTTCACACATGGCGAGCATCCCACAACCCCAAAACCAGAAACTCGATATTCACAGCCTACTCGCGCACGACGCACTACACACGATACGGGGCCCCCAAATTCACAAACCCAACATGCACACCCTATGTACACACACGAGCCTCGCATCACAAGTGGCTTCCATATATGAACCGAACAGTCTCGCACAACCCGAAACAACTCAGCCACACTCCAGGTTCCCACTTTAACATAGCTACATCACACGGGCCCCCCACACATACAAGGGTGGGGGGGGAGGGGGTCTGGGGAGCAGGACAGCATGAGGGCGCCGCCCTGAGCACCAAAAGCAGAGCGGCGGCACGGGCGTTAGCGCTGGTCGCCGCTCCCCGTTCCGAAACTCTCAAAGTCTGCAGTTTTCGTTTCCATAAAGAACGACGCTCATATGGCGCCACTGCCCATCCGCACTGTCTCGCCACCGCCACCGATAATCCGTGCGAGTATTGTACAGAGCTGTCGGCGCCTGCGAGCAGCAACGGCATCTCCTCCAGAAGTCAGGGACAATGAGCCACAGACAGAGTCACTCAGGTTGATCGGAACGTGAACTAGAGGAGTGAGCCACAAAACGTCCTCAGTTGATGGTGCTGCCCTTGAAGGCAGCGGTGGCTCCGGGGTCCAGCGGCTGGCGCTTGACGAGCTTGGCCGGGCCAGCAGTGCCAGCGTGCACCGCCGCGGCCTTGCGGTCGGCATGGAGGATGCGGCTCGCCTCCTGCTCCAGCACCTCGGAGGGAGTGAGCGGCTCCAGCTCGCCCCGGACCTGCCCCCCCGGGGCACCCTCGTTGCTCACCTCCTTGGCCCCCTCCTCGTAGCCAGCCCTCCCCTCGCCACGGTCCCCTCCTCCACTGTCATCCTCGGTGTGGTCACTCTCCTCGTCGGCTCCTCCCCCATCCTCGCCGCCAGCACCACCGTCACCATCCCCATCCTCGCCCTCACCATCTCCCCCATCATCTCCACCCTCATATTTTCCATCTTCGTCTTCAGCATCTCCATCTTCGTCTTCAGCATCTCCACCGTCTTCATCAGCATCACCACCCTCTTCACCTACATCTTCATCAACATCAGCAATATTTTCAGTTCCAACATCTTCACCATTAACCGCTCTCTCCTCTTCCTCTACATCTCCATTCTCATCACCATCTTCATCAGCAAAGTCACCCACCCCTTCACCATCAACATCACTGTCCTCTTCTCTTTCATCAACACCAACCTCATCGACATCACCTAAATCTTCACCATCACCAACCTCATCACCATCACCACCTTCCCCTTCATCAACATCACAATCCAGATCTTCACGTCCCTCATTTCCACCCACCTTATCACCATCACCACCCTCTTCGTCACCATG
This sequence comes from Lethenteron reissneri, assembly GCF_015708825.2. Classification (NCBI taxonomy): domain Eukaryota; kingdom Metazoa; phylum Chordata; class Hyperoartia; order Petromyzontiformes; family Petromyzontidae; genus Lethenteron; species Lethenteron reissneri. The sequence continues at coordinate 11,362,258 of NC_083828.1, read as the reverse complement.
CCCACTCTCTTCATCTTCATTAACATCTCCATCCACCTCGCTACGATCCCCACCCTCATTTCCACCCACCTCATCACCTTCTTCACCCTCCATGTCACCATGCCCACTCTCTTCTTCATCTTCATTAACATCTCCACCCACCTCGCTACGATCCCCACCCTCCTCATCGCCACCCATCTCTTCACCGTCACCTTGCCCTTCATCAGCATCACCTCTCTCCTCGTCGCCGGCCCCATGCTGCTCCCCATCATTGCGGCGGTGCGGTGGTGCGGGTCGTCCCTCCTCCTCAACCTCGCCGCCGCCGCTGCCGTCGTCGTCACGGTCGCTCCTCTCCGATGCGCATCCCGAGCGGCTGTCCTCCTCCTCCCCCGAACGCTCCGTCTCCACCTGGGAGGCGTCACTGATGGGCGAGTACCGAGGCTTCCCCTCCACTTCCTGCTGCTCCTGGTCCTCCTCCACCGCCGCCAAGTCTGCCCCCAATCCCTTCACACCGCCGTCTCCTCGCTGCATCACTTCGTCGTCTGACTCGCAGCAGCCCTCCAGCCCGGCCTCCTCGTCCTCGCTGGCGAGGGGGGAGCCCCGCGCCTCCTCCTCCGCCTCCTCAATGGTGCCCGTGATGCCACCCTGCTCCTCCACCTCCTCCTCCACCTGCTGCTGCCGCCGCCATTGCCGCTGCTTGCCGGCATCGCCGTCCCGCTCAATCCCCGCGCCGGCCGCCTCCGTTGTGCTATTAGCAGCGGACGAAAGCCCCTCGCTGGCGCCACTTTCGCCGCCGCTATTCCCCTGGGCCAGAGCAACAGGCGATCTGCTCCGCCGCCGAGCGTCGTCTCCACCTGGTCGAGGCTCCCGCCGCTCGTCCTGGGGCTCCAGCACTGTGTGGCCACTTGCCCTGGTGGCCACCGCTGCCGTGCTGCCGCCCCGGGGCTTGAGGAAGCCGAGCGAGATGCGCAGTTTGGGCACGGCGTTCGCCTCCACCACCTCCTCCTCCTCCACGGGCGTCGCCTTGAGCGCCGGGGTCACGCTCACCTCGGTGAGCTCAGTGTCCGAGTCCGAGTCCAGCACAATCACCTCGTCACTAAGGCAAAGACAAGGAGCCCGAATGCTACAATTATCACACCCTGCTCGCATTCACTCCACACCGCCCTTCACCCCCAAGCCTCATTTACCTCTAACCCCTAGCCGTGGCCGTGATGCCATACCTTGATTTTGCCGCCACTTTCCCCGCTCCAGGCCGTGACTGTTGGGAGACAAAGACAAGTGAGCACAGTGAGTGTGGAGAGCAAGGGGAGCACGAGCAGCACGGGGAGCACGAGGAGCAAGGGGAGCACGGGGAGCACGAGGAGCACGGGGAGCACGAGGAGCAAGGGGAGCACGGGGAGCACGGGGAGCCAGGGGAGCACGGGGAGCACGGGGAGCACGGGGAGCACGGGGAGCAAGGGGAGCACGGGGAGCAAGGGGAGCACGGGGAGCAAGGGGAGCACGGGGAGCAAGGGGAGCACGAGGAGCACGAGGAGCAAGGGGAGCACGAGGAGCATGGGGAGCACGGGGAGCACGAGGAGCACGAGGAGCAAGGGGAGCACGAGGAGCACGGGGAGCAAGGGGAGCACAGGGAGCAGGGGGGGCACGAGGAGCACGAGGAGCACGGGGAGCACGAGGAGCAAGGGGAGCACGAGGAGCACGAGGAGCAAGGGGAGCACGAGAAGCAAGGGGAGCACAAGGAGCAAGGGGAGCAAGGGGAGCACGAGGAGCAAGGGGAGCACAGGGAGCACGGGGAGCACGAGGAGCACGAGGAGCAAGGGGAGCACGAGGAGCAAGGGGAGCAAGGGGAGCACGAGGAGCAAGGGGAGCACGGGGAGCAAGGGGAGCACAAGGAGCAAGGGGAGCACGAGGAGCAAGGGGAGCACAAGGAGCAAGGGGAGCAAGAGGAGCACGAGGAGCACGGGGAGCACGAGGGGCACGAGGAGCAAGGGGAGCACGAGGAGCAAGGGGAGCAAGGGGAGCACGGGGAGCACGAGGAGCACGGGGAGCAAGGGGAGCACGGGGAGCAAGGGGAGCACGAGGAGCACGAGGAGCAAGGGGAGCACGAGGAGCAAGGGGAGCACGAGGAGCAAGGGGAGCACGGGGAGCACGGGGAGCACGAGGAGCAAGGGGAGCACGGGGAGCAAGGGGAGCAAGGGGAGCAAGGGGAGCACGAGGAGCACGAGGAGCAAGGGGAGCACGAGGAGCAAGGGGAGCACGGGGAGCAAGAGGAGCAAGGGGAGCACAGGGAGCACGGGGAGCAAGGGGAGCACGAGGAGCACGGGGAGCACGGGGAGCAAGGGGAGCACGAGGAGCAAGGGGAGCAAGGGGAGCACGGGGAGCAAGGGGAGCACGAGGAGCAAGGGGAGCACGGGGAGCAAGGGGAGCACGAGGAGCACGAGGAGCAAGGGGAGCACGAGGAGCAAGGGGAGCACGGGGAGCAAGGGGAGCAAGGGGAGCACGATGAGCACGGGGAGCAAGGGGAGCACGGGGAGCACGAGGAGCACGAGGAGCACGGGGAGCACGAGGAGCAAGGGGAGCAAGGGGAGCACGAGGAGCACGGGGAGCAAGGGGAGCACGGGGAGCATGGGGAGCAAGGGGAGCACAGGGAGCAAGGGGAGCACAGGGAGGAAGGGGAGCACGAGGAGCACGGGGAGCAAGGGGAGCACAGGGAGCACGGGGAGCAAGGGGAGCACGGGGAGCACGAGGAGCACGGGGAGTACGAGGAGCACGGGGAGCAAGGGGAGCACAGGGAGCAAGGGGAGCACAGGGAGCAAGGGGAGCACGAGGAGCACGGGGAGCACAGGGAGCACGGGGAGCAAGGGGAGCACGGGGAGCACGAGGAGCACGGGGAGCACGAGGAGCACGGGGAGCAAGGGGAGCACCGGGAGCAAGGGGAGCACAGGGAGCAAGGGGAGCACGGAGAGCACGAAGAGCACGGAGAGCACGAGGAGCATGGGGAGCAAGGGGAGCACGAGGAGCAAGGGGGGCACAGGGAGCACAGGGAGCACGGGGAGCACGAGGAGCAAGGGGAGCAAGGGGAGCACGAGGAGCACGGGGAGCATGGGGAGCAAGGGGAGCACGGGGAGCAAGGGGAGCACGGGGAGCACGGGGAGCAAGGGGAGCACGGGGAGCAAGGGGAGCGCGAGGAGCACGAGGAGCACGGGGAGCACGAGGAGCAAGGGGAGCACAGGGAGCACGAGGAGCACGAGGAGCAAGGGGAGCACAGGGAGCACGAGGAGCACAGGGAGCACGAGGAGCAAGGGGAGCACGAGGAGCAAGGGGAGCACGAGGAGCAAGGGGAGCACGAGGAGCAAGGGGAGCACGAGGAGCAAGGGGAGCACGAGGAGCACGAAGAGCACGAGAAGCACGGGGAGCAAGGGGAGCAAAGGGAGCACGAGGAGCAAGGGGAGCACGGGGAGCAAGGGGAGCACAGGGAGCAAGGGGAGCACAGGGAGCAAGGGGAGCACGAGGAGCACGGGGAGCAAGGGGAGCACGGGGAGCAAGGGGCGCACGAGGAGCAGGAGCAAGGGGAGCACAGGGAGCACGGGGAGAACAAGGAGCACGAGGAGCAAGGGGAGCAAGGGGAGCACAGGGAGCACGGGGAGCACGAGGAGCACGAGGAGCAAGGGGAGCACAAGGAGCACGGGGAGCACGGGGAGCACGAGGAGCACGAGGAGCAAGGGGAGCACAGAGAGCATGGGGAGCACGAGGAGCAAGGGGAGCAAGGGGAGCACGGGGAGCACAGGGAGCACGAGGAGCACGAGGAGCACGAGGAGCAAGGGGAGCACGGGGAGCAAAGGGAGCAAGGGAAGCACGGGGAGCACGAGGAGCAAGGGGAGCACGGGGAGCAATGGGAGCACGGGGAGCACGAGGAGCAAGGGGAGCACGAGGAGCAAGGGGAGCAAGGGGAGCACGGGGAGCACGGGGAACATGAGGAGCAAGGGGAGCACGGGGAGCAAGGGGAGCACGAGGAGCAAGGGGAGCAAGGGGAGCACGAGGAGCAAGGGGAGCACGAGGAGCAAGGGGAGCACGGGGAGCAAGGGGAGCACGGGGAACACGAGGAACAAGGGGAGCACGGGGAGCAAGCGGAGCACGAGGAGCAAGGGGAGCACGGGGAGCACAGGGAGCACGGGGAACACGGGGAGCACGGGGAACACGAGGAGCAAGGGGAGCACGAGGAGCAAGGGGAGCACGGGGAGCACGGGGAGCAAGGGGAACACGAGGAGCACGGGGAGCACGGGGAGCAAGGGGATCACGGGGAGCACGAGGAGCAAGGGGAGCACGAGGAGCAAGGGGAGCACGGGGAGCACGGGGAGCAAGGGGAGCACGGGGAGCACGGGGAGCACGGGGAGCACGGGGAGCAAGGGAAGCACGGGGAGCACGAGGAGCAAGGGGAGCACAGGGAGCAAGGGGAGCACGAGGAGCAAAAGGAGCACGGGGAGCACGGGGAGCAAGGGGAGCACGAGGAGCAAGGGGAGCACGAGCAGCACGGGGAGCAAGGGGAGCACGGGGAGCAAGGGGAGCACGGGGAGCAAGGGGAGCACGAGGAGCAAGGGGAGCACGGGGAGCACGGGGAGCAAAGGGAGCAAGGGAAGCACGGGGAGCACGAGGAGCACGAGGAGCAAGGGGAGCACAGGGAGCACAGGGAGCACGAGGAGCACGAGGAGCACGAGGAGCAAGGGGAGCACGGGGAGCACGGGGAGCAAGGGGAGCACAGGGAGCACGGGGAGCACGAGGAGCAAGGGGAGCACAGGGAGCACGGGGAGCACGAGGAGCACGAGGAGCACGGGCAGCAAGGGGAGCACAGGGAGCACGAGGAGAACGAGGAGCAAGGGGAGCACGGGGAGCACAGGGAGCACGAGGAGCACGGGGAGCAAGGGGAGCAAAGGGAGCAAGGGGAGCACGGGGAGCACGGGGAGCACGGGGAGCACGGGGAGCACGGGGAGCACGGGGAACACGAGGAGCAAGGGGAGCACGGGGAGCAAAGGGAGCACGGGGAGCAAGGGGAGCACGAGGAGCAAGGGGAGCACGAGGAGCAAGGGGAGCACGGGGAGCAAGGGGAGCACGGGGAACATGAGGAGCAAGGGGAGCACGGGGAGCAAGGGGAGCACGAGGAGCAAGGGGAGCACGGGGAGCAAGGGGAGCACGAGGAGCAAGGGGAGCACGAGGAGCAAGGGGAGCACGGGAGCAAGGGGAGCACGGGGAGCACGGGGAACACGAGGAGCAAGGGGAGCACGGGGAGCAAGGGGAGCACGAAGAGCAAGGGGAGCACGGGGAGCACGGGGAACACGGGGAGCACGGGGAGCACGGGGAACACGAGGAGCAAGGGGAGCACGAGGAGCAAGGGGAGCACGGGGAGCACAGGGAGCAAGGGGATCACGGGGAGCACGAGGAGCAAGGGGAGCACGAGGAGCAAGGGGAGCACGGGGAGCACGGGGAGCACGAGGAGCACGAGGAGCACGAGGAGCACGGGGAGCACGGGGAGCACGGGGAGCACGGGGAGCAAGGGGAGCACGGGGAGCACGAGGAGCAAGGGGAGCACAGGGAGCAAGGGGAGCACGAGGAGCAAGGGGAGCACGGGGAGCACGGGGAGCACGGGGAGCACGGGGAGCAAGGGGAGCAAGGGGAGCACGGGGAGCAAGGGGAGCACGGGGAGCACGGGGAGCCAGGGGAGCAAGGAAAGCAAGGGGAGCACGGGGATCCAGGGGAGCAAGGGGAGCACGGGGAGCACGGGGAGCAAGGGGAGCACGGGGAGCAAGGGGAGCACGAGGAGCAAGGGGAGCACGGGGAGCAAGGGGAGCACGAGGAGCAAGGGGAGCACGAGGAGCAAGGGGAGCACGGGGAGCAAGGGGAGCACGGGGAGCACGGGGAACACGAGGAGCAAGGGGAGCACGGGGAGCAAGGGGAGCACGAAGAGCAAGGGGAGCACGGGGAGCACGGGGAACACGGGGAGCACGGGGAGCACGGGGAACACGAGGAGCAAGGGGAGCACGAGGAGCAAGGGGAGCACGGGGAGCACAGGGAGCAAGGGGATCACGGGGAGCACGAGGAGCAAGGGGAGCACGAGGAGCAAGGGGAGCACGGGGAGCACGGGGAGCACGAGGAGCACGAGGAGCACGAGGAGCACGGGGAGCACGGGGAGCACGGGGAGCACGGGGAGCAAGGGGACCACGGGGAGCACGAGGAGCAAGGGGAGCACAGGGAGCAAGGGGAGCACGAGGAGCAAGGGGAGCACGGGGAGCACGGGGAGTACGGGGAGCACGGGGAGCAAGGGGAGCAAGGGGAGCACGGGGAGCAAGGGGAGCACGGGGAGCACGGGGAGCCAGGGGAGCAAGGAAAGCAAGGGGAGCACGGGGAGCCAGGGGAGCAAGGGGAGCACGGGGAGCACGGGGAGCAAGGGGAGCACGGGGAGCAAGGGGAGCAAGGGGAGCACGGGGAGCAAGGGGAGCACGAGGAGCACGAGGAGCACGGGGAGCACAGGGAGCACGGGGAGCAAGGGGAGCACGGGGAGCACGAGGAGCACGGGGAGCACGAGGAGCACGGGGAGCAAGGGGAGCACGGGGAGCAAGGGGAGCACAGGGAGCAAGGGGAGCAAGGAGAGCACGAAGAGCACGGAGAGCACGAGGAGCATGGGGAGCAAGGGGAGCACGAGGAGCAAGGGGGGCACAGGGAGCACAGGGAGCACGGGGAGCACGAGGAGCAGGGGGAGCAAGGGGAGCACGAGGAGCACGGGGAGCATGGGGAGCAAGGGGAGCACAGGGAGCAAGGGGAGCACGGGGAGCACGGGGAGCAAGGGGAGCACGGGGAGCAAGGGGAGCACGAGGAGCACGAGGAGCAAGGGGAGCACGGGGAGCACGAGGAGCAAGGGGAGCACAGGGAGCACGAGGAGCACGAGGAGCAAGGGAGCACAGGGAGCACGAGGAGCACAGGGAGCACGAGGAGCAAGGGGAGCACGAGACAGGGGAGCACGAGAGCAAGGGGAGATCACGAGGGACAAGGGGAGCACTAGGAGCAAGGGGAGCACGAGACACGAAGAGCACGAGAAGCACGGGGAGCAAGGGGATCAAAGGGAGCACGAGGAGCAAGGGGAGCAACGGGGAGCAAGGGGAGCACAGGAGCAGGGGAGCACAGGGGAGCAAGGGGAGCACGAGGAGCACGGGACAAGGGGAGCACGGGAGCAAGGGCGCACGGGAGCAGCAAG
>NC_083828.1:11279255-11350812 GCF_015708825.2 Lethenteron reissneri | reverse complement strand
CTCTACTGATGAGTGAATTCCACTGTACTACAAGGCAGCGGTGGGGTAACTGCTTTTGTGCTCCCAGTCCGGGTTCGTTCTCAGAGAAGAGCTCCAAGACTCCGTGGTTTTAGCGATGACATCAGTTTAAATTTGTTTGGTGACCTTTCTTATAAATGGAGCCTGAGACTCTACCCTGGTCTCGTGACTTTTCATCTGGCTACATAAAAATACATCTTTTTTTTTCACACAATGCAATCGTGACTACGAATCGAAAGAAATAGGGCCTGATTAGCCGAGAGCGTGCGTCGCTCTAATTGGCGGAGCTAATGTTGGGGGTGGGTACATTCCTCAGACCAGCGCTGCTGCTGCGTGTTCTCATTTAGAGTAAAAAAATGTATCCAGGACAAGAAGCGCTGTAATGAACCGGTGTCCTACGGAGTCACGCTTAGCAAGGTGTGCCTGTACAATGACTTCAGCTGTAACCAGGTTCGTATCGTGTAACCAGGTCCCCCTCGAACACATGCATTCATTTCCCAATCGGTGTTCTTCACCTGTGCCACAATAAAACAGTCAACGTTACCCCCACCACGGCCACTACCGGCGCCGATGCCCCCTCCGTGGGACGATGGCGCGGCCTCACCTGGCACACGTAGGGCATCTCGCCGGGCTTGTGGTTCTCCTTCATGTGCTGCAGCAGCATCTGCTCGTGGTCAAAGTTCAGCTCGCAGATCTTGCACTTTGCTGCGGAGCGGACGGCAGAGGCACAATCCCAAATGGAGCACGGCTCGCAAACCCACCCATAGGTTCGTCCACTCAGACTTCCACCTTCCCCAGAAATGCGTCAACCTGAGCCAAGGATAATCTATGGCTTTTGATTAACGTGCATTTGATATGAACATTTACCGTGGCGTGACGGTCAAAGCGAGTGCAAGCGCTGAAGGGACAGAACGGGATGAAGGATGCTACCAACGGTGGCAAGATGGGATGCCACAGCGGCAAGATGTTAACTACCTCGCCTGGTATACAGGAGGTCGTGGGTTCGATTCTGTATATTTGTAGTTTGAGTGTCTCTCTCCCCGTGATTGTGTGGATTTTTCTCCGGGTCCTCCTGGTTTTCCCTCCACATTTAGAAACATGCATTCAGAGTATTTGGCTGCTATAAAGTTCTATGTGATATTCCACTTCATTAAGCTATCATTTGTGGCCAGTTCGCTTCTGAAACAGAGCTCCATAGCTCAGTGGGCTTTACCTGGTAAAATAAAACATTTAATAGTAATTTTTTAATAGTTTTATCAACTGCACAGCAGTCACAATGTGACCAATCAAGTCTGGCAAAAACCTTGACCATTGTGGATTTTCCCATCATGGATTTGACCATTTGCGCCAAATTTTATCGAAGCACAGTTCGCCGATCGTGCGCCCTCGGCTCGGCCATTCACAGTTGAGCGTGAGATTCGTGTACGCGTCGGAAGTGCACCGCTCGCAACGATGCTGCCGCGAACGAACACACAATGCCGTCTTGTTTCCACCCCGTCTCCCGTGCAGCCCATCATGGGTCCCAGTTCGCTACGTTCTCTCAGCGGCAAGTGAGGAGGCCGTGAGGTTTGGCCGCGCGATTTTTCTCTATCAGCGCCGTTTTTGTTTTGCAATGGTCCGCAAAAAGAAAATTAAGTGGGAGTGAGTATAGTGTGAAGGATAAATTACCAGAGAGGCTTGCATAAGTTAAGAGTGCTGCATCATTAAACTTATCTTTATTTGGATGTTCACTTTTACATGTACAGTAAATTACTGTACACTACGTTCTTTTTTTTCAATCTATACATTTGTGAGTTATATTTAACACTTTAGAAAATATTAATCATATTTACATCAAAACATACTTCCTGTTTCAGGTATGGTTTGATATATAGGGTTAATATAGGGTAACACGAAACAAAATGAGGGGTGGGTGTCGTATCACGAACCTTCACCAAACACTGGTTTTCCCATTTGCCTTTGAGTTTGCGGATCGTGGATTTGGCGATTGCGACCATTTTCAAGAACAGACATGGCAGTGGTAAAGAGACAAGGCAAAACAAATAATAAGGCTGGAGAGTGAGCAGGAGCCGGGTAAGCGAGAGGGTGAGTGAGCAAGCAGGTTAGTGAGCAAGATTGCGAGCAAGTGAAAAGGCAAGTGAGCAAGTGTGAGTGAGTGAGCGAGAGTGTGTGAGAGGATGAGTGAGCGAGAGGATGAGTGAACAAGAGGGCGAGTGAGCGATGGTGAGTGAGCAAGAGTGTGCGAGTGGGATGAGTGTGCGAGAGTGAGCGAGAAGGCGAGTGAGCGAGAGTGTGTGAGAGGATGAGTGAGCGAGAGGATGAGTGAGCGAGATGGTGAGTGAGCGAGAGGGCCAATGAGCGGGATGGCGAGTGAGGAAAAGGATGAGTAAGCAAGAGGGCGAGCGAAGCGATAGTGAGCGAGAAGGCGAGAGTGAGAGGGTGCGAGAGGATGAGTGTGCGAGAGGGTGAGTTACTCACTGGGGGCGTCGCAGGCACTGTGGGCGCTCTCGATGTGGCACTGCAGTTGGAAGGGCGTGGGGAACTGGCGAAAGCAGTGCTGGCAGTTCGTGTGGCTGTCCCAGCTCTCGTTGCTCTGCCTCTCCAGCTCCATGTGGTGCTTCATGTGGTTCATGAACCTGCCGATCACCACCGCCGCCACCATCAGCCATACGTCCACCTCCCAGCGCCGCCGCCGCCGCAGTCACCGCCACCGCGATGAGGGTGTTTACCAGAGACAGGGTTCCGCGATGGTGCCCACGTACCGGATGTTGTTCTTGAGCACCTTGGCGCAGCTGTAGCACTTGAAGGGCGTCGTGATGATGATGTTGCTATCGAAGTGCTTGCGGGTGCCTTCGGCCCGCCCGTAGTAAAAGTCGTCCACCAGCATGATGAGCCTGCCCTCGGAGAACAGCAGTTTCTGCGGCGCCGGCCTGCACGCACGCGAAAGGCGATTCCCCTACAGATTCAACAAACTCTTGGGGCCAGTCCTGCTTACGAGCAGTTATGAAGGCCAACATGGCACACGAGGTGGTGGTGTGGCCAGAACCACGCCGGACGGCCTTTATCTCCTCGAGTTGACTGAGGGATGGTCCACAAATGATTCAGATGAGCGAGAGTGTGAGTGAGCGAGATGGCGAGTGAGCGACAGTGAGTGGCAATTGAACCTGGGTCACTTGTGGTGTACTTCAGTGCACTAATCACTACACTTCTGCACACACAACCACTCACACCCATACAATCCCACATTCTAACAAAGACGCCCCATCTAGCCTGAACAGACTGTTGGGGTGTGTGTTATTAGCAAGCACCTATGAAAGCTGTCAGAGCACGAGGGGGTGAGTGGCCAGCACCACGCCCGGCTGCCTTTGTCTCCCCAGTGGCGATGTTTACATACCGCACTAGGAACTAATTTGAGGTTGAGTCGACCTAGGGGAAGGCCCATGACCGATTCAGATAATCGTCACTGGTGTTGGCCATGAGCGGGAATCGAACAACAAAGAACACACACACACAAACACACGCACTCACGGGGGAAACAACTGCCCTGCATTCTATCAGCCACCATCATGCTGTGAGCCATGGCCGTCCGCGATGCAGCCGAGGGCCCCTTACTTGATGGGCGGGAGGGCGGTGGGCTTGGGGAGCTGCATCCCGGGCACGTCGGGCCTCTCGGGGAGCAACAGCTGCTCCGGGCAGCACACCTGCAGGGCACGGACAAGACAGCAGGGTCATCCCGCTCATTGCCCTCATCGGAGCCCAACGCGGGCAATGAAGCAAACCGCACCTCACAATGGAATCGCAAACACGGCAAAAATGCCCTCCGCCTGCCTCGGGAGGCTCCCGTGATTTGGGATCAAAATGCATCAATACTGCTATCCCCTGGCCGTTACACCCCCCAACCTCAAAACACCTGGTATTCTCAATCTCCCATCCAATTACCAAGCACGAGCAACCCTGCCTAGCTTAAAATAAACATCAACATCGAGTGGTGGCACAGAAACTATCCCATGGACCGCTCAATCATGTACACACGCGCAAACGCACACTTGCGTGTATGTATGTGTGCACGTATGCATGCTTGTGCGAGTGTGTGAGTGAGCCACGACAGCGCTGTCACCGCACCTTCATGTGCCTCTTGAGCACGTCCAGCATGTTGAAGTGCAGGTTGCACTTGGGGCAGCCCTTGGGAATGGGCACTCTGTTGTCCATCTTGTCATCTGCGGGAGGTGACACGGGAATGCACGTCGTCTCAGGCTCACCGCCACCGCGCTCCTCAAATTGAGCCGACCCTAACCCCGTGGGCGGGATGTGACCAGCGAGGCCACTGCGATGGTCCGCTTATGAGATTTGGGCTCGACGACGCAGACAGAGGCAAACAAGAGCATAGAGAGCTGTAGGCGATGAAGGCCAGATGCGTGAGAGGAGAGCACGAGACTGGAGACGGGGAGGCATGACGCAAGCCATGCCTCCCCGTCTCCGCCAGCTGCCCAGCGCGCTCACCACTGGGGTCAGCGTAACGAGAGAACCCCGCACGAGTTGCTGCCAGTGATGAGTGGCATGTGACCTTAATGTTGCTGTTCCCCAAATGTGTTTGCTAATTCGGTGTCTGCAACGTTAGGATTTATTCGTTGCTGTTACTTCCGTTCTTTCACCAAGGCTCTCCGCCGGTCAATTCTTGTAAAAGGCTGAACATTTCTTATCCATGTCCACTAATAATAAAATGTAATTAAAACCGTGTATCGTGAACGTCGAGACAGCTGTATGACGTCAGGTGACCCGCCGACAAACGACGATTCTGCTACGTGGCCCACACGCAGATGATATCTGAAGAACCTTGCCGTTCTACACACAGAAGATACCAAGAGTGTCACGGCTGAACCTACATTCGGAGGCGGGCGACGCAATCGAGAGGGCGGCGCCAGGGCCACCGGACGAGCCGATGCCTCCGCCGCCGGGGCCACCGAGTGCTGCGAGCCCATCGCCAGCCATTGACTTGACGGGGATGTTGGCGAGGCTGCCGTGCAGGCCGTAGCTCGCCTGCGTCACTACGGTGCGCAGGCGCTTGGGGTCGATGGGGATGGGTGCCGCCGACACGGACCCACGCTTCAGCGTGAGGCGTGGCAGATGCCCCAGCGCGCTCACCACTGGGGAAGCAGCGAAAGCCACAGCAAGCGGGTTGTTTTATTGTCCAGGAGAGCCACAAGGAGTCATAGGACTTTTTTTCAGGCACACGAGGGGGCAACACTCTTTCCCCGTACAGATGTAAAAAGATGGCGATTAGTCCACTCGTTGTACTGCTTTCTCCTGGCAAGCCAGAGTATGTCAGCTCTTTGACAGCGAAGGGAAGGAAATTTCAAAATATTTGTGAATATGGAAAAATATATACCTTGCACCCAATGGTTAAATATTGTGAAATGACGAAATGACTCTCCAGCCTCCCGGTGCTACTGCTGAAGCAGTAATAAATCGGCACATTTGTTCACCACGTGACAACTTCATTGATTGGCTGCATCGGGTGGATGAAGGTTAACGTCACACATTTTACTCTCGCTATCTTGACGCCCAAAATCCTTCGTGAATAAGCCCCGGTAGTGAGCGCGCAAGGGTGCGCTGCGTTGCGTGGCACAATGCCACAGGGCTATGATCCCCGCCGCCGCAGGTGGGGGGGGGGGGGGGGCCTCACCGGTTGACTGCATCCCCAGGTTGACCGGCGCGCCGGCCCCGGCGCCCACTGCGGGCGCGATCTGCATGGCAGAGGAGCCGGCAATGGCAGAGGAACTGGTAAAGAGCCCGCTGCCCTGCGACGGCATCACCTGCGGGAGCCCCGACTTGGGCGGCACCACGAAGCGTACCGGCACGGGGATGTTGAGCCTCTGGGACACGGGGTTACCGGGCCGCGCCGCCTGCACCATGGAGCCGGGGACTGGGCGGCACACACGAGCACAACCACGCAACCGTACATACAATTGTCAACCGCACACCACATGCACAACCAACAACAACAACACCCACCATTTCCTATTAAGTGGCACCTGCGGCAGGCCATGTGCACTTGGAGGCCACGTGAAGTGTCGAAGGCTCGCTGACAGGTGATCCAAGTGCCATGGGTTGACTGACCGAGATGACTGGCAGATGCACCAGCTGTGCCTAACTACTGTGCCAACATGCTGCAATTTAGTTGCCCGGCTTAAGTGGCTTCATAATATCGAAAGGAAGACCGTTCCAGATGACCACAGAAGTGCATCTGAAAGCACGCGATGCAGTGACTGTCTTTGTTCGATGGTTAGTCAAAAGCCGCTGCAAAAATGACCGGAGTTTGCGTGATGGTTTACGCTCCTTGACGAGATCAGCCACGTAATATGATCAGCAAGGTATTGTGTTTAATTTGTGGCAAGCACTTTGTGTGTAATAATATTAACCATTGTTATTGGTTGTGAGCGACCACACAAAAACAAAGATCCCCTGTTTAGCCTTAACATACTGTTGGGGCACGTGCTGTTAGCAAGCACCTATGAAGGCCGGCATGGCACACGAGGAGGTGGGTGGCCAGCACCATGCCCGACCGCCTTTGTCTCCCCAATGGCGATGTTTACACACCACACAAGGTACTCATTTGAGGCTGAGTTGATCTAGGGGAGACCCAGGACCAGTTCAGATATTGGTATTGGCCGTGAGCGGGAATCAAACTCGGGTCGCTGGGTTTGTAGCGCAGCACGATAACCCCTACACTACTGCTCTTTGAGCGACCACACACACACAACTACACACACAAACAACTCGTGTATCTCGCACTCTGGAGCTGGGTAATGGGAGGGAGATATGCGGACTGCCGCACGGGGCGACGGGGGACACAGGCCAGGCCGGCCACGGTCACTGACCCTGCACCATGGTGGGCATGCGCAGCCCTTGCTGCCCAGCGGCGCCGGCCATCACGGGCAGCTGGGTCCCTCCCTGCAGCTGGATCACGAAGCTGTTCCCGCCGTGGCCCTGGGCCTGTACCGTTGCGCCAGCTGCCATGCCGTTCAGGATGTAGCCCTGCGCGATCAACCGGCGACACAAACACCGTGCGGGCTCCTGAACCACTCGCCGTTTGCAGCAGCGGCAGCAGTAGCGTGTGGTGGCAACAGCTTGAGAGGAGGTACGCTCAACACGCTGCCTGACCCGGAGCACTGCGTGTTGATCCCAAGCGGCAGCGGACACTCTCCGGCAGACGTTGAGGGTTAGCTGCATCGTGGCAGCCTGCGACCTCGCGTGTTACATTTCACACAAACGTCCCGGACGTCTTTGGGGGGATGATCCATGATAGCGATGTCAACTGTGTTTTTTAATCCTCATTGGGGCTCCTCCGTGTACATTTTCCACATTTTGACAGAGACATAAATTGCTCCTGCATTTGTAAACTTTCAGCAGACTCTGTCCTCTCTCGCTGCTCTCCCCAACATCGAATGCATCCTCCTCCTTGCCCCACCCCGCTTACCCACACTCGCGCATTACGAAACGGAGCGCATGGCCACTCTGAAAATAGCTCACTCACTGGGGCCAGCAGGAAGGTGTTCTGTCCCTGGGCGATGGTCCCGGTGAGCGTGGGTACTGTCAGCACGTTCTGGCCCGTCGTGGACAGCATCCCAAACGTCAGCGGCGCCATGGGATTGGCTGGGGGTACCGGCAGACAGGCCGGCCCTGCCGGTGCTGCAGGACAAGCGAAAGAGGCAACGGACTTTAGCAACGACACTGCACCCACGAGACACCTCCAATTCAGTCCTAACCAGAAACAGGTCGCCAATTAGTTTGTTCGGTTAAACCTCGGGAGGAACACGAATTCTAGATTTGAAGCTTTCGTGACTGCAAGGATTCATATTCTTAGGTTTTTTCGGTAAATTCACGTAGGTAAAACATCTAAATTAATAAAAATAAAATAAAATAAAGATCACGACGTTTCGGAGGCAACACAAGTCTCCGTCATCAGGTGGGACCGTCACAGCCAGATTAGCTGCATCAAGTGAGGCAATGATTCAAGATGTAATCCCTTAAAAGCGAGTTGAGGGGGGAGGAGAGGGGGGGGGGGCTCATCATTCATTGGCTACCACATTCTGATGAGCTCCCCCCCCCCCTCTCCTCCCCCCTCAACTCGCTTTTAAGGGATTACATCTTGAATCATTGCCTCACTTGATGCAGCTAATCTGGCTGTGACAGGTCCCACCTGATGACGGAGACTTGTGTTGCCTCCGAAACGTCGTGATCTTTATTTTATTTTTATTAATTTTGATGTTTTACCTACGTGACTTTACCGAAAAAACCTAAGAATAGGAACACGAATGACTAGGAAGTGACCTGGATCACCAAAATTACAAAAACTAAACAAAGTACATCCGTGAAAAAAAGGAATCGGTACAAAAACAACTGCGTCACATGAGACCAATTATAATAGAACACATTTAAATTATAGACACAGGGTGACCACTGTACGAATACGTAAACAGACGAGGATATAGGAGTGAAACACAACTTGCGAGTGAAGTTTTCATAGAGAACCGGATGGCAATCATCTGGCATAACAAAGACAACAACCCTGGACAAAGAGCCCAACCTAAGGCTGTTCCTGCATTGTGAATGCGTTTGCTGTGTGGGCCACTACAAGTAGCCAACTGGTTCCACTGAGCAGTCACGACTGCTCGAGGCCGATTCACTTCGTAGAGTCACACCAACTCGGCACCTTCTGGAGTCACACTAAAGATGTGTGGAAAGTGTCAGAGCAAGGGAAGAGACACCGGCACCTGTACAATGTGCCCCTCTGTTCTGTCCTATGGTTTAAATGTACACTGAAATCAAAAATTGTGGGTTTAGGGCAAGTAAGTCAGGCAGAACGGGCGGGCAATAAGCATCCTCTGCACACATTCTGTGAGCATGCGGGAATAGGCTAAATGTAAACAATAATAAAATACAATATAAAAATGTACTTATATATCCAAGACAGCCACACTGAGTCATAGGACTAGTCTTCAGGAGGGTTCTGCATTGGGTTTTAATTTTGAGATGTTTTCAGCAAATCAATAGTGAGTTGTGTTTATTATACACGTGGGAGGAAACCACAGATGGACACAGCTGGAGATTAGTCTACTCGCTGTATTGCCTTCTATCGGCAAGCGAGGGCGAGCACCTCAACGTCCACGGGAAGGGAGTTTCACAACATTTGTGCAGTAATCGACCAATCCTCACCTCCAGAGTGCTGGATTACAGGCCACATGCATAGCCGCCATCACCACAGCGCTGAATTACAGGCCATGTGCATAGCCAGCACCACAGAGCTGGATTACAGGCTACGTGGATAGCCACCACCACAACGCAGATGGTGGCACTGATGTAGGAAGCACATTGCACCGGCTAGAGGACAACCAAGAAGACACCATCGGGGTTTATGACCATGCCGTCCGTGAGACATACCGCCCAAAACACCGGAGGAGACAGCGGGGGCACTTGGAGCGGTGACGGAGATGGCTGGGGACCGCGCCGGAACACCTTCACCAAAGACAAAAACCCCCCGTATAGCCTTTAATGGACTGTTGGGGCAAGTACAGTTAGCGAGCACTTCTGAAGGCTGGCACGGCACGTGAGGGGATGGGTGGCCAGTACCACACCAGTCAACCTTTTTTTCTCCTGAGTGCTGATGTTTACACATCAAACCAGATGCTTCTTTGAGGCCGAGTGGACCTAGCAGAGGCCCAGGACTGATTTAGACAACCGTCACTGGTATTGGCCACAAGTGGTTACTGGGTTCGTAGCGCAATGTGCTAACCACTTCACCACAGCTACCCACCACACACGTACAGGGTGCACCACAGGGTTATAGGGGTGACATATGGAGACACTGCACAAGCCACCTAATTATAAAGCAAATCCCACTCAGCTGGCCACACGTGATAGCTCATCGAAGTGGTTTATACCATATGTGGGAATTTATAGCAGGCAAACAACAAAAACACATGTTTCTAAATGTGGATGGAAAATTCACGCGACCACCACGGGGGAGAGAACATGCGGGCTCCAAATATACGAGTAACGTCAGAGATCAGGATCGAACCCACAAACTCTTCCACGGCAGGCGAGGGGGATAACATATCCTCACAACCGCGTTATCCCAAACGACCTGGACGCTGGTGCGGAATGAAGGGAGTCGTCGTCCCTACCCCTGCCCAACCATCACCTGCAGCGGCCGAGGTGCTGGGTACAGCGAGGATGGTGCGAGTCAGGGCCATTGGGGTCGGCAGGGGCGGGGTCGGCGTGGCCGGAGGGGACGTGGGCTCCACGCACTCCACCTCGTCGTCGTCATCGGGGGTTTCCACCTGCTGTTGCCATGGCTCCAGCTCCTCCTCCTCGCACTCCATAAAAAGCTCCGCCATTTTTCCTGCTCACTGGAATTTTGGGGGTGGGGGGGAGGGACACACAATTTAGAAACGTGCATTTCGAATATTTGGTCGCGATACATTTGTACATGAGAAGCCATATTTTTGGGCTATCATTTGTGGCCAGGTGGCTTTTGAAAAAGATCTATATAGTTCAGTGGGTCTTACCTATACTCTTTGGTTTATTCGGTAAAGTCACGTAGGTATAAAATAAAATAAATCACGACGTTTTGATTGCAACACAAGCGATCATCTCCAGGTGGGAAAACCACAGCAAAAGCATTTTTTGCTTAGTAGGAGAGAGAGTTGCCGTGGTAAGAGGTTATATAGGTAAGAAAGGGGGGAGGGGCAAGGGGGGGGGAGAGCGCTACGTGGACGCTCGGAGAGGGACGTGAGGCTGGGAGGGGGAGTGGGCGGGGCTGGAAGCCGAGAGAGTTAGGGTCTTACCTGGTAAAATAAAAAAATGCTTAGTTTAATAAGCTCCATTACGTTTAAACTAACAAGTCAGGAAAATGATCGCACGCGCAGCAGTTATGCAACACCCCGAGTATTCAATTGTCTTTGGAAAGATTGAATCGGCAGTGTACAAACCGACTGGCCGTCATGGCAACATGTGTTTCTATAGGAACCCGTTGTTTTTGCTGTGCCTTGGGTTTCAGGGTTGGGCAACCATCTCATCAAACCCGGGCCACTCTCAATGGGGTATGCATCCACAACAGCAACAAAACTTTGTACGACAGTGAAGCAGCTCACGTAGAATCATCTTTGCTAGGGTTAGTGCCGCCATCCCCTACTATGAAGGGGCGGACGGAATACATGAACGTCTTCAACCTTCAATGCTGAAAAGTGGTGAAAGTGAATACTCAGCGGCCAAAAGTAAAACATTCCCAACTAAAGCTCAATTGCTTGAAAGATCTACTGACAGTCGGATCTCCTATAAACACATGTTGTTTTCATAACGTGACTTGGATATACGCGATGCATGTATTAGGGAACACATTTTTTTCTAACCGAATGTGAATTGGAACTTAGTCGCGCGAGTAGGAATAAGTGGTTGTACACAAGGCAGGACGCTGCTGAATGTTTCTAGATCAGCGGTCGGGAACCTATGGCTCGCGAGCCATATATGGCTCTTCCGGTGACGGCATATGGCTCCCAGACAATTTTGAGTTGAAAAAAAGAATAATAAAAAAATAAAAATAAAATCAGTTTGGAACTGATTTAAAAATACTTGTGATATTGCTTAATAATACTGTGTCATTTTAAAGTAAACAGAAATTAGTTTTGAAGATAAAATTTCTCGGGTCACGGATCCCGTGACCAGAAGTCGCATTAAAAGTAAGACATTTAATTTATTATACGTTAAAAATACTATATGGCTCTCATTGAAATATATTTAGAAATATTTGGCTTTTATGGCTCTCCCAGTCAAAAAGGTTCCCGACCCCTGTTCTAGATGCTATCCACAAGCTTCAGTCTTTGGTCAGCCTGCATACGCATCTCATGTGTTATCGCGGACTGTGCTTTATTATCAGGTGATTTTTCCTTCACGAGATGTTCTTCAGGAACGCAACTACCGCGTTATAGGAGAACCGACCGCGCGTGTCGTATCATATCGCGCGCGTTACAGCGAAAACGCGTCGTGTGAATGAACGCGCATCAATCGAGGACCCACAGCCCACAGCCGCTTCCGTGAACGGCAGCAGTCTTGACCACCCACAATAACCACCAGCAGCAAGCCATGGTGGTCACCCACCCGGGAACTCAGCGAGCTCCCTCCTGCTTAACTTCCCAGAATCAGAATCTTTATTTAGACTGGAGGAATCCGATGAGCTGTGAAGCTCTTTTTCACGGATGTCCAGTCGTGGTGCGTCAGCGAGCTACAGCAACAATACAAGATGTGACTGTCGCATCTCTTCTGAAATTTATTCTGAGATGCGACTGGGGCTGCGTTAACGGCGATTGGGTCGGCGACAAACGCACACACACTGAGTGTGTTGATTTTACCCTCAAGGCGATTCCCCTGTCACACTTGCTTACCTCTATTATTTTGCACTCTTCTATCGGATTTGTTGTATATCGTTTGTTGTTGTGACTCTGTGAAAGAGTTTCATAGCTCATCGGATTCCTCCAGCCCAAATAAAGATTTTGATAAATCGGGGCTTTGCAACCGAGTTAAATAGCAAATGTAATTGCTGCAAAGGAGCCAATTACATCCAGCAGATTTTCTATCAGCGAGCTTCTTACTATCCACAATACATTTTTTTGGGATGGCGTAAATGTGTAGTTAAAAACCCACCACCACCCGACACAGCCAATTGTTAAGGTTTTTCACAGAATTGCAGAGGAAATGCAGTACATATTATTGGCTGTTCACAGTTGACCACCATGCAATTTAACAGCGTATTACTTGACAATACGCTTCCAAGCAGCACGAGGCCTGCATAATCTATTACACGACCTCGACCGGGCTGTTTCGGCTTGTTTGCTGTTTTGGGCCGGTGTGCTCGGAAAGTGATTTTTTTTAAGTTGCGCGGTAAACGCCAGCGCTCACACGTTACCAATGATCTCATACCGCGACCGCCACCGCCCTGACAAACACAGCGGCGCGCAGCTCGGGTTCGGCTCACGTCGCCCCTCTCCACTGCCGCCGCGTTCTAAACGCGACCCGAGCTGCGACACAAGCCCCGCCCCGTCGTGACGTCACCGCTGCCACGCCTACCTCCCCATCGCTGCACTCGGGGCTCCGCCCATCCCCCCACGCAACGTCACCGCAATGCCGGACGACGCATGCGCAGTTCGCCTCACGCCGTGGCGCACAAAGCGCTCCGGAGTGGCGGGCGAGGGCTGTGCTTTAAGGCGGGAACGAGGCGGCTCCTCCCGCTTGGGGGTCGGGGGGGGGATCCAGGGGGAGGCCGCGGGGGGAGGGGAGGTGAACATGCGCCGCCCCGCTGTGGTCCCCGTTGCCCCCCACAAAATGGCGCGCGGTGACGCCCCCGACTCGACGCGAGCCCAACCCCTAGGGGGCGAGCAGCCGCGGCGGAGCGAGCAGGCGCTCGGCGACCGCCGCCGCCGCTGCTGCTGGCCCCCGTGCACGGTGGTGGTTAGTGGTGGTGTGGGTGGGGGGTTCCCCTTGCTCACCGATCGAGCTGCGTGGGGGACTCCTCGCAGGGTTGTGGGGGCTCCGGGAAGCGACTGCGCTGCGCTTGCGCGCGCGGTCTCGCGGCGCCGAGTTCTCGAGCGCCGCGCAATGACGTCACCGCCCGCGTGGTGCGCCAGAAACGAATGGGCGACGGCGGACGTGACGTCGCGCGCGCGGGTAGCCAATGCGGTGACGCGGTGGGCAGTCGGGGCAAGGCGATTTGGAGAGGTTGACAATGGGCAGCGCGGAGGGGCCGAGAGAGGGGGGGGCGGGCACGAGGGGGGGGGGCACGAGGGGGGGGGCACGAGGGGGGGGCACGAGGGGGGGGGGGCACGAGGGGGGGGGGGCACGAGGGGGGGGGGGCACGAGGGGGGGGGGCACGAGGGGGGGGGGCACGAGGGGGGGGGGGCACGAGGGGGGGGGGCACGAGGGGGGGGGGGCACGAGGGGGGGGGGCACGAGGGGGGGGGGGGGGGCACGAGGGGGGGGGGCACGAGGGGGGGGGGGCACGAGGGGGGGGGCACGAGGGGGGGGGCACGAGGGGGGGGGGCACGAGGGGGGGCACGAGGGGGGGGGGGGGGCACGAGGGGGGGGGGGCACGAGGGGGGGGGGCACGGGGGGGGAGTCTCTGTTGCGGATTCACGAGCGCCCAACTGCCTTCCCCCCGGCTCCCCCCCCCGGGGGAGGTTTAACAATGAGGGGGGTGTTCGACAAGCGGGGGAGAGTAACCGGCCATTAAACTCGACACGACGAGGGGGGGGGGTTGACTCGACTCGTGGCGGCGCAGGAGGAACGCGCGCACGGAAAAACAAATGAGCCCCGACAAACAACTCGAGACGGCAGCGCCAGGAGCACGCCACGAGTAGCTCGCGGCGCCGGCGATAATTCGCCACAAACAGCGCCTCGAGATGCAGCTGCGGTGACGTTACATGCTTCACAACCATCACCAACAATAATCCTCCGTTCTACAAAATAATAACCAAACCCCTAATAAATCCAACAACCAAACGGAACCTCTGCAACATCGATTTAAAAAATATATGATGGCAAATCTCACGCGTGACGGATCGTGAGAATTGTCAACGGGAACCCCCCCGCCCCGGCAGAGTCGACATCGCAGCAGCAGCAGCGCGGCGCCGCCTGCCTCGATCTGACACGGGGGGGGGGGTCGCCCCCAGCTCGCCCCCCGCTTTGATTGCCGCCGTCGTCATCATCGAGGCCATGAATGATGATCGTGGGGGTGGTTATGGTGATGAGCGGCGAGAGAAGTCGCAATTTCGCGAGCGGGGGACTGCGGGGAGAGGTGGAGGAGGCTCGGGCCCCGGCCGCCGCCATGAGGCGGAGCGAGGGGCGGACCCCGCCGCGAACTCCGTCTGCCGCGAGCCGCCATAGCAGCCCCAGCGGCAATAACAACATTGATCACTCGCCCCAGCGGAAATAACAACATTGATCACTCGCCCCAGCGGAAATAACAACAACATTGATCACTCGCCCCAGCGTAAATAACAACAACATTGATCACTCGCCCCAGCGGAAATAACAACAACATTGATCACTCGCCACGGCGGCCTGCGGTGCGCAATCTCGTGAAAGTTGAACCGAGTCCCAATCGTTTGCAGGAGAATGTTGCCGCAGTGTTGTGTTGTTGTCAATTCCCCCGCACCGCCGACGATCACCGTTGGTTACGTACGGCGCGAAAGAAGTTCAGCGTGTACTGTAACAACACGTTGAGGGTTGTTTGGCCAGCTGCGGTTTTAAACAGGGGCTCAGGGATTCTTATCGTCGCTCACCAGTGGGCCCTTTGTGACTAGTTGCGAGGGGGGGTTCGTCGTGATTGTGTGACCGCGTGATGCGTTCACGCGCCGCGACCCGGAGCCGCCCTCGCAAGCCCCGCGAGAGATTCACAAATTCTCCCCCAGCCCACCCACCTCGCTCCCTCGCGTAAACCCCGTAACTCACGGGGGACCGACATCTCTTTCGAGGGGGTTTCATGTAATTATCGGACAGCGATCGGGCTGCCTCTGCACGGGAATCGAGCGAGCGGCCGCGGGGGGCCCGTGCGTGGGAGGCCGTCTCTGAGCCCGCGGTGCTCCCGGGACCCACCGGGGGGGGGGCGCGTGTGGGGTGGGTGAGGGGCACTGAGACTCGGGGGTGCCAGGCACGAGCCGTGGGGCCCGGGATCGTCGGCCGGCTCCGCGGCGGGGGCCCGGGTTGGTTTGTCGCCGTGAGGCCCGGCAGGATGCGGAAGCTGCGCGCCGCGCTCGTTGACCTGAGCGGAACGCTCCACGTCGGGGACGCGGCCGTGCCCGGCGCGCAGGAGTCTCTGCTCCGGTAAATATCGTCGTCGTCTTCACCATAATAACCTCGCTGTTGTTACTTCGTCGTGATCTAAACTACAAAGGGCGATTGTAATCGGCGGCCGAGAAGTGGTCACGGCTTCTCCCTTCTGCGAGCGACCACCGAAACTAAACTACTATAAACTGGTGTTGTTACTTTACCAGGTAAAGCCCACTGAGCTATTATAGAGCTCTTTTTCAGAAGCGATCTTGCTGCCATAAATGATAGCGTCAACGCAGTGGCTTGTCAAGTGGGAATTCATAGCAGCCAAATACTCTTAAACGCACGTTCATTCTAAACGTGGAAGGGGAAACCCGGAGGACCCGGAGAAAAATCCACACGACCACGGAGAGAGAGAGAGACATGAAAACTCCAATAAACAGCAGGTGTCAGGGTCGGGATCGAACCTAACACGGCTTCTGTAATACCAGGCGATGTAGTTAACATCTCTTAGCCACCGTGATGATCGAGAGACGCAAACTCAAAATTTTCAGCAGGTGTCAGGGTCGGAATCGAACCTACCAGGACCTATATACCAGGCGAAGCAATGAACAAGCGAGGGAGCCCCCCCCCCCCCCTGTGGCCCCTTATCCCTCTGGCGAGGGGACCCAGCTGTGTCCCTAAGATGCCAATCCCGCAAGGGCCGTATAGGCCGATTTGGATTTGTCAAAAATAATTACAATATTTGTGGGAATATTGGCTATTATTTTATAATTTCGCAGTACCTCTATTCGCCACTGAAGGCGCTCACGGCCATGTGTCATCGGAATATATAGTACGGTGCTGTATTTAGACTGGTTGAATCGGATTAGCTATGAAGCTCTTTTTCACAGATGTCCAGTAGGGGCAGGTCAGAAATTTATAACAACCAACAATACAAAACACGAGCGGAGTGCAAAGTATAGGAAAGGTAAGCAAGTGACTGAAAATGTTTTAAAAAGTACAAATTGGAATATTACATCGGTTCCTGCTGATATTTCAACACTAAATGCAAACTTGGGTAAGGCATAAAAACAGTCCCAGACCACACCAAGACAACACACAGGCCCTCAATAAAATTGCACATTAAAATTTAACTATCGATGCATAGGTAAGGATCAGAGTTACAAATCACATTTACAAATGTGGTTGTATCCAGGATAATTTAGCACTAATCTTTTGCGTCAGGAAGAGGAAGATTTTAAGGGAGGAAACAAGGTTGTTCCAAAACGTTGGTGTTTGCAAAAGCTATGTCACCTATTCCAATTATTGTTCTTGGGATAGTTAAAAGACAATTAGAGGGACGTCTTAGGCTTCTTGTGTTTGACAATGGGGTTATTTAATGAGCTATTTATAGCACAGATTTCTTATTGCATAATTTGCCTTGCGCTGCCCATGGTGCAGCACCGGTCGCAATTAAAGTGGCAGTGGCTCTGCAAATCACTCGGGATGACACAACAGCAGCAGTAACAGGACCCTGCGGGGATGGGCTGGTAGGAATAATACTAATACCGGTACAGGGATATCGACCGGGTATAGAGGAGTTAAAAAGAAAATGATTTGTGCATGGGGGGTGAGCGATGACGTCAACACCCCCCTCCCCACTGACTCGCGCGCCCACAGAGCGATGACGTCCACACCCCCCTCCCCACTGACTCGCGCGCCCACAGCAAGGATTGCAACAGGCGATGTCATTGGCTGCGCCGGATGCGACGGCCATCTTGTTTAGTTCATTTAGTTCACGGATCGCAGGGGGAGCGGGCGGCCATCTTGTCAGACAGACGGACGGCCTCGCGAAGCCTGTCGCAGTAGGCCTCGCGAAGCCTCCTGCACTAGGCCTCGCGAAGCCTCCTGCAGTAGGCCTCGCGAAGCCTTCTGCACTAGGCCTCGCGAAGCCTTCCCTGCAGTAGGCCTCGCGAAGCCTCTGCAGTAGGCCTCGCGAAGCCTTCTCTGCAGTACGCCTCGCGATGCCTTCTCTGCAGTAGGCCTCGCGAAGCCTTTTCCGCAGTAGGCCTCGCAAAGCCTGGCGCACTAGGCCTCGCGAAGCCTGCCGCACTAGGCCTCGCGCCGTGCTTTTCGTGCACAAATAAAGCGATTAAATGTATCTTGTCTCTGTGTTAATAAATGTATCTTGTCTCTGTGTTAAAAAACGTGCTGCATTTCAGTAAAGTAAATTTGAAGCGAAGTTTATTATTACACTTGTTAAGCCAGGAAAGCCCCACTGAGTCAAAAGGTTTTTGTAGGGTCCTGCCAAGTGTTTGCAGTAGGGCGGCGATGTTGCTACACCAAATCGGACGATACGAAGGGAGAGATTGAGGCCTAGTTCTAGGCTTTAGGCCTAGCTGTAGGCTTTAGGGCGCTGTGAGTTAATTTTAATTTAAATGTTTTAATGATTTATGTAAAAGCTTTAAATTTAAATGTTTCTATTTAAAAACATGAGGGAATGTAACATTGTTAAACATAACTCCCTTTCACACACGCGGGGGTACGATACGAAGGGAGAGTTTCAGGCCTAGTTCTAGGCTTTAGGCCTCGTTGTAGGCTTTAGGGCGCTGTGAGTTGTTTTTATTTAATTTCAAAGTTTTAATTAAAAGCTATCTCAGGGAATAAGGGAATGTTACACGTGTCATGCCAAGTGTTTGCAGTAGGGGGCGATGTTGCTACCAAGATAGCGTCACTGAGTCTAAAGGTTTTTGTAGGGTCATGCCAAGTGTTTGCAGTAGGGGGCGATGTTGATACACGGACGGACGGACGGACAGTCGGACTGACTGGACGGACGGACACATTAATCTATTGGTGGTCTGGTCCACTTCGTTCCTACCAGTAACAGGACCCTGCGGGGTGGGCTGGTAGGAATAATACTTAGTACCGGTACAGGGATATCGACCGGGTATAGAGGAGTTAAAGACAAAATTACTGTATTCTAGTGTAACGTTAATTAAAAGTGTTTGTTTTGACAAGAAACGCTGTGAGATTTAAAGACCCCTCACCACCAGCCCTCACCACCAGCCCTCACCACCAGCCCTCACCACCAGCCCTCACCACCAGCCCTCACCACCAGCCCTCACCACCAGCCCTCACCACCAGCCCTCACCACCAGCCCTCACCACCAGCCCTCACCACCAGCCCTCACCACCAGCCCCCACCACCACCCCCCACCACCAGCCCTCACCACCACCCCCCACCACCAGCCCCCACCACCAGCCCTCACCACCACCCCCCACCACCAGCCCCCACCACCAGCCCTCACCACCACCCCCCACCACCACCCCCCACCACCACCCCCCACCACCACCCCCCACCACCAGCCCCCACCACCAGCCCCCACCACCAGCCCTCACCACCACCCCCCACCACCAGCCCTCACCACCAGCCCTCACCACCAACCCTCACCACCACCCCTCACCACCACCCCCCACCACCAGCCCCCACCACCACCCCCCACCACCAGCCCCCACCACCAGCCCTCACCACCAGCCCCCACCACCACCCCCCACCACCAGCCCCCACCACCAGCCCCCCACCACCACCCCCCACCACCAGCCCCCACCACCAGCCCCCACCACCAGCCCTCACCACCAGCCCCCACCACCACCTTCTGCACTAGGCCTCGCGAAGCCTGCCGCACTAGGCCTTGCGAAGCCTGCCGCACTAGGCCTCGCGCCGTGCTTTTCGTGCACAAATAAGGTGATTAAATGTATCTCGTCTCTGTGTTAATAAATGTTTCTTGTCTCTGTGTTAAAAAACGTGCTGCGTTTCAGGAGAGTATTTTTTTTAAATAAACGTGCTGCGTTTCATCTCTGTGTTAAAAAGCCTGCCGCACTAGGCCTCGCGAAGCCTGCCGCACTAGGGCCTCGCGCCGTGCTTTTCGTGCACAAATAAGGCGATTAAATGTATCTCGTCTCTGTGTTAATAAATGTTTCTTGTCTCTGTGTTAAAAAAACGTGCTGCGTTTCAGTAAAGTCATTTTTTTTAATAAACGTGCTGCGTTTCATCTCTGTGTCAATAAGCCTGCGGCACTAGGCCTCGCGAAGCCTGCCGCACTAGGCCTCGCGCCGTGCTTTTTGTGCACAAATAAGGCGATTAAATGTATCTCGTCTCTGTGTTAATAAATGTTTCTTGTCTCTGTGTTAAAAAACGTGCTGCGTTTCAGTAAAGTTATTTTTATAAAAAAAACGTGCTGCGTTTCAGTAAAGTAATTTTGAAGCGAAGTTTAAAGTTTTGCCGTGATGCACCGGAAGCGACGGCCATCTTGTTTAATTCACATCGCAGGGGGAGCGGGCGGCCATCTTGTCGGACAGGGTCATGCCAAGTGTTTGCAGTAGGGGGCGATGTTGATACACGGGCGGACGGACGGACGGACGGACACATTAATCTATTGGTGGTCTGGTCCACTTCGTTCCTACCAGTATAATCGTCCCCTATTGGCAGACTAATGCCTGCTTGCAGGCCAGTCACCTTTTGGCACGCGCACGCAGGGACAGCTGCCACTGGGGGTGACCTTGAGGTGTGAGGCGCTTTGTGTTGCTGATGCATTTAATAAAATGCCAAATAATGCAATGAATATCAAGGTATGTATTATATGTGGCATTGAGCGTAAGGGGAGGTACAGGCCCGTTGGCACCAGTGGCCGTAGTCAGGGCCACTCACCAAAAGGGACCAGAAGGGAAATGTTCCCAGGCCTCGCACAAAAGAGGACCCCATAATGGGCATGTTTGTCACTAATCAACAAGGGGTTCACACGTGGCATTCTGTCCCAAGCTTTACCCAGTCAACATGGAATGTTGGCCCAACGTTGTCACTAAAACCTTTGCCCAATGTCCATGGGAGGAGGCCTCAATCAGAAGGACTTGGAGCCCCCGAGCAGCACCGAGCAGGCACTCTTCCCCTACGCTAAAACTCCCTCGCCTGCCGCAACAGCCGGGGATCTGGCAATGGGCTCTTCCCTGTTCACTCGCCATTGCTGGTGGAATCATGATTCATTTATTTTCCTCCACTTATTAATATACGCGAACGGCACAGGACTCGGCACCGACGCACATCTCCAGCACGCGAGAGGGCAACAGATGCGCCCACCAGCTTCGTGCCCACTAAACATGAAATGTTGGCCCAATGTTGCCCCTTAAACGTTGGCCCAATGTTGAGTCAATATTGGCTCAACGGCATGTTTACTGAGTAGGAGCCCCTGGTTATCCCTGGATTTTGTTGCACAGTATACAAAGATAATGTTCCTGTAGTTTGTCATTTAATGTATTGCATTTTCAATTAAGATTGATAAATGCCCATTTTATGTGCACAGGCCATGGACTCCTGGACTAAGCCACTTGCTCTATGCACTATCAGGGTTTTGGTTGGGTTTGAGATGTCATTTTAATCAGACATGGCCTACCCACAGCTGGACGATGGTCTCCCCTTATTGCCACATTCACTGATAGTCCTGCGATGCCACAAGCCATCTCCTGCATACAAACTAATCTCAACACTCCATCTCCATGGTGGCCATCCTCTCCAGAGATGCATCTCTTTATACTGTACTTATCTGTACTGAAATTATCTCCTTATACTGAAATTCCATCAGCAGTCTCGTCCATCGGCCATCATCCCTTCTTGCAACTGTATTCTGCCCAAGCCCACTTTCTTCGACACCAGATAAAGAATTCTCAATGAAACCGAAAAAAAATCACGTAGGAATCTTATCATTGATGTGGATTGCCGTTCCATTTGCTGTGTCTTCTATAGGCAGAGCAGCTATGGGTGCAGAGCTCTGTGGGTGCAGAGCCCAGGGCTGCCCGCGCAGATCAGACCCCTCAATCATATCCCCTCTCTTCTCCCAGGCTGCGCAAGCTGCCCTTGAGCATCCGGTTCGTGACCAACACCACGAAGGAGTGCCGGCGCGACCTGCACGCACGCCTCACGCGCCTCGGCTTCGCCCTGGAGCCTGATGAGATCTTCACGTCGCTGTCAGCAGCGCGGAGCTTGCTGGAGGTGCGGGGCCTGAGGCCTCTGCTCATGCTGGAGGACTCGGCCCTGGAAGATTTCCAGGGTAAGACTTGGTTACACACGCAGCAGCTCCCTTCATCCCTCAATTAAATAGGTAACAAGTATAACCCGTAAAAACAAAGTTTTTCACTATAAATCCTATTTATGCGTGGCGGCTAGAGTCCTCTCGTCCTCTGGCTTGAGATGGCTGCCACCTATGGGTCAGATGATTGCATGGCAGCATTAAGCAATTGGTAAATAAATATATTTTTGTCCTAAAAAGTGTAAAATTTTGGAAAAAAATTTCACGAACATTAATTGTCACGCACAACGATTCTGTGTGGAAAATGTCAGCTCGATTGGATCATGGGAAGTGGGTTAAAAAACGACCGAAAGATTTGCACGGTCCTAAGCAAGCAAGCAAGTGAACTTAATATAAAGGATTTAAAAAGAGGTGTTTATTGCTGGACAATTCTATATGTGGGGAAAACTAGTTAGCGGTTGTTTACCATTTCCTTCATGCGGTTAGCGGTAGTTGCATAAACGATTTTAATGAAGCTAGCTGATATGTACCCGGTTATTTACCCAGATATCAACATAATTCTGCTTTGTGTCTCCACATACATTTGCTTAAGCGAGCCCACCCTGGACCTGGTGTCTCATCAGCAGAGCCAGGCTTGCCTGAACCACAGAGGCAAGTGAAGAGTGAACTCTGCCCTCCTGCCATGTGACTGTGCGTGCGGCAGGTGTGAACATGGCTGAGCCCAACGCGGTCCTGGTGGGGCTCGCGCCGGAGAGGTTCCACTATGAGGCCATGAACGAGGCCTTCAGGTGCGATGGACCACGCGCTCACGTGGCCACACACATTAACTTCGTCGCCATTAGAAATGTTACCCCCCCGTGACCTCCACGGCCGGCCGCTAAAATCATTATTACACTCTCCAACACCCCACACGCCCATCACGAATCGACCCGTGCAAAACTCAATGGCATCGGTTGCATTGGAGCGGGTGGTGCAGAGTGCCTTACCATTTTCACGTCTTGCCGGGCCACGTGTTGTATTATAGCCAGGTGGTGAAGGTGCACGTTTGCCTGTAATCCAGCGTCGTGGACGTAGCAGCAGGGGTTGGTGGGTAACACATATAAATGTTATTAAAATCCCTTCCTGTGGGTGTCAAGGAGGAGCTCTACACTGGCTCTACAAGAACAAGGGAGTACAGCAAACATGTAGACTCTATCCCCTCTGTATGAGATAGAGGGTTGTCCCCTCAGACACGTGGGTTTTCTTCCCCCCCGAGTGCTCCATTTTCCTCCCAAATAAAAACACTCATGAATTGGCTGAAAACACCTGAATATACAGAGGATAGCAGAGCTTGAGCAACCTGCCTCTGAGCCATGCAACAAATGCTACGTGATGGTGCATTATCAGTTGACGGGATCATTTTTACGATGTGTTGTCCCGGCGCAGGCTGGTGCTGAAGGGTGCGCAACTCGTGGCTGTGCACAAGGCGAGGTACTACCGGCGCGCTGACGGGCTAGCGTTGGGGCCTGGCCCCTTCGTGGCGGCGCTGGAGTACGCAGCGGGCGTGCAGGCCCTCGCCGTGGGGAAACCGGAGGGGCCCTTCTTCCTGGAGGCCCTGCGGGGCCTGGACTGCGAGCCACACCAGGCCGTCATGATCGGAGATGTGCGTACGACCCCGAGGTTGCAGTGAGCCTGGCCCCTCAACCCTGCCACCTCCCAGAAATGTGTGCATACACGTATTGTAGGGAGCAGTAGTGTAGTGGTTAGTGTGCTTCGCGACGAAGCCAACAACCCGAGTTCGATTCCCGCTCATGGCCAATACCAGTGATGATTATCTGAATCGGTCATGGTCCTCCTCCCCTAGGTCGACTCAGCCTCAAATGAGGACCTGATCCAGTGTGTTAACATCACCACTGGCCACGCACCCCCTTGTGTACCATGCCGGCCTTCATAGGTGCTCCCTAACAGCACTTGCCCCAACAGTCTGTTCAGGCTATATGGGGGATCTTTGTCTTTGTGCGTGCGTGCCGTGTGTCAGGATGCCCGGGATGATGTGGCGGGAGCACAGCGCGCCGGCATGAGGGGCATCCTGGTGAAAACCGGTGAGGAGGAAGTGGACACGCGGCTCCCGCCGCTGTCACTCTAACACGAGTTCACTTTCAAGTTACGGTTATTTAACCAAGGGACAATCCATTATGATCCAAGTTGGTGCACTGTTCTCTTTAAGATTTCTTAACTGGAAGTATCTTTATCTTGATATAAATGCCCTCTATAGCCAAGCAGAAGCCCATTGAGAGCACAAGTCTTAGGCAAAGCCTTGTAGCACAGATGCAATGTACAGCGGAAATATGGAAAATCTTATCATTCCCATAGAGACCCGTCCTGAGACTCGGTGAGGCTCCCAGGGTCAGTAAGATTTTGATTGCAATACATTTCCACGTGATAATCCACCTCGTTGAGCTATCGTTTGTGGTCAGGTGACTTCTGAAAAAGAGCAAAACAGCTCAGTGAGCCTTAACTGGTAAAATAAAAATCGTTTCGTAGTTAACAGTTTAGTTTATCTGGACCGTGCCTAAAGTGGATGCTCACTAACATCGCCGTTGTCCCCTTGTGCAGGCAAATACCGCGACGGGGACGAGAGCCGTGTGGATCCGGGGCCCAACCTCACCTGCTCCAGCTTCACTGATGCCGTGCAGGCGCTGGAGGCTGAGTTCCGTTTATGAGTAGGAGGGGATGAGGGAGGGCGTGGGGGGTGTCGATTTGGGAGGAGGGCAAGGAGGCACAGGGCAGGAAGGTGCTCGACCACCAGAAAACAGGTGGACGTCCACCCTCGCCCTTAAGTCGCACAGCTCCATGCGTTGACCAGAGTGGTGA
Source organism: Lethenteron reissneri (assembly GCF_015708825.2). NCBI lineage: Eukaryota > Metazoa > Chordata > Hyperoartia > Petromyzontiformes > Petromyzontidae > Lethenteron > Lethenteron reissneri. The sequence goes on along the minus strand of NC_083828.1, from coordinate 11,326,062 downwards.
GTTTGGCCCAGGGAAGGTGATGCCCTCCTCCCCCGGGACACTGCCCCCCATGAAGAAGACGCAGCCAAGAGGTGACCCTTGTCTCACCCAGCCAGCCATGGCCATTTTCATTCCCAGCGGAGGTGATCACGGGGTGACCGTAACAATCACTAGTGGACAATGGCCTCCCAACTCTATGGAAATCATGGGGGTGGTCATTTGACCATACTTCACCATGCTGGTCACTGCAGGTTGGTGCAGGAGGGGGAGGGGCAAGAGTACTGGTTCAGATATAACTAATCGCTGGGGTAGTCGTGGCCAGGGACTGAATTGGGATGCAGCGCGGTGTAACAGCTGCTAGCGCGCACACCCTGTGCAGCACAAAAACAACTGCCATTTGCCAACAAGTGGCGGTAATGTCACCACAGCGCTTGTGCCAGGCTATGTGCACTTTAAGGCCACGTGAAGTGCAGCACAGAGGCTTTCGCTCAACTGTGGATGGCTGGTAGGCTGTGAACTCTTGTTGTAAGTGTGAATTTATAATTTTTAACTCATCGAGTCTCACGACTCTTTTTCAGAGAGGGTCTTGCCGAGTTTTCACAATCAGAATAAGAATATTTATTGATACTGGAGGAATCCGATGAGCTTTAAAGCTCTTTTTCACAGATGTCCTTTCGGAGCAGGTCTGAACTGTTAATTACAATTGAGTACATTCGATGGGTACATTTTTTAAAGTTTGGCAAAATATAGAACGACACAATAATGACCCTACTCTTGCGATTAACGTTACGGGATCTTTAACATCTACTGCGAGTGAAGCAGATGGCAGTATGTGTATGGTTAATACACACCTGCAGTATTAACCATAGTGGGCCACTGGATTCTAACCACCAGCTGGAAGTGTCACCGCCTTTCTCGTTGTCACGTGTTCCCTCCCTTCAATAAACTGGTGCCCTGCCAGGGCCATAGCTGTGAAGAGGTTCTCTGTGCCAAGCGGCGGCGGTAATGGCTATGCATATGGCTGCCTGTAACCCAGCACTGTGCAGGCAGCAGCGAGGGTTGGTGGATCACCATATGGATGTTGGAAAAACTCCCTTCCCGTGGGCTTCGAGGAGCAGCCGTACCCAGGCTCTGCCAGAAAGGCGGTACAGCAGAAATGTCGACTCTGTACGGGCATTGCATTTCCTTCCTCGCACACGTGGGTTTTCTCCGGACGTGTGGGGGCCATTGGCCCCCGGGGTCCCTCCCGCCTGCATCCCCTATTTCGTTTACGTTACCCCACCTCCCTATTACCCGCTACGGTTTCGCCGGCATTCGAACGCGACGCCCCTACTGTTACAGCCTCGCACCGCGCTCCCACGCTGCGAGCATACGTGCGCACAGCATCATCAATCAAACGCCACACTCCCCCTCTTTACGCCGCTACGTACAGCTCTCGTATACTGCGAGCGTGTGCCCGCCTATAGCCCTGTGCGGCACGTTACCAATGCGCATCCGTATCCGACACGTAACGAACGTATGCGCACTCCCACACACCCGCCGCTCCGCGCACTCAAACTCCACTCACGTTATGATCGCGCACCTGTATCGCACCCGGGGTGGACGCACGCACACACACGCAGCTCCCCACGCGACACTGCACGACAAGATCACGCGAGACCACGCTTCGCTATTAATGATTTATTATATGCTACCTGCGAATTGATGTTGAATCAGTGAGTCAACGAGGCTGGGCTATTCCACTAAACCTGTACCTATTCCCTATTTATCGGCTTACGATACCCTACTTCACCTCCCCACTCACTGTTTGGTGCCCGCGGTGGTTCGCTGCTCCCTGTGCTAACAGCGCACCTCGATGCGTCGCACGGACGTCCGAGTCGCTGGCTGGAGCTGCTGCTGGTCTGCTGGCCTGGAGAGAAGAGAGCGATTTCCCCTTTGCGCCCCCCTATTTATCCTCCCTACCTCAAAGGGATGCTGCGCTGAACAATGGGCTCGTGCACCTCGAGCCCGCGCACGGCGGTTCCGGGTGCTTTTGATCTGCTAATCAGTGAGCGGCGTGCGCGGCGTAAATCCTAATTAATCCCTTACCCTTCCTAACAATGGGGCCTGCGCGCTGAAGCGTAATGATCCCAACCCTCCATGACTATCCGCCAGAGCCCATGCGGTCCCGCTATTCATGCTGTCCCCTCCCTCCTCCGCCTGTCTCGTCGACCCGTGGGGGTGTGTGTGGGGGGAAAATGCGCCTCAACCGCGGTGGCTGAATGCCCCATGCCGCGACCACACCATATTAAGGCTGGTCGCAGCGCCGCGGCGCAACGTAGCACGGGGGAGGTCGTCCAATTCCCTGATCGCCGGAAACCGTGAGTGTTAACCCCGATAAGGGTTTCTCGGATAAAAACCGGTCGGCCAGGTAACCTCCCCGTCCAGCTCTATGGGTGGGGGAAAATGCGTGCGGGTGTGTTCGTGTGAGGTGAGGCGAGGGGGACGCGGGGTTGGCTCCGTTGCTTGGTGGTGGCGAGGTCGGGGATTTGGGCGCCTGCCGAACGGCTTCGTGGCGGCGGCATCACAGACGCCTTAGTTTCCTCCATGTTATTAATTGACTGATAATACCTTAATATATGAAAGCACACCGAGCTTGGGGGAGGGTAAATTCGGCATAGGCTCATCACCACGTGGCTGCTGCTGCCTTCCCGCTCATCTGTGGTTCCTCCTCGCTCTTTCAAGTTGGCTTCTTGCTCTCTCTGCAGGAGTGAGTGACTCCTGTGCAGATTGCAAGTTCACCGTTATTCTGAAACTTGGGGAGACGCAGCCCGATGACGATCCCCTCATGGTGTAGTTAACTAACCCACACACTGTTTCATTTGTCACTCGACAGTTTCCACAATGGTGCTTAGGTTCCCTCAGAGTAGGGATTATTGGCTTAAGGAACTACAACTATAACGCGTCGATTATATATATGTATGTAGAACTTCTTTTGCACCATATGTAGCTAACTGCTAATCGGAGGTGCGATTACAAGCTACGTCTGGGCATAGTATATTATTGCATACATTATATTCCTATAATATGACCAGGTTTATAGACATTGAACAGATTATCAGGCAGCGAGACGGGTGTGGCTGGGTGCCAAGGTCACTGCTTGGGCCTTTCCGGCTCAAGCGAGGCTGCTGCCCGCACATCTCGTCCGTGTCCCGCCGTGTCTCACGGCATGTGTTGAGCGACGAGTTAATAAGAGAACTAAAGAGTTTAACAATCCTCGGCGTCGATGCTGGTGTCGGCGCTCCTGCGACGGCGTGTCGTGCGATGCTGCACTCAATGTCCCGCTGGGGAGAGCTACACACAACCTCAGTGAAAAGGGAAAGGTCCCCGATATAGCCTGAACAGATTGTTGGGTTGGGATAAGCGCTATTAGCGAGCACCTATGAAGGCTGGAACGGCACACAAGGGGGTGGGTGTCCAGCACCTTTTCCAGCCGCCTTTGTCTCCCTAGTGGCGATGTTTTTACACATCGCGCCAGGTACTCGTTTGGGGCTGAGTCGACCTAGGGGAAGCCCAGGACCGGTTCGGATAATCGTAGCTGGTGTTGGCCGTGAGCAGGAATCAAACTCGGGTTGCTGGATTTATAGCTCCCTACATTTGTACACATGTAGTGACTGTGCTTGTCACTGTATGGTGCGGGGCTTACGAAGCCACGGCGGGTAAGGTGTTGTCATTATGGGCAGCCCGGGTTACGGGATGTAGTACCAGCCCTAGCGGGGCTTGGGTGAGCGCTGGTTAGCGCAGTGGCACTGCGAGCAGTGTGTGGTGCGGGCTCCTGGTCAAGGAGCGAGAGGGAGCGTCAGCCAGCCAGGGGAGAAGAAGCCTCTAGCCACGCGGTCCGGGACCCCGTTTGTGGTCGGGACCTGGATAGCGAACCGTGTCTAGTTCTGCCGTAGCATGGTTAGATGGGCAGTCGAGACCCGAGTGTAGATTGTGTTATGTTACGTACCGTTGTGTAAATAAATAGTGTTGCTCCTGTAATGCGAGCAAGGAAAGAGGGGGCGGAGTCTGGGTCACGTGAGGAGAAGGAGGAGTCAGGGTCACGTGAGAGAGAGCATTTAGGGGGAGAACCGGAAGGGATCTGGGAGTTGAGAAGGAGTGGAAACAGGAGGAGGCCACGCTGGGCAGTGGCGAGAGGGTGGCGTGATTGCCACGTGGTGGGAGGCCACGGCACCGTCGGCCAGCGCTGTACGTGGGGCACAGCAGAGCTAGTGGGCTAGAGTTAGTGGAGTAGAGCTAGCGGAGGAGAGCTAGTGGAGTGTGGGAAGCTAGCCGGGCGTGAAGAGCTAGCAGAGTGTGCGGGGCACACAGCAGCAGTGTGGCTGCAGAGCGGAGCAGCGGTGTGGCTGCAGACGGAGCAGCGGTGTGGCTGCGGAGCGGAGCAGCAGTGTGGCTGCAGGGTGCACGGTGGAGGAGGTGCGGGTCTGAGCGAGGACGCCGTAGGGGCGAGAGGGACAAGAGCCCGAATAAAGGACAACGGAGACCTACACTGTTTGAAGAGTCTTTTATTACACTCCTAAGCTAACGTCTCCGACTCAGTTGGCCATATTACAAATGGTGTCGGAAGTGGCCAACTTGCTAGGATGTAGCCAGTGGTAGACAAGTCATGTCTACACGTCGCAAAGTTTGTGTACGTGCGTCGGACGATGAGGTACTGATTCCACCCATGGCCGTCGAGGAAGGAGCGGAGACCCTGCCCGCGGAGCAGAGCGCAGTCAGGGCGCGGAGTGCCTCGCCTTCGGTGGCGGAGCTCATCAGGGACGCGCACGGCTGTCTCGCTGACCTCCAAGTGGCGTCCTCCATCCTCGTCGAGATGCGGTCCCTACCCTCGACGACCAAGGGGGGGCAGCGGAGCCATCCGGACGGGGCGACTCGGCCGCCATTTCACAAAAGGCGGAAACGTCATCGCCGCTGCCCGTGCTCGCGGGTGCCATTTTGCCGCCGGCGGGAAGCGCAGAGCCCGCCAAGCTAAAAGCGGGGACGTCCTCGTCATTCGACGTCCAGTCGCTCCGCCATCAGCTGCCCTTCATTAAATAATTTGTTGCCGCAAGCGGCGATTGGGTGGCATTTAAGTGGTGATTTCTCACTAATGCCGACGTGGCGGGGTGATCAGAGGCGGTTTTGGAGCCGGTGGATGCTTCATGTTTCACCGCTAACGGCGGATGATTGGGGATAATCGGTCGGATCTCTGTTGCGTTGTGCATTGCCGATGTCCAATTGTCGGGCCATGTTTTGGTTTCCACGGCCCTGGCTGTCCCGTGCTTGCTAGGGACTGATTTTCTCGCCAAGATGCCCCTGAAAATTCGTATCGACCAGGGCTGCTTGGAATAGCCGTCGCGACGGCGTATGACATTTCTTCCGTCCCCGACTCGCATGTGTAGAGGTGTTACGGGAGGGCGAACAAACACCCCACACGCGGAAGGATGCTTACATCCACGTCCGCACCGTTTAGCCTGGGGGGCTGAAACTGCGCTGTGATCCTTCACGGCCCCACCCCTCAGGGGGGGGGGAGTTGCTATATAAGTCGGTGAGCCGGTGGGCTCGGGGTTCAGTGTTTAGCTTAAACCAGTGAAGAAGGAAGACCGGCTAGGTAGGCCCTGAGGCTGCCCTGGATCGCCGTCCTTCTAAGGACCGACCAGGGCAAGCCAGTGGCGTGGCCCCGAGAGCCAGAGCCGATGTTCTTGTAAGAGCCGGTCTGGTGACTCAGGGTGCCGTGATCCCAGCTTGGCCAGAGCTGGATCAGCTAGCCTCCTCTAGCTCTGTAGTGGAGGACCTGGGAGTAGGCTAGCCGGGATAGAGATCGTGGGATCTCCCTGTTAGACGGGTGAAGGGGCCGATACCTCTTCGAGTGTTGTATACCTTGGCCTGTATAGAGTGGAACGGTTAATAAATAAGTGTGCCTCCGACTACGTCGTCCAAGTCTCTTTGAACCTACTACAACTGGAGTCAGAAGTGGTCTTCTAAAGATGGACACAAGATGGACGGCTCGTACCAAGGAACCTGGGGAGGAGGACAACTCAGCCGACTCAGAGCCTGAACCCGCCGAGGGCGAGTTCGAGCAACTGGGACCGAGTCCGCCGATACCGCAGCAGCCGGACGGGTGGGGACCGTCGGTTGATGGGCTGCGGGTGGCTCACTCCCGCCTGGCGGAGCTACTCTACGCGGCAGCCGCCATGCTGAAGGAAATCACTCACCTGGGGGTTGGAGGAGCAGCACGGGGCGACGTCGGACAACACGCGACGCCATTTCCTGACATTTCAACGGGGCTGGAGGTTTGATTTGCCGCCATCAGTACAGTGGGTACTGAGCGCGGGGCCGGGCCACGTCATGTGACCGACAGTCGCCCACCAGAAATCGCCACGTCATCAACAGCGGCCGACGGCGGCGAACGCCAATCAGTGGCCAGCACGTCACCAGCGGTGCGACCGCTGATGGCGTCCACCGTTCCCGCCGATACTGTACAGATTGGCGGGAACGACGGTTGGCGATTTACGGCTGCGGAGGCCTCATTCCAGCAGCGATTGCCGGTCCTCAAAGAGTTTGTGGCGGAAGACGGCGACTGGGGAGCCTTCCAAAGACGTTTCCTCGCCCACCAAGAAATGTCACGATGGACGGACGACGAGGCGCTACGCGCGCTGCCGGCAACGCTGGACAGTGATGCCCTCGCCACCCTCACTACGGCGCCAAGATCGGCGCGCCATGCTGCAGGCGGCGCTTCGACTCCTGTCTGCAGTCTACGGTCCACCTTCTGACTGCAGACAGCTGTTTTACGATCGTCAGCGAGGCGCCAAGGAATCGCCCCTGGCATACCGCACGGCTCTCTTGGCCCTGGCGAAGACGGCTTTCCCGCGGATGGATGAGGAAGGGGTGGACGCTATGGTGGCTGAGAAGATATTGCTGTTGGCGGACGATTTGGACATCGTCATCTTGGCGCAAGACGACAAGGAGATGTGTTCCCTGCGGGCCGCACGGCACATCCACGCAAACTTGCTGTCCCAGCATCGCAAGGCCAGCAAGGCGGCGGCCAGACATACCGTGGCTGCCACCACCCTCCCATCGGAAGAGGTCTGCGCTGTGGGTCGCCCGACGGAGTGGAGATCCGGGGGACGGCCAGCTCGGGACGTGCCGAGCCACCAGGATCAACCCAAGCCGTCTAGGGCGCTCACGCGGTGCTACAACTGTGGCCTCCGGGGCCATGTGGCTTCGGGATGCCGAGCTCCTCGACAGCGCGGTGCGACACCTCGGCCGGACGACGCGCCTCTACCCAAGGCTCTGCAGCAAACTCCGGCAAGTCGGTGCACCCCACATATTTGGCCTACGCACACACCTGTGACACACTCACGCACTGCAATGAACGGGGGTCAGAAATCGGCTGTCGTTGTGTCGAAATGTGCCGCGATGGGGAGGGCGTTCCAACTGGGCCAGTGGTCTGAGTTGGCCCACCGCGTTGTTGCCGCGTTGGCGGGGTCGTCGGTCGTTGTGGGGCATATTGATGGGGTTGAGGTGCAAGTCTTAGTTGATACGGGAGCATCGGTGACAATTGTGTCCGATTTAATTTATAACATTCTCCCCATTCAAAGCCGTCCTTTACTCCCCGTTGATGTTCCGTGCTATGCTGCCAACGGGGGCTCGCTGGGCATTATCGGACAGATCTGCGCGCAAATTTGTATTGGGGACATCAAATTATCCGGGCCGGTATTGGTCTCCTCCTCGCTGGCAGTTCCGTGCCTGTTGGGGACAGACTTCTTGGCTAAAATGCCAATTCGAATCTTGATCGACCAAGGTTGCATCGAACTCCCGTCGGGCCGACGTATGATGTTCTTGTCCTCCCCCGCTACTGTCCGTACGGCATTTGCGACGGTACAGGCGCTTGTTGCGAGGACGGTATGCGTACTGCCGGGGGCTCAGATGCTCGTGCCTCTTAGGCTGCGTCGACCATTCGCTAAGGGGATTGGGGATCGGGCTGTTCTGTTGGGACCGTCTAGGGCCGGGGTCAACGGACCTGATTTGATAGCGGCCCAGACCATTGTGAAAGGGGACGGGGACCCCTTCATCGCGGTCCTTAATGTTGGGTTGCGAACGGCTGTGGTTCCTCAAGGGACCGTGCTTGCGCACGCAACGCCGGTACCCTGTGAGGAACTGGTCATTGGACAAGTGAGCACCGCTCCTCCGTCGCATCCGCATTCGGACCATGATGAGGGGTGGCTGGATGCGCTTTGTGCGGGATCATCGGACCTGTCTGACTCAAATATGATATTGGCTGTACTAAACTGCTACGACACCATATTGACACGGGTGACAGCGCGCCAATCTGCCAAAATCCTTTTCGGTTGAGTCTCGCCGAAAAGGATCATGTCAAATCAGCCGTAGACGACATGCTAGCTGCAGATATTATATCCCCTTCTACCAGCCCTTGGGGTGCACCCATCGTGTTAGTTAAAAAAACACAACGGCTCCTTGCGGTTTTGTGTTGATTTTCGTCGGCTAAACAAGATCTCCGTAGCCGACGCATATCCGCTCCCTCGGATGGATGAATCGCTTGACACCCTGGCGGGGGCGCGGTTCTTCTCCACATTGGATTTGCTGTCAGGGTTCTGGCAGCTCCCTCTGGATGATGAATCTAAACCTAAAACAGCTTGCCGTACGCCGCACAGCCTATTCCAATTTAACCGCTTGCCGATGGGGCTCCACTCAGCGCCGGCGACTTTTCAGCGATTAATGGAATTGGTCCTGGCTGAGTTGCAATGGGATTCTTGTTTGATTTACTTAGACGATATCATCGTCTTTAGTAAAACATTCGACGAACACCTCCAGAGGTTGCGGGCTGTTTTCCTCAAAATGCGGGCTGCTAATTTGAAATTCAAGCCGCAGAAATGTAATTTGCTCCGCGAATCGGTGCGGTATTTGGGCCACATTGTCGGACAGTCAGGTATTGCCACAGATCCCGCCAAAATGCAATGTGTCAGCTCCTGGCCGACTCCCACCTCGGTGGGGGAGGTCAGGAGTTTCATTGGATTCGCGTCGTATTACCGACGGTTTGTCACCGATTTCACGACGATTGCTAAACCCTTACATGCCTTGACATCAAAGGGGGTCAAGTTTCACTGGGGACAGGAGGAGGAGGCTGCTTTTCGCTCCCTCCGGGACGCCCTAGTGGGGGCTCCGCCATTAAGTTATCCCGACTTTTCGAAACCCTTCTTGCTCGATACGGACGCAAGCAACACGGGCATTGGGGTCGTCCTTTCCCAGGTTGTTGGGGGCGTAGAGCATGTGGTAGCATATGGCAGTCGAGTTTTTTCTCCGGCGGAGCAGAGGTACTGTGTCACCCATCGGGAACTATTGGCAATCGTTTACTTCATTCAGCAATATCGCCCATATCTGTACGGTCGCCATTTCACCGTCCCGCACAGATCATGCAGCGCTGCAGTACGCCTTGCGGGTTCTCCAACATTTCGATTTCGAGACTACATATCGTAAGGGCGTTCACCATACGAACGCAGATGCTTTGTCGCGTTTGCCGCCCACCTCCGAGTGCGCTTGCCTCCTGGGTTCGGGGCGTTGCAGACCTCCAAATGTAATCTCTGAGTCAGTCCTTGCGGCCGCCGCAAGGACTGACTCAGAGAGGATTGACATGCTCGTGACTGCCAACCCCTCCCGGAAGTGGTCGAGGGTCGCTCGTTGGCGACGCCAGAACTCTCGCACCCGAACTATTGACACCCACCGCTGGGCCGGCCGGGGCTGCCCCTTGTGACGGTCCCGCTGCAAGAACGCGCGCCAAAATGCGCAGACTTTTCTGAGGTCGGCCGCTCGTGCTGCCCTGGCTGAAAACACACAGCACGGCAGGTAGGGGGTGGGGCCACGAACGGCGAGCTGAAGGTCCGCCGGGGGCAGCACCCAGGGAAAGCGCCCGATTGGCTGCACGGATGAGGGTGATAAGACGAAATGAATGGGCACCAGGGAAAGCACTCTGATTGGCTGAAAAGACCGCCCAGATTAGCCGGGGGGTCTCTTTGATGTAACGGGAGAGGACGACCGGGAGTTCGTGTTCTTCAGGAGTCAACGAGCCAAGCGTTCCACCTTCCCGCTCGTGCGTCCGAGTGATGCTCCGAGCGCAGCTGGGACCCACAAGCAGGGAGGGATCTACAACACCCTCGTCTCCCCAACTCTCAACATGGACACGAAAAATCGTGGGTACGTATGAAGGGCATAGTGGAGAATAGCGTGAGGACTCCTCGGGAGATTAATTCGAAATAGGCGAGGTGGGTTGGGTTCAGACCGTCGTGAGACAGGTTCGTTTTACCCTACTGATTTCGGCTCTGGGTCACGTAATATTTACTTACAGTTGCGCCGGGAATAAACCTCTAGTATAAAATAACAGCGCCGTGTGATTTCTGTGAGGGTGGAGAGAATGTGGACGCGGTGTGATTACGTGCGTACGTGGAAAGCGTGCGCGTATTCAGTGATAAAGCTGCCACGCGTCGGTGCCTGATGTTTGCTCTCGAGAGCGTATTTACACAGCGCGCTTTAGGCAGGGTGTTTGCGTTGCGACGCTCGCGTTAAGTGTGGCGGCAGGTGCACAATTCAAGCACGTGGTTGGGGTGGTGGTTGTGTGATGCCGCCGCCACGAAGCCGTTCGGCAGGCGCCCAACCCCCGACCTCGCCACCACAAAGCAACGGAGCCAACCCCGCGTCCCCTTCACCTCACCTCACATGAACACACCCGCACGCATTTTCCCCCACCCATAGAGCTGGAAGGGGAGATCACCTGATCGGCCGGTTTTTATCCGAGAAACCCTTATTGGGATTAACTCTCACGGTTTCCGGCGATCAGGGAATTGGACGACCTCCCCCGTGCTACGTTGCGCCGCGGCGCTGCGACCAGCCTTAATATGGTGTGGTCGCGGCATGGGGCATTCAGCCACCGCGGTTGAGGCGCATTTTCCCCCCACACACACCCCCACGGGTCGACGAGACAGGCGGAGGAGGGACGGGACGGCATAGTTTAGGGTGCGCAGGAGCGCGGCGCCATGCATGAGAGGGAGATTAATACAGGAGCGTGCTTGGAATCGACGCCGCAGCACATATGATTAACATAACAAAAGCGTCGTGGAGGCGCCGCAGAGCGGCCGTGCTCGTGCAAGGGAGGCGCGTGCCATTGTTTAGAGTTTACACCGTGCAGGCAGGACATTGATTAGCATATGCACCGCTCATGAGCGGAGAGCATTCGGGAGTACGGGACAGAGGATAAAAGGGATCGCAGCAAGGTAGAGAGGGTCACTTCTCTTCAAGAGGCACGCGTGCAAGTCGGCTCCCAGCTCTGCCCTCCGGACGTCCGCGCGACGTGTCCCGACGGCATAGAGGAAAAGCCACAGGACGCCGGATACTTCGAGCCGTGAGTAGCAAGGTGACAGGGTATCGTAAGCCGATAAATAGGAAAAAGGTCCAGGGGAAGTAGGATAGGCCAGCCTCGTCGACTCGTACTGATTTAGCATCAATTCGCGAGTATCAGATAATAAATCATTAATAGCGAAGCGTGGTCTCGCGTGATCTTGTTGAGCAGTGTGTCGCGTGGGGAGCTGCGTGTGTGTGCGTGCGTCCACCCCGTGTGCGATACAGGTGCGTGATCATAACGCGAGTATTCAGTAGCTAGTGAGTGCCGCGGGGAGCTGTGTGCGTGAGTGCGCATACGTTCGTTACGTGTCGGATACGGATGCGCATTGGTAACGTGGTTATTCGACGTGGAGGCGAGTGCCGCACAGGGCTATAGACGGGCACACGCTCGCAGCGTGCGAGAGCTGTACGTAGCGGTGTAAAGAGGGGGAGTATGGCGTGTGATTGATGATGCTGTGCGCACGTATGCTCGCAGCGTGGGAGCGCGGCGCGAGGCTGTAACAGTAGGGGCGTCGCGTTCGAATGCCGGCGAAACCGTAGCGGGTAATAGGGAGGTGGGGTAACGTAAACGGAATAGGGGATGAAGGCGGAAGGGACCCCGGGGGCCAACGGCCCCCACATATTGGTGTCAGAAACGGGACGATCCCCCGCACCCCCAAGGGAAAGAGGCCCCCCAACCCAGATTAAAATCAAATGCACATTTACAGGCAAAGGAATTCCATCATGGAAATCCTTTGCCCGCAGCATCAGGGGGGCTAAAAAAGTTAATGGGTGGTCAGATGAGGAGGCGTTGCAGCAGTTAGAACTACATTTAGATGGACGGGCAGCTGACTTTGTGGAAGCTTTGCCCGCAAGCGCACAAACTCGAACGGCGCTTCGGCGCCTATGACGAGGAGGATGCGCAGACGGCCTTAGAGGCACGCCACCGCCAACCCGGAGAGGATCTGCGAGATTACGCAGAGGACGTACGCATGTTGACCCTGCTCGCGTACCCCGAGTACGAGGCCAAAATAATTGAGGGCCTCGCCGCCGGTAAAATCCAGCGATATTTGGCACGCACCCCGTGGTGGCAGCCAAATGTAGACGGTGCACGCCTCTCCTTTAACACCCTCGTCGAGCGCGCGCGCAAATGCGAGAAACTCTCGGGTGAGCGCGCGCAGCCTCGAGGGAGGGGACGAGAGTGCGCCGTAGCGAGCCTACTCTCCAATGAGGAGGAAGAGCCCGCCATCGCAGTAAGGGGACGGGCAAGGGAGCCCCAGAGACCCAGCGACACCACCCCGGGGTGGGTAGCCGGGTTACAGGCCGGTGTGGGAGATATGATAACCCAAGCACGCGAGGAAACGAATAAAAATATGACCAAACTGCAATCCTCCGTTGAGACCATCCGATCCGAGATGGGGGAACTAGACTCCACGGTAGGAGGGCTAACTGGAAGGATAGCCCGACTAGAAGCAGAGTATGAGCAGCAGCGCACTGGGGGGGGAGGGAGTGGGCAGAGAGCCCACTACGGAGCCGCCACCCCTCCCCGGGCGTGTTATGTGTGCGATCAGCGAGGGCATCTCAGGAGGGACTGTCCTCAGGTCGCCCGAAGTAGACAAGAGCTAAGCTCAAACACTAAGGCCCCCCTAGAGAGGGGACCACCGGGGGGTGAAATCGACGTAGCCCCGACACAAACAAGCTGTGAGAATAATGGCGAGCGAGTGATCTCCACACAGGTTCCAGCAACAACGCCCACAGAAACGGTGACTCCTGGCGACTGGCTACGGGAGCTGGTGGCGGTGATCACGGGGGCCACGTCGCTGGTGGAACGGGAGGTAAACAGAGTGCGTACCCGAATCCTGCTGGACATGGGGGCGGTGGCCTCGCTCGTGAGCGCAGCGCACTGCAGCGCGATCGGGGTCGACGTGCGTCACCTGCAGGCACCGGACCGCGCGCTGCACACGGCGAGCGGTGCCGGAATGGGGTTGCTGGTGAGAGCCACCCTAGAGGTCCGCATAGGCAGTCAGGTGTTCACCCAGAACTTCTACGTGTCGAGTGCGTTGTGTCACGAGTGTATCGCAGGTACTGACCTCTTAGAAAAGCTGGGACTCAACGTGCAACCCCGCCAGCGATGCGCCACCATGGAGAGCAACGGCGAGCGGATTCCGTTCCTGGGACGAGAACCGACGCGCCCCCGCTTCGCACCTGTGGCCGCTATCCTGGCGACGGCAGTCACCATCGGGCCACTCACCGAGATGCTGGTGCCGGTGGCAACATCCCCCACCGACCCCGCGCTCCGACCATCAGGGGAGGTAATGCTAACTCCTCACCCGGAGTTGGCAAAACGGTATGGGGTCGTGGGATCCGCCACGTTGGTAAACGCAGATGGGGACCGATTGTTTATGCGGATGTTTAACCCGCACAATACCCCAGCGATACTGCGACGGCGCACCCCGATCGCCACTGTACACCCCCTGCACGCACGCCACTCTGACGAATCGGTGTTCGCACTCTGGGCTGAGGACCCCAGTCGTTCGGAGGGTGACCAGGACCTGGCCTGGCGAGTCGGCCCGACTCCCCGAGCCGAGGTCGTCCCCCTGCTCGACGCGTTACATGTGCCATGGGCGGATTTACCTAAGGGAGGGGCCGATCGGCTGCGCGAATTACTGCGGGAGTATGCCGACGTGTTCAGTGAACACGACTCGGACGTGGGTCGGACCGACCTTGTTAAGCACCAAATTGACACCAGCGCAGCCCGACCCATCAAACTCCCTGCGTACCGAGTGGGCGCACCCGAACGCACCCAGATCAAAGAGGCGGTTGGGGACATGCTTCGCGATAACATAATTCAGCCCTCGGCGAGCCCCTGGTCAGCCCCGGTGGTACTAGTAACGAAAAAGGATGGATCAACCCGGTTCTGCGTTGATTACCGTAAACTGAACGCAGTCACGCTCGGCGACGCCTTCCCCATACCCCGCATCGACGACACTTTTGACAGCCTCGCCGGAGCGCGATATTTTTCCACCCTCGATCTCGCATCCGGGTACTGGCAGGTGGAGATGGCGGAGGAGGATCGGCCGAAATCTGCATTCACCACCCCGATGGGACTATTCGAGTTTCGAGTACTCCCGTTCGGACTCACCAACGGGCCCGCGACGTTCCAGCGGCTGATGGAGTTGGTGATGCGCGGTTTGCAATGGGAACAGTGCCTGATTTACTTGGATGACGTGATCGTGTTCAGTAGATCTTTGTCTTGAGCACTGGTCCAGGCTTCGAGAGGTGTTCCAGCGACTGCGAGCGGCTCATCTCAAGCTCAAGCCACGTAAGTGTTACATCGCACAACGCGAGGTGGGGTACCTCGGGCATCGCGTCAGCGAGGCAGGCGTGCGCACCGATCCGGAGAAGGTACGCGCCGTAGTGGAGTGGCCACGGCCAAGGAATCTGACGGAGATCAGATCATTTTTGGAGCTCGCCACCTATTATCGTCGATTTGTAAAGGGATTCAGCGAGATTGCACGCCCTCTCACCCAACTCACCTCCCCTAAGCACCCCTATCAGTGGACGGGGGCCTGCCAGACGGCCTTCACCACTCTCAAAGATCACCTCACCCACGCCCCCACCCTCGCTTTCCCCGATTTTACCACCGATTTTATTTTGGACACCGACGCCTGCAGCAGCGGGCTGGGCGCGGTGTTGTCACAGGTACAGGATGGGACAGAACGAGTCATTGCGTACGCCAGCCGGACCTTGAGTGGGGCCGAGCTGAACTATTGCGTGACCCGCCAAGAGTTGTACGTCGTGATTTTCGCATGCAAACAGTTCCGGCCGTATTTGTACGGCAGGAGATGTCGCGTACACACTGACCATTATGCTCTGCAGTTCCTTCTTACATTCAAGGAGCCGCGGGGGCAGATGGCCCGGTGGTTGGCGCAGTTGCAGGAGTACAACCTGCAAATCGAGTATCGGGCTGGCCGGACGCATGCGAACGCGGACGCCTTGTCGAGGCGACCCACGGTGTACACCGAGACAAGGGCGGAGGAGGCCTGCCCGTGTTTCACGGGGGGACGCTGCCGGCAGGCAACGGACCCCCGAGAGGCCGCGGCCACTGACCCCCCCCCCAGCGAGAGAAAGTGCAGTGTGCGCCACAGAGACCCTCACAGGTGGCACCGAGGATCCCGCCGACCGCCCGGCAAGCGTGGGACCCGCGGCTCGGGACCCGATCGGACGGATCCAGGAGGACGTCGGCTGCGCCTTCCCGGGCCTAAGCGATGAGCAGCTGAGACAGACCCAGCAGCGAGATCCGGATCTGGCGGCAGTGGAGGCGGCACTGCGGGAGGAAAAGAGCGCCCTACCAGGACCCTGGAGCGGTTTGTATGCCCGGTTGTGTGTGCAGAACGGAGTGGTACGGGAGTTAACCGAGGCCGGCCAGCCAGGGTGCATCTGTGTTCCTGCCCAGGTGCGACCCCAGCTGCTACGGCTGGTGCATGATCACCCACTCGGGGGCCACGATGGGGAACGACGCACTCGAGAGACCCTGCGTCGCCAGTATCTCTGGCCCAAATTGGCACAAGACGTGGCGGCCTGGGTACAGGGCTGCCGCGCCTGTCAGCTGTGCGGGCCGAAACCGGCACGATACCAGGTACCCCTAAGGCCGTTCCGCGTCAGCCGCACGAATCAGCTGGTCAGGATCGACCTACAGGGGCCATTCCCGCGATCCCATCGAGGCAACCGGTATATCCTAGTCGCAGTAGAGTATTTCACCCGCTACCCCGTGGCAGTGGCCATCCTTGATAAAACGGCCTTGGTGGTGGCCCGGGCATTCGTGGAACATTACTTACTTAAGCACGGGATCCCAGAACGAGTCCTCACCGACCAGGGTAGCGAGTTCGAGGCCGAGCTGTTCCAGGCACTGTGCCGAGAATTCGGAATCCAGAAGGACCGAACCACAGCGTACCACCCCCAAGCGAATGGTATGGTAGAACGCATGAATCAGACCCTAGCGGGGAAACTCAAACGTATGGCGGCCACAAATCAACGGGATTGGGACGAACACCTCCCCTACGCCCTTTTCGCCTACGCCACCACCGTACACACGTCGACGGGACAAACCCCGTTTTTAATGATGTTCGGCCGTGAGTCTCGTTTACCCGCAGATCTGCTATTCGGCGTCCCTTCCTCCCAGCCGGAGGATGGAAGCCGTCCCGTGGAACACCTGTTGGAGACCCTACGAGAAGCCCGAGGCCGAGCATACCCGCAAGGGGAAGCCGCGCATCGGCGGCAGGAACAGGGTACCCGACCCCGCATGGAACCCCCCTTATTCCTGACAGGCACTAAGGTGTGGCTACACACCCCTCGCGTCGGGACCGGGCAGGTGGGGAAACTGACGACCTACTGGCGGGGACCCTGGACCGTGGTGCGGCAGATCTCCCCCTGGACGGTACAAATTTATGGCGGGGAGAGGGGTCGAGAGACGGTGGTCAATGTCCGCCGCTTAAAACCGTGGAAAGCGGCCCCGGCGAGAGAGAACCCCATCACCCGAAGGCCCCGAAATCCCGGAGGACCCGCACCCCTCGTGTTGGGGGGCCTCGCACACTACATGGGCCCCGCCGGGCCCCCGAGACGCCCCGATCCAGTCTGGAGACGGCGCGGACGACGGCCACTAAACCCTTCCGCTGCTGAGTTTGTGCCCCAGCCCCCAGGTGCCGGAGGACGGGGAGAGCCGCTGGAGTGGAGGAGGAGGCCGCCGCAGGAGCTACAGAGGACGGAACCACCCGCCCCGAGGCCAGCCACCAGGTCCGGACGGATCCCCCGGACCCCGCAACGTTTCCTCGTGGGCGCGGCCCAGGCGAGGTGCTCCAGTCAACCCGGGACGGGGACTGGCACCTCGGGGGGCTATGTGATGCCGCCGCCACGAAGCCTTTCGGCAGGCGCCCAACCCCCGACCTTGCCACCACAAAGCAACGGAGCCAACCCCGCGTCCCCTTCACCTCACCTCACATGAACACACCCGCACGCATTTTCCCCCACCCTTAGAGCTGGAAGGGGAGATCACCTGATCGGCCGGTTTTTATCCGAGAAACCCTTATCGGGATTAACTCTCACGGTTTCCGGCGATCAGGGAATTGGACGACCTCCCCCGTGCTACGTTGCGCCGCGGCGCTGCGACCAGCCTTAATATGGTGTGGTCGCGGCATGGGGCATTCAGCCACCGCGGTTGAGGCGCATTTTCCCCCCACACACACCCCCACGGGTCGACGAGACAGGCGGAGGAGGGACGGGACGGCATAGTTTAGGGTGCGCAGGAGCGCGGCGCCATGCATGAGAGGGAGATTAATACAGGAGCGTGCTTGGAATCGACGCCGCAGCACATATGATTAGCATAACAAAAGCGCCGTGGAGGCGTCCGCAGAGCGGCCGTGCTCGTGCAAGGGAGGCGCGTGCCATTGTTTAGAGTTTACACCGTGCGGGCAGGACATTGATTAGCATATGCACCGCTCATGAGCGGAGAGCATTCGGGTATACGGGCAGAGGATAAAAGGGATCTCAGCAAGGTAGAGAGGGTCACTTCTCTTCAAGAGGCACGCGTGCAAGTCGGCTCCCAGCTCTGCCCTCCGGACGTCAGCGCGACGTGTCCCGACGGCATAGAGGAAAAGCCACAGGACGCCGGATACTTCAAGCCGTGAGTAGCAAGGTGACAGGGTATCGTAAGCCAATAAATATGAAATAGGTCCAGGGGAAGTAGGATAGGCCAGCCTCGTCGACTCGTACTGATTTAGCATCAATTCGCGAGTATCAGATAATAAATCATTAATAGCGAAGCGTGGTCTCGCGTGATCTTGTTGAGCAGTGTGTCGTGTGGGGAGCTGCGTGTGTGTGCGTGCGTCCACCCCGTGTGCGATACAGGTGCGCGATCATAACGCGAGTATTCAGTAGCGAGTGAGTGCCGCGGGGAGCTGTGTGCGTGAGTGCGCATACGTTCGTTACGTGTCGGATACGGATGCGCATTGGTAACGTGGTTATTCGACGTGGAGGTGAGGGCCGCACAGGACTATAGACGGGCACACGCTCGCAGCGTGCGAGAGCTGTACGTAGCGGTGTAAAGAGGGGGAGTATGGCGTGTGATTGATGATGCTGTGCGCACGTATGCTCGCAGCATGGGAGCGCGGCGCGAGGCTGTAACAGTAGGGGCGTCGCGTTCGAATGCCGGCGAAACCGTAGCGGGTAATAGGGAGGTGGGGTAACGTAAACGGAATAGGGGATGAAGGCGGGAGGGACCCCGGGGGCCAACGGCCCCCACAGTTGTGGTGGTGGTTATTGTGGTGGTGGTTATTGTGCTGCTGGTAGTGGTGGTGCTGGTGGTGGCGCTGGTAGTGCTGCTGGCGCTGCTGCTGGTGGTACGGTGGTGGTGGCAGCGCGAGCTGGTGTTAGTTGGTGATGTCGGTGGTGGTGGTGCGGCGCCGCGCCCGCGCATATTCATACGGCTATTTTTAGCGCGAGTCGTGGCGGACGACTTGAGCCGCGCTCGTGCAGCAGCCGCGCTATTTTTAGCGCGTGCACGTGGCGGCCAATAGGTGCCGGTGGCTGCGCACGCCCGAGTGTGGGCGGCGGCGTGCACGGGTACGCACGGGCAAGGAATCTTCTCCGAATATTTGGGGGAGTGCACGTGGGGAGTGTGTGGCTAACCCCAGGTGGCCGAGAGCCAACCTTGAGTCATGCCTCACAGGGAGGGAGAGGAAGGGATGGAGTAAGGGAGAGAGTAGACGGGGAGCAGCAGCCCTCACACGAGTGAGGACTCGGGAAGCATCATCCCCCACACATCCCTCCTACCTGGCTCCTCCCCCCCTCTTACCCTATATAATCGCTTGTCACAAATAGCTCTCTCTACTCACTACAGTAATTTTGCTGTGGCTGTTCCCCCTGATGACAGAAGCTTGTGTTGCCTCCAAGACGTCGTGATTTAATTTAGTTATTTTCATTTTATTATTTTTTATTATTATTTATATGTTTTATCTATGTGACTTTACCAATAGAACCAAAGAGTAATACAATTTAAATAAAAATGGAAAAATGTGTAATTATCCAAAATTAGTACAAAATTATGTAATAATGTACATAAATTATGCTGTTAAGGGAGGTGTAATTGTGGCAATATGCAAATCTATGTAATTATGCTAGATTATGCAGTTATGCTAATTAGTCTCCGCCTTGCTGTCTTGGGTCGTATTATCGATCGGGATAATACAATGAATTGTATGATGTTCTGCAAGTGTGATGTAATTATGCAAAATTAAGCTAGGGTTGTATTAGCAATCGGGATAATACCATTATTCTCGCTTTAACATTTACTGATTATGTCTTAGTGTTTTATGTCAGGTCTCCAAATTCAAATCTCACCGCAGGATACAGTTCTCATAATTAAGATTATTATGCATGAACTTAGGAAGGCACCACTCAGACACGTCTGTGTTAAGCAACTTTTATCTCTAAACAAAAACATAACACTCTAATATGCGAACTCTTATGCTTGGAATTGTCAACACAGTACTCATGGAGATGTTGTCCTCATTGATCCGTACATTTAACCCTCAATGATTACGTTTGTTAAACTGGGTAACAGAACAATCAATTAATTCCTCACAGTAACGCGAGCATATACGGCGATAGGAAAAAGTCCTTAAAAATGAATGTGACGATATTCATACGAACGGCAATAAAGAAACATGTACCGAAGGCAAAAGTAGACCTCAATGAATTAATTGGTAAGATTATGCAATTAACAAAATGTCTTGGAACAATGGTGTGCGGCAGTTTGCCTGCTTGTTGAGCAAATGCTTATCAATTGGTGAAGGCTTAAATACATTTGCGGCCAAGATTATGTGATCAAAAGAAAGATTTCAACACAATAGTCTCCCTGTGAGTGTGTAGATTCGTAACGTAGGTTTCTAAACGTTTAGTTTCGTCAATGAATTCATTGGTACAGTTATGCAATTAACAAAACTAACGACTAAAAACTTCTAAACGACCGTATCCACGTAACTCAATGGGCAGCAATGTTCTTCATGATCAGCTAATAGTTAATGCACTTGTTATGCCGCCACCGCGAAGCCGCTCAGCGGGCGCCCCATCTTCAACCTCGCCACCACCAAGCGACGGGGCCGACTCCGCTTCCCCCTCACCGCCCCCCACATAAACACACCCCCACACATTTCCCCCCATAGAGCTCCGAGGGGAGGTCACCTGGCCGGCAGGTTTTCACCTGAAAAGCCCTCATAGGGATAATCTTCACGGTTTCCTGCGGCCAGGGAATTGGGCGGCCTCCCCCGATGCTAGTTCGCACCACGGCGCTGTGACCGGGTTGAGATTGTATGGTCACGGCGAGGGCTGTCCAGCCACCACGGTTGAAACGCACCCCCCCCCCCCCCCCACACACGTATCAACAAGGCCGGCAGGGGGGCGACAGCCACGAACGAAGGAGAAGCCAAGGAGGGGGGGGGGGGACGGCTGATTAGCGTGGCAGGTATGCGCGGGGACCGCCGCCGCGCAGCAGCCGCGGCGAACCTTTGTTACGGAAACCGCGGCTGATTGGCGCCCGTGGATCACCGCCGGCTCCGCAATCGGCGGGGGACTCATTGTTAGAGAAACCGGAATGCGACTGAATGAGTACGGCGACCTGATTGGCCGAGAGGGCACCCAGGTCGGAGGTCTTTGATGTAGGAACTATAAAAGGGGAGCGCAGACAGGTAGAGTTTCTCTTGCTCCAGAAGTCAGCCCCCGGGACAGTCTCCAATGCGGCCACTCGAACGTCCGTGTAACGCGTCGAGCTGAGCGGCGAGGAAGAGACCAACGGAGCGCCGTAAGCATCTACCTGTAAGAGGAGAGAGGGGGGGTTGGGAGTGAGTCTAGTGAAACTAACACCGCGTAGAGTCCATCCCATTAGATAAATGGGGTACAGACCCTCGGGCGAGAGAGTAGGCCTGCCTTGTCGATCCCTACTGACGTAACAGTGAAGCGTAGTCGGCCGAGAATAAATCATTAATAACCCACCGCAGCCTCGTTTGGTTTGGACGAGCGGGTGAGAGCGCGTGGTGCTGTGTGCGTGTGTGCGCTCGTAACGGGGGTGGTCGGTGTTTCCACGAAGGCACGCTCCGTTCTGTCGCCGTGGAGACTCGTGCTGTGTGAGGGCTCACGCCCACCGTAAACACCTGTTCCACGGCCCCTTTAAACGAGCGTTATCACCCGCTCGCGGCGGCCGCGCGTGTACGAGCAACGTCATTTGCCCTCCGACCCCTGACCCCCCGTTCAGAGCGTATGATTGCTGCGCGGGGCTGTGTGAGGGAAGGCACGCGGAGGGTGTTTGAATGGACAAAGTAGCTAAGGGGGCAGCCGAGAGTTATGTCTCACAGAGAGGAATCGGGGGGCAGTAGGCAGTAGCCCTTACACACTCTTATTATTATTTATTAGTCCCGGTATGTGCTTTATGTGTGTGTTGGTGGTTTTGTCTCCTTGATCAATTCTTTGCGTCAAGCAGACGCCGGGCGATGCGTTGTGGGTGGGTGAGTGTGGGGGAGGGTCATACACACGCACTGTAAAAAATGTGACCCATTGTTACTTTAAAAAATGATGGCAACAAAGTGACACGTGATATAATTGAATAGATTTTAAGCACTACAACTTTGAATAAAAAGTATTGAATAAATTAACTAAAAATAATAATTAAAAAATAAGTACATGGTAATAAAAGCAACAGTTAAAATGTGTTGGATTTAGTAATAGCATGCCAAATGATGATTTATATAGCCTAAAAAAATTGTGTAAATCAAAATAGATTTTACAAAGAAAAGTGATTTATATTTACTAAATATCTGAGCAATGGTAATTTAGATTTACTAAATATCTGGTGGAATCTGATTATTATTTATTAATGATCTGGGTGAAATTGATTTACATTTACTAATTGTCTGGGTAAAATTTATATAAGCTTACTGAATATCTAGATCAAAATGATTTGGATTTACTAAATAGAATACTTATATTGAATGTCTGTTGCCATAACTTTTCTATTTCTAATCCACACAATATCATGCTTTCATGGTGCCACAATTCACTTACGTTAAGTCAACCGATCACCATGAAAAAGATAAGAACCATGAAAAGAAACAGCAGGTTAACATTTATTTGTGCAATTTTGTCTCAATAAGTTTATCCAACATATTACAAGTACAAAATAAAGAGGGGCTATAAGAAAACAAAGACAGAAACCATGTATGTGTACAATAGGGATACAACACTGGAAGTTGATTTATAATTTGTGGGCATTACAGGCACAGATTACTTTTTTGGATGTGATTCAAAGTTTAGTCTTGTTAGCGCATTTAAATTACGACAATGTTTTAAAAAAATCTGTAAAAATACTTTCATATTATTTCTTTTTTTATGCGCAAATTGAAATCCTAAGGGCCAATATGTTTTTCAAACCGCTAAAAGAGATTAAAACATCACGTGAATTGACTTGCATTCCCTGTACTTATACTAGTAGCCATAATCCACAATCCGGGTGGACCTATCTTTTTTAACATGCACAATTACAAGCATGGCTTCCTAACAAGTAAACTAGCACAGCCTACAGATGTTCCATGCATCTTACATCTATTCCTTTAGGACAGGGGTCCTCAAACTTTTTAAACAGGGGGCCAGTTCACTGTCCCTCAGACCGTTGGAGGGCCGGACTATAGTTAAAAAAAACTATGAACAAATTTCTATGCACACTGCATATATCTTATTTTTAAGTGAAGAAACAAAACGGGAACAAATACAATATTTAAAATGAAGAACAAGTAAAGTTAAATCAACAAACTTGCCAGTATTTCAATGGGAACTATGGGCCTGCTTTTGGCTAATGAGATGGTCAATGTCCGGTTCCATATTTGTCACTGCTAGTCGTAACAAGTGATGCAAGTGTGCATCCGTTAGTCTAGATCTGGTTGGAGATTTCAAATGTTTCATTCTGGAAAAAGTCTGTTCACAGACATAAGTGCTGCCAAAGATGGTTGCCATTTTGAGTGCATGGTTCCTGAGATGAGGATATGTCTCAGAGGGGAGAGATGCATAGAAATTATGAAGGCTGCTTGACTTGAATGCGTCTTTCAGAGAGTCACAATTCTGCAGTTCAGCCAGTTCCATTTGGTAAATTGTATCCACATTTTCAATGTCAATAGAAAATGGCTTACGGAAAAGCTGTATGTCCTGTTCATGGAGATGAAGCTCTTTAAATCTAAATTGGAACTCCTTTTGCAATTTTTCCAGTGAATCCACACATGTTTTGTTTGGGAATTGCAACCAATGGTTTTTCCGCTAACAGATTTTGAGTTGTGGGGAGATGGCAGAAGTTTTCCTCCTTAACTTGTTTGATGAGGAGGCCTAATTTTACTTCAAATGCTTTGACATGTGATTGCATATCACAGATGAGATTCCCCTTTCCTTGAAGTTGCACATTGAAACTGTTGAGTAGCTCTGTTACATCTGTCAGAAAGGCAAGGTGCCATTTCCATTCTGCATCATTGAGCTCTGGTACTTCTTTGTTTTTTGAAAGCAGAAAAGCTGTAATCTGTAGAAGTAAGTCATAGAAACGTTTCAAAACTCTCCCTCGACTCAGCCAACGGACTTCTGTGTGGTACAGAACATCTTCATAGTCAACATTTAGTTCAGACAGAAATTCCTGAAATTGTCTGTGGTTTAGTGCATGAGCTCTAATGAAGTTAACACAAGATACCACAATTTTCATAACAGAGTCCCACTTCAGTGATTTACTACACAGCGCTTGTTGGTGGATGAGGCAGTGTATGGCTATTGGATGAGAATGGTTATGTTTGTCCATCTCTTGGTTAATGCGAGCAATTACTCCTTTCTTAGACCCCACCATGCTAGGAGCACCATCAGTTGTCACACTGGCTAGTTTAGCCCAGTTCAGCTCCAAACCATTCACAGTTTGGCAAACTTTTCATAGATATCCTCTCCTGTAGTTGTTCCTTTGATGCTTTGCAGTGCAGCAAGCTCTTCTGTGACTTCGAAATAGTCATTCGTCCCACGAATAAAAATTAGAAGTTGTGCAGAATCACGAACATCATTGCTTTCGTCGAGTGCCAAGGAAAAATAGGAAAGTTTTTTTGTGGAGTTTTGCAAATGCTGATGCAAATTGTCTTCCATTTCTTCAATCCTCCGTGTAAATGTAGGTCCTGAAAGACTCACTGTACTAAATAAATCGGCCTTCTCTGGACACATCTCTTTGGCAACAGAAAGAAGGCATTCTTTAACAAATTCTCCCTCCACGAATGGTCTGCCAGTGCACGCTATTAGCTTGGCAACTTGAAAACTTGCTCGCAGTGATGAAATATTTAGCTGCTTCTGCTTCACAAAAGTATTTTGCTGAGTTGTTAATGTATTTTTCAGTTTTAATATTTTATCTTTTCTCACTTCTCCGACCAAACAATCATATTTATCTTTATGTTGAGTTTCATAGTGTCGACGTAAATTGTATTCTTTGAACACAGACACTATATTCTGGCATATCAGACACACAGCTCTTTCATTGTACTGCATGAAAAAGTAATCATAAGTCCACTGTTCTTTGAATATCCTACACTCCGAGTAAAATTTTCTCTTTCTTGACATCATTGTTTCCTAGGGAGTCAAAATTGCTATTAGTAAAATACCAATATATATACAGCGCTACAAAAACAATATACCAGCAATAACTTTGCCCATACAGAGACATACAGACTGCACTGCCCATCAATGCAGTCTGATTGGGGGAACTCCGCTTTTACCCCAGGCTCACACTGGTGCGGGTGCCATTAAAAAGTTAATTACACCTGCAGTTTTGTTCACAGATCGCAGTACATCCCCAGCACACAAGAATATCACTGGGAGTGGAGCCGAGGGGCAAGTGAGGGAGCTGAGGGAGGGAGAGCCAGTCAAGCGCAGCCAGGGGAGGGCTGACAGCCTTAGGCCTAGGGGGCAAGTCCAGTCAATTGGCCCATTGAACCATTCACCAGCGCAGCCCAATGAGTGCCCACCGCCGCAGCTCAATCAGTGCCCACCGCCGCAGCTCAATCAGTGCTCACCAGCGCAGCCAAATCAATGCTCGCCACCGCAGCCCAATCAGTGCCCACCACCGCAGTCCAATGAGTGCTCACCAGCGCAGCCCAATTAGTGCTCACTAGCGCAGCCCAATTAGTGCTCACAAGCGCAGCCCAATTAGTGACCATGGGCCGGATAAATGTCCTCGGTGGGCCGCATGTGGCCCGCGGGCCGTAGTTTGAGGACCCCTGCTTTAGAACAAACACTTGCAATGGCCTAGGTCAGCGTCACATCAGAAGAAAGCACAATGTTAGAACACCCAAGAAACATTAAACAAAAATAAAGATAGCTTTCAATAACCAATCAGTGCATTCTCTGATAGCCTATCAGATGTATAGGCCTATAACGCAGAACTTTGACAGTCAGACTCAGTTATTAGACCATATAAGCTACCTCTGCATAACAAGCTTTTAAGCGCTGTCTACCACTGCACTGACCTCTTGTTCCTTTGGTTGAATAGGCCCATAAAAAAGGGACCTGAACAGTTAGAACAGTGACTTAACAATTCCATTTCATTTCGCAAGGGTCTCTTTTCTTAAGCTAGTAGCTTATTCTTGAGGCTGTTCACTTTTGGGGATAGCTTTGAACAATCCAGTTCGAGGAAGAGTTTCTGGAAGACTTCTAATGTGTACCTGAGCTCCTTGGGATAGGCAAGATTCAATGCATAAGCCAACCCAACGAGCATGAAGCAAGCCCTTTGAAAGTTACCCAGAGCTGTCAGAACTTTCATGCCCTCTACCACGACAGAAGCAGTGACGTTTCTTTTAAAGCTTCCTGGATGTCTGAAAGCAGCACATCTGTGTGCATGTGGTTTGGCATCCACATCTGATGTCTTGTAGAAAGGGTCAACAACACATTTCTGAAATTGTTAGTGTGCCTCACAACTTGCTTAAAGAAGCTGTGTTTAGCTTCAAACCGCATTGTCCATACACCAACCAGAGGGCCATATTCTTAAATCAATGCAGGGTAGTGTTCCAAAAATGGTGTTTGGGTGTCAGTCTCTCTTCAGGAAAAACTGATAAGAATGTTTCACGATGTTCAGATATTTTAAAGTCAAGGAACGCAATCGTTTCAACTGTGTGAACAGGGGCAACCACCAATTCAATTATGTCTTTTAAAATGAGAAGAACCTGCCAGGTAGAATCACCCTCAAGTACCCGTGTACCAACAACGAGTGGCAACAACCGTATTAGAGCCCAATTTTCATGGACATTTCCACCTATAGTTCTGCGATGAATGTAGTTTTGAGGGCTGTTGGCTTTGTCCGAGCCCTTATATGGGAAACGTGTGATTAACGCGTTAGCTCCGTCAAACTGAAGTACTTCTTCTTGGTGAAAATCTGAAAACACAATGCTAGTTCCCTTGGGACTATGCCTTCCAAAAGGTCATGTAGTACATCTGGTGGGTACCCAGACTCAAAATGAAAGTGATTTAATTTATCAGTCAATGGACACGACTGCTTTACGCCAAAGCAATGCGTAACATTTGGATTTTCACAGTTTGCACATGCAAACTATGTTCCTTCTTTGTCCGAGGTGGAAACACTCCGGTCTGCACTTCGTGTGTCTGGTACTCTGAAGAATGTCCAAGACAAAATCTACAGATGTACGGCCCGTGAAACTTTGAACTAGTCCACTGATCGAATGTGCACCGAGATTGTCAGCTACAACATAATGTACAGTCCCTTTAATGTTTTTTTCAACACTGGAAATGAAAATCCCTTCCTGTTCTAGAATGACAAGATCCTTCAAGAGTGGTTCCAAAACTGCTCTGTATTCAAACTGCTTGACATCAACAGCTTTGCAAAGTAAAGTTAGGTGTATTAACATTAATGCAGATTGCAACTTGGTTGGAACATTTGCCAAAACCCAATAAACAGCTGTTATTTTGTGTTTTTTTTTCTCGAAGTTCCTAGTGGGTTACATACCTCAAAGTCGTCAACGTAAAGGATTATAGACAGTCTTGTTTCTTCCCCAGCATAAAAGTCATTTTGCTTCAAGGATTTTCTATCAAAAATTGACTTAATATATCCAGTACTATTTGATTTTCTGGATAAGATTATTTCTGCAATGTCTTCATTCTTCAAGACTTCCTGCAAAGTCTGGAGAATAGGCACATATTGAAAGGTCTTGTTCTTTTCAGTATCAATAATATATTCAACGCTATCAACACATTGGAAATGCACCTTAAAATACTTTCTTCTCTTAAAAGCTGAACCAAGTGGACCACCTGCTCCAAGTGCTGTACTAATGGGATGGAAGTTGCACAACTGCTCTGACAACTCAGTTACGATGGCCTGGTCAACAATGCATTTATTCACCTTCAATGTTGAATCTAGTATGTTTCTAACAACTGCAACTGATACTGAAGATGAAATGAACTGAAGGTCTGCAACCAAGGAATCAATGCACTTCATTGAGGCATTATAGATGGTTTCTAGCTTCAGCAGAAGTAAGCCAATTATTTGAAGAACTAAGTATGATGCACTTTCCTGATCACAATCTAAACTAGTGCCCTCACCATCACTGGCCTCTGGTAAATCAGAATGGTCAACACTCTGATTATGGCAACTCTCATACACGTCTTTCTTAAAATCACTCAAAGAATAGGATTAGTGTCTTCTACTTTTGTGTTTTAGAAATGTATTGTATATATTTGTCCGAAAGTTGCATCATTCAAATACACAAAAGACAGTTTCGTGGCTCTTCAGATGATTTCCAATATGCTGAAAGTAGTCCTCTATAGAACAACAAGCATTGCAAACTAAACACTTAAAAGCAGAGATGTTTCCTGACCGTAGACTTTCTTCAGCTGAATGGTATCTGGACAAATGTGTGTGAAGGGCACTCTGCGTTTTAAATGTGCAAGGGCAACTGTCATATAGGCATGGCTGGGATTGCCCACGACCAAATGTTGCGTGTTGTAGTCTGTAATGCTTTAGTAGATTTCCATTCCATAAGCAAAAACCTGACGCAGAAAAATGGTCCATGTGTCAGATGCAAGGCCACCAGGTCTCTAATCGCATGAGGACAATAGGAGCACATTTACAAGATAATTCCTTATTATTTTTAATATTCAAATTTTTATGCTCAAATTTAGCACATCAACTGCTTGTCACTCACATCAGCTAGCTAGCTAGCAACTACACAACAAGCTAGCCACAACGTAAAGGTGACGTTAACTGACTGGTGGCAAGCTAGCTAACGTTAGCATACTGTACGTACATCAACACCAAGATATAATATACTAGAGGTGTAACGGCAGGTACAGGACTTTTGGTTCGGTACGCGCTGTGATCCGAATGAATATAGTCTAGTTTTAATCACGCACGTTACTTTTTCGTGTGCGGAACAAAAATTATAATCTCATGCTTTTAGTCGATTCAGACTGACTTCGAAAGGCCTAACGTTGTGCTAGTTAATTCTGATATACGTTACCGCCAGTTAAATTGGCATGCTGGTAACGTGCAGTAACATAAAACAATGTTCAACTGCTACCACAACTTGTTCGCTAAAATAATTAAACATGTCTTATCTTTGGGAAAACGGCAGTCCCTGAAACGTGTCTGTGGAAGAAGATGGTTGATATGCACGTGGCGCGAAAAAAATGCTTGAGTTGGGGCGGAAGTGTAACGTAATTAAATTCAAAAACCTCCTGATTAGTAAAATGTATCCATTTTTTGCATCTTTGACTTTCCTGATAAAATACAATTAAATTCTACTCAAATATTGATGGCTGATTTTATTTGAACAAAACTGAGTAAAATACAATTAATAAATAATAGAAATGTGTTTAATTCAGCTCAATGTGATTCCAAACTGCACATAGTCTTTCTTTTTATGTATAGGGTACTCATATATTTGTAATGTGAGGATATATCCGGCTCAATGACGTATCACAACTTGTCATGATGATTGGCTCTGCCGGTCCTGGTTTATAGCCAATGGGGGGAAGCCTAGGGGCGTGGCCCTGACGTAATGGATAGGTGACAGCTGTAAGTAGGGGATTGGTTCTGCTGGCTTTGGCCACAGCCAATGGGGAGATGAGTCAGGGGCGTGGTCCCGGCAGCTTACGAGGGAGCCTGGAATATTCCATGGAGGCTAACCAGGATTGGTGGAAGCGTACCACGTGACCCGGGTATTAAATAGGGGTGGAGACGAACGACACGTGGTCAGAACGGGAATGAACAGAGGAAGGGGGCCATGCGGGAGCGGGGATCCGGGTTGCCACGTGGCGGTGCGTCTCTCTCTATTTATCCCTCTCACGCTGCCTGCCAGCAGTGTGAAGGAAAGCTGTAATACAATGTGAATAAAAGACGGATTCCAGAAGTCGCCTCAACGACCTTTATTACATATTTACTAAACATTAATTAACCCTAGTCTCGGATTTTACAGTGCGGCGTCCTCGCGCTCTCTCTCTCGCTCGGCAGCAGCTGCAGCTGCTTGTCCACTGCTGGATGAAGAGGGTTGGCACAACGCTCGCCATCGGCGGTGTGCGATGATTCCGTCGTCAGATAGCGCCCGCAGCTCGTCCGCTGGTCGCCGTTCCTCACTCTTGTCTTGATTCCCAGCTGGTGCTGGTTCGTGTGTGTGGGTCGAACCCACGGCGCTCTCGCTGGTGCTCTCCTCTTCCTCACGGGCGGCTGGTCAGGCTCTTTCCCCTGCTGGATGAGCTGAGTCGGCACGACGCTTGTCTTTGAAGGTGCTCGATAGCGCTCGCTGCTTGTTCGCTGGCAGCTGACACTCTTGCTCGGTGGCGCTGCTGCGCGCTCTCTGCGGTTCCGTGCTTTCTGGCGATGCCCGATTGCGTGTGCAGCTGGTTCTCTGCGATGCTGGCTTGGTCGATGCTTGGCGCTTTCCACCCTTTCTCCCGGTTGATTGCTTGTCGTTGCTCGTCACTCTATCTCTCTCCTTGATTGTGCAGCTGCCGGGTGGGAACTGGCACTCAGTGTAGAATAACTTTGAGCGATACTTCTTCTGTCAGCACCGAACTCGTACTCGGTGACACATCGCTACTCGGCAAGCCTTGCCATCCTTGGTCGATTGCAGAGTCCCACCCGAGAGCTTTCCGCTTGCATTACTGCTCGCTTGATCGATGCTTGGCGCTTTCCACCCTTCCTCGAGGTTGATTGCTTGACGTGGCTTGTCACTCTTTCTCTCAGGCTGCAGCTGCTCGTGGGAGCTGGTACTCAATCTCAAAACTTTTTGTAAATTGTATTCGCACACCTCTTACACAACTGTGAAAGCTTAGTACAATACAACTTATTGCAATCCTTGATTCTGCAAGCGACTCAAAACATCAGGATAACTGTAGAATAAAACTTTCAGCGATACTCTGTTGGTCCATGCCGAACTCAGTACCGAGCATCACCTCGCCCCTCTTCTCTGCGAGACACAACACCCATTGTTGATCTCGAGATCATGCCCCGGAGTCTGCCCGTCGCAGTACTCTCTTGCATGATTTGTGTCTTTGGTTATATGTGAAATTCTCTCCCCTCTCTGTGCGTCTCTTGCGAGAGAGAGAAAAAACAGATGCCCTCTGTCACCATCCTCGAGGTTGCAGCCACCTGGTTACCCCCCCTTTCTGACCTTTGACAGTTTATGTTTTTGTTTTCATCCCCCCCCCCCCTCTCTTCGTGCTGTCTGCTAAAAGGGAGGAGAGACACCCTTCATACGTATTTTATGGCTACCATGTGTTGTGTCAAATTGTTGGAAGACAAAGGTGGCCGGGGAGGCTTTGATTCCATGGAATACATATTATCTGGTCTTGTGTGTTTGACCTCATTTGTTTTGTATCTTGTGTTTAACCAAGATTTGTAATGTGCCCTCGTTGTTACCACCACTCTTCCGGGGTTTTTGCTAAGCTTTGTTCTCAGTCCGTGTCGCCAGGGATCGGTGTTTCATTCTCGAATTCATATTCCTTAGTTCTCTTGGTAAAGTCACGTAGATAGAAAGATACAATAAGAAATAAAACGAGTAATACTGAAGTCTATAATGTCGACTTATTTTTATAGCCAAGCTTCGAACTTTTACCGTATTAAAAAACATTTCAGTTATCATGTCCATTTGTCCCTGCTATGTGCCTGTGTTTTACGGCTCTGCAGATTGGTTTGTGAATTGTCCAAAACGTCCGTGGGGAGGTCATGGCATGCAGTCTTTTGACAATCTGGAGATTTCCCAGATCGTTGTTAAACCCTCTTTGCCCTGGAGTTTATTATTTAATGTTTTTTTTTATGACCTCCAGATGCTTGGTGTGGCTTGTGAGAGATAGCGGGGTGGGCGTGTTTGTGCCATTTATTTATTTATTATCTAAAAAAATATTGGCAGAATTATTCTTAATATGAAATTTTGGAAAAAGGCCTACATATACAATACGCGCTGCGTGTGGACCAGCCCTCTGGTCAATTGTCACGCTGGCTCGAAATCCTGCAGGAATTTTCCTTCAATGTCACGTATCGTAAGGGTTCTCGCCATACGAACGCCGATGCCCTATCGCGATTGCCAGTGCCCAGAGTGTGCGCGTGTTTTTCTGGTTCGGGTTGTTGTCGACCGAACGGTTCGACCTCCTCCTCTCGTTGCATCTGCTGTGGGCGCGATGGGGGGGGGGGGGGGGGCGGGCGATGTCCCCGTTGCGCGGGATGCAACTTTGGGTCTGGACTATGAGGTATGGGGACGCCGGCAGGTAGAGGACACGTCCCTCCTTAAGTTGCGCCGGCGTGTCAGGAAGACCGCCGATGGTACGGGTCTACGGGATGTTAACTCGTTTGTACTGCGGGGCAAGGTTGTGTGGGCTGTGCATAGATGGCTGTGGCACCTAGGTTTGCTGAAGATGCTGGCCGCGCTTAAATTGGATATTTAATGGCCGGCCATGGACTCCGACGTTGAGGATCTGCTGAAAGGCTGCGTGCAGTGTGCCTGGCGGAAGCCGCCGGCGAGGTCCTGTTGTCCTCCGCTGCAATCCATTCAGGTGTCACGGGTAAATGAAATTGTTGCCCTCGATATTCTCGGGCCGTTTCCCGCTTCTGCGCGTGGCAACAAATACTCGTGGGCATTGAGTATTTCTCGCGCTGGCCTATGGCTTGGCCGCTCCCAAATCAATCGGCTGTGACTATTACCGAGGCGTTCCTCAATGGCTATGTTCTAGATAAGGGTGCCCTTGAGCGCCTCTTGACGGATAAAGGCAAAAAAAATTCCTTCAAGCTGCTGCGTGAGGTTTGCGATCTGCTGGGAACTAAAAAGGTACGCACATCACCGTACCACCCGCAAACGGATGGCATGGTTGAACGCCTACACCGGACTCTGACCTCCATGTTGAGTCACTTGGTCAGAGAGTCACAGGTCGATTGGAATTTGCATATCCCTGCGGTTCTTGCCGCTTATAGGATGACCCCTCACACGTCCAACGGCTGCTCTCTCTTCTTTTTGATGTATGGGAGAGAGTATGATTCTCCCATCAGATGTTCAGTTGCAGGCCGCGCTCGCCCCAAAGGTGTCAAAAATTTCTGACACAATTCGGTTCACGATGGGGAAATTTTCCGAGGCACGGGAAACCGCCAGTATTAACTCTCAGGCCAGGCAGCTGGCCAACGAGTGGCTCAAAGGTGCCCATGTTTTCCTGCGCGATTGGTTGCCAGGGGACATGGCCTGGTTGCATTGTCCGCAGGTGCCAGTGGGCAGATCACCTAAATTGTTGCAACCTTGGAGAGGGCCGGTTGATGTGGTTCGGGTTGTGTGGCCGCAGTGTGTCCAGGTTCGGTTTGGTAAGTTTTCTTTGGTCTGTGTATATATATTGTACAGTTGGAGTGGGTAATGTATTGCTTTGTTGTGTTGTTGGAGTACACTTGTTGTTATGTTCTGGTGATTATAGGTCATTTGCTTACTTGGGGGGGAGTTGGCAGCCGGGACGTCTGGAAGCTACGAAGGGGGGGGGGGTGATGTAGTGACTATGCTTGTCACTGTATGGTGCCGGGGCTTACGAAGCCACGGCGGGTAAGGTGTTGTCATTATGGACAGCCCGGGTTACGGGATGTAGTACCAGCCCTAGCGGGGCTTGGGTGCGCGCTGGTTAGTGCGGAGGCACCGCGAGCAGTGTACGGTGCAGGCTCCCAGTGTGTGGGTGTGTAACAGTGAGTGAGCCAGTGTGTGAGAGTGAGTGTGAGTGAGCCAGTGTGTGAGAGTGAGTGTGAGTGAGCCAGTGTGTGAGTGTGTGAGAGCAAGTATGAGTGAGCCAGTGTGTGAGTGTGAGTGAGCCAATGCGAGTGAGCCAGTGTGTGAGAGCGAGTGTGAGTGAGCCAGTGTGTGAGTGTGAGTGAGCCAATGTGAGTGAGCAAGTGTGTGAGAGCGAGTGTGAGTGAGCCATTGTGTGAGTGTGAGCCAGTGTGTGAGTGTGAGCCAGTGTGTGAGAGTGAGTGTGAGTGCGCATGAGTGAGTGAGAATGAGCGAGTGTGAGAGTGAGCGATAGTGAGCGAGTGTGAGTGAGCGAGTGTGTTAGAGCGACGATGAGTGGCTCAGAGGTTGGCGCACGCCACAACGAACCCGGCGACCCGAGTGCCGTTCCCACTGAAGCCCAACATCCGTAACGAATATATATGTGAACCGGTCCTGAGCCTTCCTTAGGGTAGACTCAGCCTCAAATGAGTACTGTATCTGGTGTGGTGTGTAAACAGAACCACTGGGAAGACAAAGGCGTCCGGGCGTGGGGCTGGCCACCCACCCCCTTCGTGCGCCGTGCCGACCTTCATAGGTGCTCGCTGCGAGCACTTGACCCAACAGTCTGTTTAAGGTGATACGGGCATCTTTGTATTATTGAGTGTGTGAGAGTGTTTACGAATGTTGAGCTGAGAGTTTGCGAGTGAGTGTTAGCATGCGTACGAGTGATTGCGAGTGTTCATGAAAGCGAGTGAGAGTGTGGGAGTGTGTTCACGAGTTTGAGAGCGAGTCTGTGTGACTGTTGACGGGCAAGTGAACGAGTGGGAGTTGTTCACGAGTGGGAGTGTGTTCACGAGTGGGAGGAGTGTGTTCACGAGTAGGAGGAGTGTGTTCACGAGTGGGAGGAGTGTGTTCACGAGTTTGAGAGCGAGTCTGTGTGACTGTTGACGGGCAAGTGAACGAGTGGGAGTTGTTCACGAGTGGGAGTTGTTCACGAGTGGGAGTTGTTCACGAGTGGGAGGAGTG
This sequence comes from Lethenteron reissneri, assembly GCF_015708825.2. Lineage (NCBI taxonomy): Eukaryota > Metazoa > Chordata > Hyperoartia > Petromyzontiformes > Petromyzontidae > Lethenteron > Lethenteron reissneri. Next base: position 11,291,365 of record NC_083828.1, on the reverse strand, counting down.
TGTTCACGAGAAGGAGTGTAACACGAGTGGGAGAATTGTGTTCACGAGTTTTAGAGCGAGTCTGTGTGACTGTGTATGAGCGAGTGAACAAGTGGGAGCGAGTGAACAAGTGGGAGTGTGTTCACGAGTAGGAGGAGTGTGTTCACGAGTAGGAGGAGTGTGTTCACGAGTTTGAGAGCGAGTCTGTGTGACTATATAATTCCTCGTCACAGCCATCTTTTCGACCCACTTAAGTGGTTGTGCTTTCGCTACGTTGTCCCCACCTGAATAAGGACGTTTGTGTTGCGCCCGAAACGTCGTGATTTAATTTAGTTTTCATTTATTTTACTTTTTACCTACGTGACTTTCCCGAAAAAAACAGAGTATGAATCCTTGCAGTCACGAAAGCTTCAAATCTAGAAATATTTATGGTCGTAAATTTAGAAAATGACAGTTCAATGTAAGAGCATGAGGCACCCGAGGAAAATAATATCTTTGTTTTGGTCAAATAGAGACACAAATAGGGGGAGTGAAGGGACGGAACCGAGATGTAGATGAGCGGCAAGGCGATTCCAGAGACGTGGAGCAGGAACACAGAAATACTTTTTGCCAAGCAAAGTTTTAGCAAATGGAATGTTTGGTAGGCACAAGGAGGCACAAGGAGGCTTCGTGGGGGGAGTTGGAGGAGCTGAGTGGTCCTTTAGAGGAGACAGGTGACAGTGAGCGTCCAGGTTGCGATGGTGAGTTCTATAGAGGCGTCAAGGGCAACACTGAGAGCGAAGTGGTGTCGTGCAATGAGACGTTGTTGGCAAAGCAGACTCCTTTTCTTACGAACGAGTTAGGTTCCATGTCTGTTCGTCGAGGAGCCCCTGTGTCTATATTCGAGATGGAATGCAGCATTTTCTTAGGTTTTTTCGGTAAAGTCACGTAGGTAAACAAAAAATTAATAAAAGTAAAATAAAATAAAAATCACGACGTTTCGGAGACAACACAAGCTTCCGTCTTCAGGTGGAACCGTCACAGCCACGACAGCTGTATCAAGTAAATGAGAGATTACAAGAGCTACCACTCCGTATATATAATGGTTTTCTCATCAAAACCGCTATACCACAGAGCCCATGGCATTTCTGACCAACACCACCTGGCCGGTGAATTAAGACATGTACATCGGGCCCTCAGGATGAACGGATACTCTGACCGCACCATCCGCCAAGCTGTTTCTCCCACCATACAGAAACAGCCACATGAAACTCCGACCAAAACTATCACGTTACCATACATAACAGGCGTGACCAAAAAGATCTCCAAAATTCTAAACAAAGTCCGATTCAGTACAGTGCATAAAATCCGTGATCTGATTCCATCTGTGAAGGATGTCGTTCCTGACTTACAGTATCCTGGAGTCTACAAATTGAGTTGCAGTTGTGGTGGTTGCTACATTGGAGAAACGACACGTCATGTTTCTGATCGTGTCCGCGAGCACAAGTCAGATCTGAAAAACGGCAGAACTGATTCTTCGGCCGTTGCCGATCATTGCTACAACTCTGTGGGCTCTCATGAAATTGTCTTTTCCGAGACCAAGGTGCTCTGCAAACTTCCTGGCTACCATCAAAGGTTTGTACACGAAGCCATACAAATATACAAACACAGACATAATTTCAACCGTGATGATGGTTATGTAAAGTAGTAACTCGGCCGGAGACGACTTCACGGGTAGCACACTCTTTATTTTCACCAACTTGTAGTTACACGGATGACTAACACCCTACTTCGTTACACGGGTGACCAACACCCACTTAGCTACACGGGTGACGGACACCCACTCAACTACAACTTCGTTACACGGGTGACCAACACCCACTTAGCTACACGGGTGACCAACACCCACTCAGCTACACGGGTGACCAACACCCACTCAGCTACACGGGTGACTAACACCCACTCAGCTACACGGGTGACCAACACCCACTCAGCTACACGGGTGACTAACACCCACTCAGCTACACGGGTGACCAACACCCACTCAGCTGTACTGACACGGGCTCTTACGCCCTGTAGCCTTCCGGGACACACCCAGCCGGGGTGCCCGTCTCGGCTCTGGGTACCACCGTCCCGACCCACACGGGCGTCGGACTACGGTCCCCCCAGTCTCGGCTCCGAGCCACACAGGGCCCCTACCTCCTCCACCCCGTCTTCGGTCTTCAACTGGTTAACACTGACCACGAGTGCTCTCGCGCGTCCCCCTTTATACCCCTCCTGCGGACGTCGCTGAGAGTACTCACTTATCTGACCAATCACTGCGCACTCGCTACGATCCTCTTTTCCCAGCTTGTGTGAGCGCGCCTCACCACCGGCGCGCGCGTCCATGCCACGCCCACACCGCGTGCCCAACCCCGCGCCCCGTGATCCATCACTGCCGGCGCACGTCAATACCACCACTACATCACCCCCTACCACATAGCTCGCAGCCGACCCGGCTGCTAATAAAACCTACAACACCCCTTCACCCCCATGTGTGCCCCGTAACATAACACAAACCCTAACAACACAACATGAACACCGCAATCCGCAAAACCCAGCAACCGCCACACCCGCAACAAGAACAACATGCACAATCCAGCGAGTGGCAACGATACTGTGTATGCGGAAAGAGTAACAATAAAAAAAATTTCTTTAATCATTTTCTCTTCTTTTCTCTCCGACTCATGCAGCGTCCCAATGTCCGAGCGTCCCTTGAACGGGACATTACCCCGGCAGAGGGGGAAGCCGGCAACGAAGTCGGGCTTTAACAAAAAAAAAGAAAAACATTTTTTTTTCCTTTTTTTTTCATGAAAAGTGTTGCGTCCTTGCCCGAGTCCGCCTTGCCGGACCGTCGTACGGCACAGGACGCAGTTGGCCATCCGGCGGCGCCGGCCGTTCAGGAAGGCATGGGCCAGGCATCGGGGCTCCGCGCGAGCCGCGGGGTTCCGGTTCCCGACGGTCAACAGCCGTCAGGTCCGAGACACCTGGGGGTGGGTCAGGTGGAGACACGTGAGGATCAACCTGCGACACATCCCTCCCCGAGTCGACGGTCACATCACACGCTCGGTCGTCACGGCACAACCCGGGGTCACGCGGCGCCGCGTAGGGTTTCAGTCGGGAGGGGTGCACGTACCAACGGCGTTTTCCCCATTTAATCTGTATACTCTGGGGTCGTGCAACCCGCACAATTTCCACCGGTCCCCTCCATGGTCTCAACAGTTTGGGGGACGTAGCCAACGGTGCGTGTGGACAATGCAGCCAGGCCTTATCGCCCGGTCCCCAATTGTGCGTATGCACCTTCCGTTCATGCAATCGCTCGTTCGCGATCTGCCGAGAGCGTGAATTCAATCTCGCAGCCTCTCGCGCCTCAGCCAATTTGGCGATGTTAAACTTAATGTGGTCTGCCAATTTAGATTTCGCACGTGGCTGTGAAATCCCCAGTTGGACGTCCATGGCCGGATCAGCCTCCCGCCCATACATCAGAAAAAATGGAGAAAACCCCGTCACCGCATGGGGTGCCATCCGATAGGCCGCTAGTACCCCCGGTACCTGTAAGTCCCAATCCACCTGGTCGTCGCATACCTGTTGGCACAGCATAGACGTAATCGTCCTGTTCAGACGTTCAACCATACCGTCAGTCTGCGGGTGGTACGGGGAGGTACGTACTTTCTTTGTACCCAACAGGTCGCACACCTCGCGCAACAAAACACTCGAAAAGTTTTTCCCTTGATCCGTCAGCAAGCGTTCGGGGGCGCCTTTGTCCAAAACGTAACCTTGGACAAAGGCGTCCGCCACTGCCGCAGCCGACTGGTTGGCGAGTGGCCACGCCATGGGCCAGCGGGTGAAGTACTCTACGCCAACCAGCAGGAACTTATTTCCCCGAGGTGTAGTGGGAAAGGGCCCCAAGATGTCTAGCGCGACCAATTCGTTCGTGCGCGAAACTTGAATGGATTGAAGCGGTGGATTAGCCGCTATTGGTGGCGGTTTTCTTTTAGCGCACCCTACACACCCCTTAAGAATGTTCGCCACGTCACTGACCATCCCAGGCCAATAGTAGTCTCGCTGAATGAGGGCGAGCGTTTTGTGAAACCCCAGATGCATGAGTCGTTCATGGGCAGCCAGGACGACCTTACCCCGTACAGCAACCGGCACCACAAGCATGTGACGCCGGGACATGGAGTCCCACTTCATCAAGAGGCCCTGTCTGCACACCCAGGAACCGACCCGCGTTTCCCCGCCCTCGGGAACGTTAACCTTCCGACGTAGCGCGAGTAGGGAGCTGTCGGCCATTTGCAGACGGCCCCACTCGATGAGAGGCAATGCTAACAGCGAGTCCCTCCCCGTGGGGGCGTCGACCCCCGTAGTATCCGTGGCGGCTAGCACCACTTCCGCGGGGACATCGACAGAAGGTTTACACCGCGCCGATCCCAACTGACATGCGCATTCCGTACGCGTCGGCAACCGTGACAATGCATCCGCATTCGAGTGGCGCAACCCCTTGCGGTAAATCGTCGTGAATTGGTAGTCCTGAAGGACCTCCAACCATCGGGACAATTGGCCGGATGGCTGCGCCACCCGCATAGCGTATTGGAGAGCCGCATGGTCCGTGCGAACCGTAAAGTGACGGCCATACAGATACGGCCTGAATTGCTGTATAAAAAACACAATCGCCAGCAATTCACGCCGTGTCACGCAGTAGCGTTGTTCCGCGGGGGACAGAACCCTGCTACCGTAGGCGACCACCCGTTCGACCCCCCCGACCACCTGTGAGAGCACTCCCCCGATACCCGTGTTACTGGCATCCGTGTCGAGCACAAACGGTTGCGTGAAATCGGGGTAACACAAGGGGGGAGCCTGCACCAAGGCGTCACGAAGGGAGCAGAACGCGGCCTCCTCCTCCGGCCCCCAGTGAAACCGCACCCCTTTAGCCGTCAAGGCGTGCAGGGGCCTGGCTATGGTGGCAAACTGTTTGACAAAACGACGGTAATAGGAGGCAAATCCTATGAAGCTGCGGACTTCAGTAACAGAGGTCGGTGTTGGCCATGAGCCGACGCATTGCGTCTTAGCAGGGTCCGTCGAGATCCCCGAACGGCTAACGATATGGCCCAAATACCTGACCGATTCCCGAAGCAGAAAACATTTAGCCGGTTTAAATTTAAGCTTCGCGGAACGCATCCTGAGAAACACTGCCCTCAGTCGCTGGAGGTGCTCCTCAAAAGTTCGGCTGAAAACGATGATATCATCGAGGTAAATCAAACAGGTGTCCCATTGAAGGCCTGACAAAACCAATTCCATGAGCCTCTGGAACGTGGCAGGAGCGGAATGTAAACCCATGGGCAATCGGTTGAACTCAAATAGGCCTCCCGGTGTCCGGAAAGCGGTTTTAGGTTTTGATTCGTCATCGAGGGGCAATTGCCAAAATCCCGAAAGCAAATCGAGCGTCGAAAAAAACTGTGCTCCTGCCAAGGCATCCAGCGACTCATCCATCCTGGGGAGCGGATACGCATCGGCCATTGATATTTTGTTTAGGCGGCGGAAATCAACACAGAACCGCAGGGATCCATCCTGTTTTTTAACCAAGACGATAGGAGCACCCCACGGACTGGAAGAGGGCGCAATGATGTCGGCCGCCAACATGTCATTTACTGCCGACTGCACATGCTCCTTCTCGGCTGGACTGAGCCGGAAGGGATTCTGTCGAATAGGGGCCGCGTCCCCAGTCTCTATGTGGTGGCGCAACAGGTCTGTGCAGCCAATGTCGTACTTGTGCCTGCTAAACACGTCAGCGAACTCGAGCAGCAAGCCCCTCAATGCACCCAACTGCACACTGGACAAGGTACTGGACCCGGCACACAACGAGTCCAACCACTCCGTCCCCTCCTCACTTTGGGGATGCGTATCGACATGCGAATCGGCGTGAGCAACGAGCTGTTCCTCGACGGGTAGCGGCGCGGCGTGAGCGAGCACCGTTCCCTGCGTAATCACGGCCGGCCGCGACCCCGTATTCAGGACCACAACGAACGGCTCACTGTCCCCTCTCACCATGGTCTGGGCCACCGCTAAGTCGAGGTCCCCTTTAGCCCTGTTAGACGGCCCCAATAGAACTCCCTGCGCCCCCGCATCCGCCCCAAGGGGTTTTCTCAACCGAAGGGGTACCAACATTTGCGATCCCGGGGGCACCCGTACAGTCCGGGTTGCCAGCGCCTGCACCGTCGCACAAGCCGTGCGTATCTTATTTGGACTCTTCAAAAACCCAACCCGCCGACCCGACGGAAGCTCAATGCAGGCCTGGTCTATGAGAATTTTTATGGGCATTTTAGACAGAAAGTCCGTGCCTAGTAGACAAGGAACGGCCAACGATGATGATACAAAAATAGGACCCGCCAATTTAATGTCGCCAATACAAATATTCGCCCGAATCTGGCCGATGATTCCCAAAGATCCCCCGTTTGCCGCGTAAAATGGTACGTCCACCGGCAGAAGTGGTCGACATTGTACGGGAAGAATATTATAAATAAGGTCCGAAATAATAGTGGCCGACGCACCCGTGTCCACGAGCACCCGGACCTCAACCCCGTCAATGTACCCCGTTACCACGGACGACCCGGCCGACGCAGCCACAATCCTGTGGGCCAATTCGGACCACTCGACTGCCTTCGGGCCGTACGCGGACCCCTCTCGCCGAACCGAACCCCCGGCGCCCATACACGGTCCCCCCACCGCTAAGCGGCGACCCGAACGTGCCGTGCGTGTGGACCGAACGTGTGAGGTGCCGCGACTTGCCGGGTTCAGTTGGGATGTCTTGAGTCCCTGGTCGTCGTCCGGACGTGGTCCCGCGGTGCGTTGACGCGGGGCCCGGCACCCGGACACGACGTGGCCCCGAAGGCCGCAGTTGTAGCAGACGACGAGGGACGTCGTAGGTTTCGGTTGCTCCAGCTTGCGGGAGGAGCGTGTGGGCGAACGACCTCCCGTTCTCCACTCCCCCGGCCTCGAACCAGCGAAGGCCTCCTCCCGAGGCACAGCAGGCTGAGGTCCGATGATCGTGGCGGCCGGTGCCCCGTTCTCCACCGATGCGCAGACGACCGTCGGCTTCCGCTGTAGGACCTCGTAAGCGTGGATACTCGTGGCAATCCCCAGGGAGCAGATGTCCATCTCGTCCGCCGTATTAATGGGAACTCCCAATCCGTGAGCCAGCGCCAGCAGCTGCTCCGTCACCATGGCGTCCTTCCCCTCCTTGTCCATGCGGGGAAAAGCTGAATCCGCCAGGGCGAGCAGCGCCGTGCGATAGGCGAGCGTTGTTTCTCCAACCACCTTCCGCCGATCGTAGAACTGGTGGCGACAGGTCGAGGGCGGCCCGAACACCTTGGCCAACAGGTGCAGCGCGGCCTGGAGCGTTGAGCGGGACGACCTCGGGGCAGACGTGAAGGCCGCAAGCGCGTCGTCGTCGAGCATCGCTGGCAGCGCGCGCAGGGCAGTGGTGTCGGACCACCCCGACATTTCTTGATGCGCGATGAACCGTCGCTGGAAGGCTCCCCAGTCGCCCCCGTCCGCCTTGAACACCGACAGCGCGGGCAATCGTTGCTGGAGAACTCGATCGTCGTCGTCGTCGTTGGAACGATTTTCCCGCGCGCCGCTGTGGTTGTAGAAAATGTCGGCTCCCTCTGCAGGCGCAAAATGGAGAGCTCCGGCGCTCGCCGATGACGCGGGCTGCGCTGTGTGGAGACCTCTGGCCACGTGGTGTCCGCGTTTCCCGCCAACCGGAGGCGGACCCTCAAAAATGGCGCCAACTCCCAAACTTTTGGCGCGAAACGCCTTATGGCGGGAACCCTCCAGCCGCGCCGCCTCTTCCAACCCCGCAGGCGTTCCACCGGCCGCTGGAACGGAGATCTCCGCCAAGATCGCAGCGGCGGCGAGCAGCAACTCCGCCAGGCGGGAGTGTGCGTCCTGCAGGCTGGTGTCGGAGGCGGGCGGAGCATCGGCCATTTCCGCGAAGTGCTGCATCGGCGGCAACTCCTCGTCCTCTCCTCCCGAGGGTGGTGTCACCGGTACGTCGTCGTCTCCCCGGTCTTGCACGTGGGAACGAGAAGTCTTCCTTGTGTCCATTCTCCTTGAAGACAGGTTTACTTCTGACGCCAGTTGTAAAGTAGTAACTCGGCCGGAGACGACTTCACGGGTAGCACACTCTTTATTTTCACCAACTTGTAGTTACACGGATGACTAACACCCTACTTCGTTACACGGGTGACCAACACCCACTTAGCTACACGGGTGACGGACACCCACTCAACTACAACTTCGTTACACGGGTGACCAACACCCACTTAGCTACACGGGTGACCAACACCCACTCAGCTACACGGGTGACCAACACCCACTCAGCTACACGGGTGACTAACACCCACTCAGCTACACGGGTGACCAACACCCACTCAGCTACACGGGTGACTAACACCCACTCAGCTACACGGGTGACCAACACCCACTCAGCTGTACTGACACGGGCTCTTACGCCCTGTAGCCTTCCGGGACACACCCAGCCGGGGTGCCCGTCTCGGCTCTGGGTACCACCGTCCCGACCCACACGGGCGTCGGACTACGGTCCCCCCAGTCTCGGCTCCGAGCCACACAGGGCCCCTACCTCCTCCACCCCGTCTTCGGTCTTCAACTGGTTAACACTGACCACGAGTGCTCTCGCGCGTCCCCCTTTATACCCCTCCTGCGGACGTCGCTGAGAGTACTCACTTATCTGACCAATCACTGCGCACTCGCTACGATCCTCTTTTCCCAGCTTGTGTGAGCGCGCCTCACCACCGGCGCGCGCGTCCATGCCACGCCCACACCGCGTGCCCAACCCCGCGCCCCGTGATCCATCACTGCCGGCGCACGTCAATACCACCACTACAGTTACAAACTGAGTAATCATTGGAAAGATGTGATTAACCATGCAAAAAAGATTTAACTACACTTATTTGGACCATCTTATTTGACAGACAACTATTACAGGTTATTGATAGACAGCCAGTCTTGTTTTACCAGGTTTAGTTTTTTCTTTTTTCACACTTTTGTTATGTAGGTTAGGCGTAGTCACAAACCGTACCTCTCCATAACAAAGGCTCAGTCTTTTGTCATGCAGTCTATTCTTAGTCTTAAGCCTCACCTTACCATATTAATAAAAAGTGTGCCGTACTTGGTCCTTTCCCTCTTCAACCATTATATATACGGAGTGGTAGCTCTTGTAATCTCTCATTTACTTGATACAGCTGTCGTGGCTGTGACGGTTCCACCTGAAGACGGAAGCTTGTGTTGCCTCCGAAACGTCGTGATTTTTATTTTATTTTACTTTTATTAATTTAATTTTTTTTACCTACGTGACTTTACCGAAAAAACCTAAGAATATGAATCCTTGCAGTCACGAAAACTTCAAATCTAGAATTAATGCAGCATTTGTTTCTGCATAGTACCCATTTTTTTCTTATTGGTCACGTGGTAAATGTGGGTTTCGATAGACAGCATTGAGTCGAGTATAACGCCAAGATAATTACAGTTGTCGACCTGCTCAATAAGATGTGAGTCTAGAGCCCCCAACGTGCATAGGTGGTGAGACAGGTTTGGGGCAGCCAAATAATAATTTAACATTTGGTCTTTTTACCATTGAGGACCAGTTTAAGGGCATTACGTTGCAGTTTAAAGATTACTAAAGGCCTGTCAAAGATGCTCTTGTAACGCTTCCAAGGAATTTTCAGATGTCATTAATACTGTGTCATCACCAAAAAGGGAATCTCAGAATGCAGATTACTAGATTGTTTACCCAAAGATAAGATAACAGCATAGACCCAACTGAGGAACTATTTTAGTCATGGGGGTTCTGTCAGATGATGCATTGGTGGAGACGATTTGTAATCAGTCAGATAAGTAGCTGCAAATCCAGTTCATTGCACAATGTGATCAATTTATCCTACGCAAAAAATACAATTTGAGGATTGAGGAATAGGATGGTGCACTGACGATGATAGTCCAGAGTTCAAGATGAAGCTAACAGTACCGAGTACCGCAGAGGCTGTGGCTACGTTGTTCTCAAGAGCCAGAGGGGCTTCGGACGGAATAGGGCATGAGATGAGAAGCAATTTGTGATTTGCGATTTTCAGATCTTCTCAAAGATCTTGAGAGGGGAGAGGATTGAGATAGGGCGCCAGTTTGTCAGGTTGTCTGTCACGCCAACTTTATGACGAAGGGGCATAAATGGAGAGGTTGACTTATGTGGGCTATCGGTTTTACGATGGGAGATCCCCACAAGGTGGAGGGCAAAGGCAGGCAGGCCATTGGCACCATCATGACCTGAGGAAGTTTTTTGTAGCGCGGAGAGCAAGGTTAGGACCTCACATTAGGAGATTTGGAGGAAATTACATTTCTGATCCGGGGGCAATAGGGATGGGTCAGGAGGCGGGTGAACGGTGGTGTCACTTTTTGTGTTGTTCGTCCTTCCCCCGCACCTCCGATTAGCGCGGTTGGCTACGCACGGTGCAAAATAAGTTCAACATACATACGTCACAAGGCTGGATGCCTGCAGATGCATCGTCTGAGTTAAACTCACTTATAATTGCAGTTTGATCAGAAAGACAACTGCCATTGAGCAAAAGCCTCAGCAGTACTCCTCCATATTCACGTTTTATCATCAAGCGCCTTTATAGCTTTCCAGAAAAGTTTGGTATCATCTTTTGAATCCAAGAGGGTACCCTAAAAATACTGATATTTGGCATGTCCAATTTGATATAAATATTCTTTGGGTCTTTTGGTAGTCACGTAGATAGAAATAAAAATATCACGTTTCGATCGCAATGCAAGCAATCGTCATTATGCGACTGCTTGCGTTGCGACTATTGCTTGCGTTGCAATAGAAACGTCGTGATATTATTTCTATCTACGTGACTTTACCGAAAGACCCAAAGAATATGAATTCCTGCAGCCACGAAAGCTTTAAGTCAATATATAAATACATGAAATTTCGAAACTAGACACAAACTCTCTTTCACCTTAAGCTATGTCGTGGCGAGCAGACAGCGACATTGGAATCTAGCTCCTGAACGTATTCCTGCAATCATACAGAGGAGAACAGCACCAGTGGAAATCAGTCTCCTGTGTGCGACTGTGCTGACAACCTCCAAACTGGGGACCACCATGGAACCACGCACTGCCCAAAGTGTACACGAGAAGGCTAATGGCGGAGGGCCACCACGGTGGCGAGATGTTAAATTCCTTGCCTGGTAAACAGGAGGTTGTGGGTTCCCTCCCAACCATGTAGTCTGTATATTTTGACTTTGCATTATCTCCCCGTGGTCGTGTGGATTTTTCTACGGGTTCTCTGGTTTTTCCCTCCACATTTAGAAACGTGCGTTAATAGTATTTAGCTGCAATACATTCCCACATGATAAGCCACTGCAATGGGCTATAATTTGTGGCCACGTCGCTACATAGCTTAGTGAGCCTTACCTGGTAAAATAAAAAAAAGAGTTTAGTTTATTGATGGGTGAGTGACTCAGTGGGTGGGAGAGTAGGTTGGTGAGTGAATGGGTGAGGTCACCGAGTGGGTGGGTGAGTGGCTCGGTGTGGACACGTTATTAGATGAGCTCATCTGTGCCTTAAAAGTTGGTTTTAATTATTCGAGTAATCGTAAAACTACTGAGATTGTGGCATAGCACCCTCTTATGAAATATGTTGCCTATTGCATCAGGTAATCCAGCGGCATGTTTTAAGACCCCACTCCGTGCTGATGATTCCAAACACCCAGCCCGACCCTAGCCAACGAAACACCCAGCCCGACCCCTAACCCACCAAACACCCAGCCCGACCCCTAGCCCACCAAACACCCAGCCCGACCCCTAGCCAACCAAACACCCAGCCCGACCCCTAGCCCACCAAACACCCAGCCCGACCCCTAGCCAAACAAACACCCAGCCCGACCCCTAGCCCACCAAACACCCAGCCCGACCCCTAGCCCACCAAACACCCAGCCTGACCCCTAGCCCAACAAACACCCAGCCCGACCCCTTGCTAACCCAACACCCAGCCCGACCCCTAGCCAACCAAACACCCAGCCCGAGCCCTAGCCAACC
>NC_083828.1:11231373-11271611 GCF_015708825.2 Lethenteron reissneri | reverse complement strand
TGGAGAGGTTTGGCGATTGTGGCGAACCTGGGGACAAAGCTAGATTTGAAGCTTTCGTGACTGCAAGGATTCATATTCTTAGGTTTTTTTCGGTAAAGTCACGTAGGTAAAAAATTTAAATTAATAAAAAGTAAAATTAAAATAAAATTCAAATCACGATGTTTCGGAGGCAACACAAGCTTCCGTCTTCAGGTGGAACCGTCACAGCACGATAGCTGTATCAAGTGAGAGAAATTCCAAGACAACAGTATTTGTATATATACTGGTTGAGGGTGGGAGGAGCCAAGGTAGGCACTGAATATTATTGTTGTGAGGTTCGGTGCGGCTGAAGCACGCTGTTAGGAACGAGCCTTTGTTGTGTAAACTAGGTGCGGATTGATGTAAAGGTGCGTGTAAAAGGGACTGAGCCTATTACTATGTAGAGATGATGCGGCTGAAATCGCTGCCAGGAAATGAGTCTTTGTTGTGTAGAATGGTTGACTGAGTCTATTATTATGTAGAGGTGGTGCGGCTTAAATCGCTGCCAGGAAATTAGTCTTTGTTGTGTAGAATGGTTGACTGAGCCTATTGTTATGTAGAGGTGGTGCGGCTGAAATCGCTGCCAGGAATGCTCCAAATATGTGTAGTTAAATCTTTTTTGTATGGTTAATAACATGTTTCCAATGATTACTAAGTTTGTACCCATCATCACGGTTGAAATTATGTCTGTGTTTGTATATTTGGATGGCCTCGTGTACAAACCTTTGATGGTAGCCAGGAGGCTTGCAGAGCAACCTTAGTCTCGGAAAAGACAATTTCATGAGAGCCCACAGCGTTGAAGCAATGATCGGCAACGGCGGAAGAATCAGTTTTGCCGTGTTTCAGATCTGACTTGTGCTCGCTGACACGATCAGAGATATGACGTTTCGTTTCTCCAATGTAGCAATCACCACAACTGCAACTCAGTTTGTAGACTCCAGGGTATTGTAAGTCAGGAATGACATCTTTCACAGATGGAATTAGATCACGGATTTTATGTACTGTACTGAATCGAACTTGAATCTTATGTTTGTTTAGAATTTTAGAGATCTTTTTGGTCACGCCTGCTGTGTATGGTAACGTGATAGTTTTGATCGGAGTTTCACGTGGCTGTCTCTGTATGGTGGGAGAAACAGCTTGGCGGATGGTGCGGTCAGAGTATCCGTTCATCCTGAGGGCCCGATGTACATGTCTTAATTCACTGGCCAGGTGGTGTTGGTCAGAAATGCCATGAGCTCTGTGGTATAGCGTTTTGATTAGAGAATTATTTTGAGATGGGTGGTGGTGGGGGTTTCGAGTAGGAATCTGTGTGGGTGGCTTTCCTGTAGACAGAATGTCCCAAGGATCCGTCAGGTCTCCTCTAAAACAGAATATCTAAGAATGGTAGTTTACCATCTTTCTCCACTTCCATGGTGAATCTGATGGATGGGTATCTGGAATTGATGTGGTTCAAGAAGCTTCAAATCTAGAATTAATACCCTCTACGGGGAGAAATTCCACCTATCTGTTAGAGTTTTTAACAGACAACGAGACAAAAAGTCACAGCTTCTCGAGACGCTGGCCTTCCTAAAGAGATGCCGAGATAACAAGGTAATACCCATCGCTTTCACACTCACATCTGCTGCTGTGTCGTCACCGAACTCTAAACAGTTTTTATTTAAAGCTAGCCTATCACTAATCTCGGAGAGAATAAGGTTACTCCGGTCTGAACTCAATAATTTAGACAAGACTCTTTTACAAACACATTTAATGTTAACACAAAAAATGTCCCCTTCCGACTGGAACCACGTTGACAATATGACTTCTGCTTCTGCTGACTCAATGTTAGCCAAATGCAAAGCAAACCTGATTTCTAAATTCAACCTCATATCTAAGAAGAAACCAGAGCCACACATCACAAAGCTGGATGTCAAGAAGACCGTTATCAATCAGAGTAACATCCCAATTTCTGACAACCTGAAGACATTGAACCGCTTCTTGGACCACATCAATTCCAGACACCCATCCATCAGATTCACCATGGAAGTGGAGAAAGATGGTAAACTACCATTCTTAGATATTCTATTTGAGAGGAGACCTGACGGATCATTGGGACATTCTGTCTACAGGAAAGCCACCCACACAGATTCCTACTTGAAACCCGATTCCCACCACCACCCATCTCAACAGAATTATCTCATCAAAACGCTATACCACAGAGCTCATGGCATTTCTGACCAACACCACCTGGCCAGTGAATTAAGACATGTACATCGGGCCCTCAGGATGAACGGATACTCTGACCGCACCATCCACCAAGCTGTTTCTCCCACCATACAGAAACAGCCACATGAAACTCCGATCAAAACTATCACGTTACCATACATAGCAGGCGTGACCAAAAAGATCTCCAAAATTCTAAACATAAGATTCAAGTCCGATTCAGTACAGTACATAAAATCCGTGATCTAATTCCATCTGTGAAAGATGTCATTCCTGACTTACAATACCCTGGAGTCTACAAACTGAGTTGCAGTTGTGGTGATTGCTACTATTGGAGAAACGAAACGTCATATCTCTGATCGTGTCCGCGAGCACAAGTCAGATCTGAAACATGGCAAAACTGATTCTTCCGCCGTTGCCGATCATTGCTACAACGCTGTGGGCTCTCATGAAATTGTCTTTTCCGAGACTAAGGTGCTCTGCAAGCCTTCTGGCTACCATCAAAGGTTTGTACACGAGGCCATCCAAATATACAAACACAGACATAATTTCAACCGTGATGATGGGTACAAACTTAGTAATCATTCGAAAGATGTTATTAACCATACAAAAAAGATTTAACTACACATATGTAACGGGTTCCGGAGACACTTGTAGAGGTAACTTCTTTATTACAATACAACACTCCAACAGTCCAACGCTCCAACAGTCCAACGCTCCAACAGTCCTGATACTCTGTTACAGCTTAGGTACACAGCCTAGCTACACAGCCTAGATACTCTACTCTGGCTACGCTCCGGAACTCGCCCTCACAAGGTCGTAGCGTCGGGAGTTCCAGAGTCCCAGCGCTGGCTCTCGCATCATCCCAGGGTCTTCAGATGGCTGGTTGTGGGTCTTGGGTCTTGAGTTACAACTGGGCCCCGATCGTCCAGGGAGCTCCGCTTATATGCCCAGTCCCCAACGAGGGGTGGGGCCGTGTGCGCCACCAGACATCCCACAGAGCACACACAGCCCCCCCCGTTGGCGGCGCCCAGAGGCTTAAGCGTCTGGACCCCCTGGGAACCCAGCGCCTGGCGCCCAGGGGATTACGCGTCTGGACCCACCTGGGAACCCAGAGCCTACAGCAGCCCCTCCCTTCTTATGTCACTACATTACCCCCCTCTATGTAGCCTCCAGCCGTCCCGGCTGTCAATAATTAGAAAGTTTAAATTAACGAAAGGGAGAGAGAGAAGAAAAAAAATACGCGAGCTTCAACAGGAAAAGAAAAGAGAACAAGAAAGCAACCATAAATACCATAACCAACCTGTACAACTCTAAACTATATACAAGCATCAATCAACAAAAAGGTGAAGCAATGACACGTGAACAAACGACCCGCGGCACACCTAGCCCTCCTCGGGATCCGCATAGAAAACGGGGAATTAACAACAACAAATATACAGATTCCGACGCGTTGGATGCACAACCACCGCATGGATGGCAGGGTTCCACACCACTCTGCCAGCCTTCCATCCGTCAGGTGGTGAGAAGGCGAAGACCAACATGTCGAGAATCCCTCTACACACACTAATCCGGACGTCTGTCTACGTCCCGGGTCGAGAAGTCGTACTTCAGGGCCGACCCATGTACTGGGCAAAGAAGTCGCACTTCAGGGCTGCTCCAGTATCTACATTTTTAAATATATATATAAAATTTACATGACACAACCAAAATAAATCTGCCTGCTCCTGTCCATAAATGGTGGCCGCACGCGCGAACCGCATCTCCAAAGCATCCCGTGCTTGCGTCCCAGCAGCCCACAATGAAGACCACCACCGACATTACATGTCAACCGTTAGCACCCCCCGCCTTTCCAACGTGGCGTCACCATCCTAAAACCGCGCACGTCGGCCATATCGGGGGGGACTTCAACCCAGTCTCTCTCCAAGACTCGCATCGCAGCATATAGCTGTACCGACCGATCTGAGACCCAACCTCTCTCTAAGACTCGCATCGCAGCATATAGCTGTACCGACCGATCTGAGACCCAACCTCTCTCCAAGACTCGCATCGCAGCATATAGCTGTACCGACCGATCTGAGACCCAACCTCTCTCCAAGACTCGCATCGCAGCATATAGCTGTACCGACCGATCTGAGACGACCCATTGTTCACTCCCTGCACAACATGCACCCTAACAACTGAGAGATACAGTCCCAACGTAACGGGACAACTACACCTGAACACCACGAATCTCCAGCCCACTGTTTCAACGCGCCTCAAAGTGTTTCAATCTCCGGGCCGTCAGGGCGAGCCTACAGCTCCAGACGTACCACGGAGGGTCTCAACCTCCGGGCCGTCAGGTCAAGCCGTCAGCGATTCCATGACGGGACCACACTCTCCGAGCCATGTGAGCGCACAGCCCACTAGGCTAGACACTGCCACGGAGTGTTTCAATCTCCGGGCTGTCAGGTCAAGCCGTCAGCCATTGCATGACGGGACCACACTCTCCGAGCCATGTGAGCACACAGCCCACTAGGCTAGACATGCCACGGAGTGTCTATCTCCGGGCTGTCAGGTCAAGCCGTCAGCCATAGCATGACGGGACCACAACTCTCGTGTTAGACACGCAACACCCGCTGGGACATCCTGGTCAGGATCTGCACCCCAAGATATTTGAGAGCCAGCATGACAATTTCAATCCTTGGCAGCATGTCACCATCTCAAGATAAATGCCCCATACAGTATATACATCGTTAACAATGACAGCACAAGCTATACATTAACAATCACGAACAAAGCTCAATATAAACCATACATTGTTAACAATCACAAGCAAAGTTTCGCACACACATTGACAACACTCACGAGCGAAGCTCCACACAGTTTACCCAACAACAGTCACGACTCCCCGACGACAACGAAGAAAATATCAACAAAAAAATCATTAATCCGGAGCGCGTAAATGTACGAAATGTCAGGGGCCTGGTCTCCCGACCTCCAACCTTTGGCCAGAGCAGCAAAGGCGGCGACCAGCGTGTCGGTCCATGTGCCGGCCCCGGCGCTGGTTACAGTAAGAATGGCGCCCTCACTGTCCGGTCGCAACGCTGATGACGCGGTATGCCAGGTTGCAAACAGCTGTCACCCGGCGGTGAGGGA
Organism: Lethenteron reissneri; assembly: GCF_015708825.2. NCBI lineage: Eukaryota > Metazoa > Chordata > Hyperoartia > Petromyzontiformes > Petromyzontidae > Lethenteron > Lethenteron reissneri. Next base: position 11,266,253 of record NC_083828.1, on the reverse strand, counting down.
CGCAGCGCTGATGACGCGGCGTCGTCGGGTTGGCACACGCTGGGCCCGGAAGTGACGTCGCTCCCAGCGGTCACTGCTCCTCTGGTGGAAGTGATGTCATTCCCGGAAGTATCCCTCACATCCGTGGGGGGAATGGCGGCGGCGGGCTCGGGCGAGCGCCGCGCCGCCTCTCTCCCTCCCGCCATCGGCCGCGAGCACCGCAGCTCGCCCAGGAGGGAGGCGGTGGCGCAGAGCAGCTCTGCAAGGCGAAGCAGCGCCTCCTCCATCTCTGCTCCCGACGCTGGAAAGGGGACGGTCGGCGGAGCAGACAGCTGCTCAGCCGGCGGTGCGGCGTTGTTGTCGGCCGGCGGTGCAGCGTCGCTGTCGGCCCGAGTTGGCTGCCCCGTCGCCGCTTGCTCTTCAACATCGCCGTCAGGACTGAAGGTACGTGGCTCACCTCTTGTCTCCATTGCCACTTCTGACGCCAAATGTAACGGGTTCCGGAGACACTTGTAGAGGTAACTTCTTTATTACAATACAACACTCCAACAGTCCAACGCTCCAACAGTCCAACGCTCCAACAGTCCTGATACTCTGTTACAGCTTAGGTACACAGCCTAGCTACACAGCCTAGATACTCTACTCTGGCTACGCTCCGGAACTCGCCCTCACAAGGTCGTAGCGTCGGGAGTTCCAGAGTCCCAGCGCTGGCTCTCGCATCATCCCAGGGTCTTCAGATGGCTGGTCGTGGGTCTTGGGTCTTGAGTTACAACTGGGCCCCGATCGTCCAGGGAGCTCCGCTTATATGCCCAGTCCCCAACGAGGGGTGGGGCCGTGTGCGCCACCAGACATCCCACAGAGCACACACAGCCCCCCCCGTTGGCGGCGCCCAGAGGCTTAAGCGTCTGGACCCCCTGGGAACCCAGCGCCTGGCGCCCAGGGGATTACGCGTCTGGACCCACCTGGGAACCCAGAGCCTACAGCAGCCCCTCCCTTCTTATGTCACTACACATATTTGGAGCCTTCCTGGCAGCGATTTCAGCTGCACCACCTCTACATAACAATAGGCTCAGTCAACCATTCTACACAACAAAGACTAATTTCCTGGCAGCGATTTAAGCCGCACCACCTCTACATAATAAAAGGCTCAGTCAACCATTTTACACAACAAAGACTTATTTCCTGGCAGCGATTTCAGCCGCATCATCTCTACATAATAATAGGCTCAGTCCCTTTTACACGCACCTTTACATCATCCGCACCTAGTTTACACAACAAAGGCTCGTTCCTAACAGCGTGCTTCAGCCGCACCGAACCTCACAAAAATAATATTCAGGGCCTACCTTGGCTCCTCCCACCCTCAACCAATATATATACAAATACTGTTGTCTTGGAATTTCTCTCACTTGATACAGCTATCGTGCTGTGACGGTTCCACCTGAAGACGGAAGCTTGTGTTGCCTCCGAAACGTCGTGATTTTTATTTTATTTTTATTTTACTTTTTATTAATTTACATTTTTTACCTACGTGACTTTACCGAAAAAAAACCTAAGAATATGGGGACAAAGCGTTGATAGTAAGAGGCAAAACTGACTAAACTACGCACTTCACCCATCAACGTGGGGGTTGGCCATGTGCGCACACATGCAGTTTTCGCAGGGTCCGTTGATATTCCGGATTGGCTGACAATGTGGCCTATATATTGGACCGACTACCGCCCGCAACCTCCGTAGCTGTTCCTTGAACGTGCGTCCGAAAACAATGACGTCATCAAGGTAAAAAAACAATGACGTCGTCAAGGCACTAGTCCCATTGGAGTCCCGACAACACCAATTCCATCAATCTTTGGAACGTGGTAGGAGCTGAGTGGAGTCCCATCGGGAGCCTGTTAAACTCAAACAGCCCTTGGGGTGTATGGAATGCGATTTTTGTTCTAGAGCTGTCGCCCAAAGGCAACTGCCAAAACCCTGATTGTAAGTCAAGGGTGGAGAAGAACCCTGCCCCCGACAAAGCATCCAACGAGTCATCCATCTGTGGGAGCGGGTACGCATCCGCCACAGAGACTTTGTTGAGCTTTCCGAAATCGACACAAAACCGCAGACTCCCAGCCTGCTTTTTAACGAGCAGAATGGCGGCTCCCCACGGGCTGGTTGACGGAGAAATTATATCGGCGGCTGGCATATCGACAACCGCACAGCACACATGGTCTGTCTCCTTTGGACTCAATCTATATGGATTTTATCGAATGGGAGCAGAGTTTACCGTATCGATGTGGTGGTGTAGCAGAGGCATGCAGCCGATATCGAATTTAGTTTTGCTGTAAACATTGGAGAACTCCTCCAAAAGCGCACGCAATTCAAGCCTCTGTGTTTCCGATATATCTTTGCTCTCGGTGCAGAGCGCTTCAAGCCACAACACATCACCTTACTCCCCCTGCCCCACGGACGCTGCAACTCCCACATTCCCGCCAATTTCCCCTTGTCGACACGCGGCTGACGCGTGAGCCAGAACCGAACCCTTTTGTATGACAGACGTGACCGAATGGATGTTCATAACCTGGAAAAATGTTTTTTGACCGTTTGCAACCAAAGTCTGTGCATACAATAAGGTTTCCCCACGAGCAGCCTTGTTTGAGGGGACCAACAATAACCCATCCGGGATCGTTAACCTATCAAGTTGTTTCTTCAACCGCAAGGGAACAAGCATTTGTGTGCCGGGGGGAATTTTGACAGTCCGGTTGGCCATTGCCAAAACTGATGTATTTGTAGTGACATAAGAAGGGAGGGGCTGCTGGGGGCTCTGGGTTCCCGGGCGGGTCCAGACGCTTAAGCCTCTGGACGCCAGGCGCTGGGTTCCCAGGGGGTCCAGACGCTTAAGCCTCTGGGCGCCAGGCGTTGGGTTCCCAGGGGGTCCAGACGCTTAAGCCTCTGGGCGCCGCCAACGGGGGGGGGGGGGGCTGTGTGTGCTCTGTGGGATGTCTGGTGGCGCACACGGCCCCACCCCTCGTTGGACCAGGCATAAAAGGAGAGCTCCCTGGACGATCAGGGAGTTGTAACTCAAGACCCAAGACCCACGACCAGCCATCTGAAGACCCTGGGATGCTGTGAGAGCCATCGCTGGGACTCTGGAACTCCCGACTCTACGACCTTGTGAGGGCGAGTTCCGGAGCGTAGCCAGAGTAGAGTATCTAGGCTGTGTAGCTATGCTGTGTACCTAGGCTGTAACAGAGTATCAGGACTGTTGGAGAGTTGGACTGTTGGAGTGTTGTATCGTAATAAAGAAGTTACCTCTACAAGTGTCTCCGGAACCCGTGGAGGACCTAGTGGAGAGAAGGAGTGTCGAGCGTCGGATGGCGTTGACAGGAAGGGTCCTCCTCCTCGAGCGCGGCACCCCATGGCGACGTGTCCCGGCAGGCCGCACTTGAAACAGACGACCCGATCGTCTGCCCAATGGGGGAAGGTCTTCCTCGGCCGGTCTCGGCCGCCTTGACGGAACGTCTCGGCCTTCCACCACTTAACAGCGGGAAGGAAAACACAGGCTTGGAGAGGCTGCCCGCCCTCGGTCGCTCCATCTTCCTCAGAGGGTCCGGCACTCGTGGTCACGCTGGGCTTTGAGGCACCGCGCAACTTTGAGTGAAGAGAGGTCATCATCCTCCGAGGTTGGCATCACGACTTGGAGCATCCTCTCAAGGACCAGCGAGTCCCTGCCTACTTGGTCCATCCCGAGGTACGCTAATTTAGCCAGCGCCAGAAGCACGCTGCGGAAGGCGAGGGGCGTCTCGGCCTCCCCCCGCCTTCGCATGGCGAACCTCTAGCGCTTGTTGGATGAAGTAGTGTAAATGGACCCCATTTGGACCAGCGCTTGTGACAGCGTTGCCTTTTCTTTGTCGGGGATGGCGTCAAAAGCCACCAGGGCGTCGTCGTCGAGCGCCGTTGGAAACGCCTGCAGTGCTTCCTCCTCCGTCCATCCAGCCAGCTTGCAGATGGCGGCGAAGTAGCACCTGAAGGCCTCCCATTCGCCTCCTGCCGCCACAAACTCCTTAACAAAAAAGTGTCTCCCGCCAATGGCCCTGTCGGGAGACAGGGCCGTTGGCGGGAGGTCCGATTTGGCGGGCAAATTTTCCCTGCCTGACCGGCAATTTGGCAAGCTCCTGCGCAGCCTGCACCTCCCCAGTTTCCCGCACACGGGAAGCAGTTGCGATGGAGGTCCTCGGGCGCGGCGTTGGCATTTCGACATTGTTCTCCTCCTGTAGGACGGCGGCCCGAGCTGCAACAGCCGCCAGGAGGTCGCTGAGGCATTTTTTTTTAAACTGGTGATCCCGCCTTGGTGGCGGTGGCGTAGCAGGTCTTCCCTCCTCCGCTCCATTTCCGGGCCATCAGCACTCGGGGCCATCCGTTGAATAGCACCTTCGTCTTCTTCTTCGTCCGAAGACAACTTTGTATGTATTTTTCGTCGAGTCAAAATCGCTATACTAGCCTATTACCTAACTATTTAAATCACTTCTGACTCCAGTTATAGTTTTGAGCACAGAGACACACACTCTGGAGGAAACACGTTTATTAACAACTTCCCTAATGGGGTAACACTAAACGTAACTGTGGTTAACTATGTGAGTAGCAAGTTAACTGTAAACAAAGACCTGGAGATGACGAGACGCGGGACCCAGGCTTGATTCCACAGACGAGCCCCGATCGTTGTCGAGGCTCCTCCTATATCCCCACGAGCGTGGCCTCGCTCTGCTCCCGGCCACACCCCTTTCTGGCCCCTTGCCACGGGGCTCTCGGCTCCCCATCACGTGTTCCCGAGCCCCCTTTTTGGACCCGCTTGCCATCCTGTTTCCAGGCTAATGCCCCCTAGGGCCTGTCCGTGTGCCGTACGCACTCCGGCCCCCGAGGGAGGTTTCAGGCGCCCAGCAGCACGCCCATGACAGTGGCTGGCGCCAACACCATAGTGACATCCTAGCGTCACTACACATGTATAAGGCCTGACATGACTTCCCACTCGCGGCCCCACCAGCCTGGATCCCTGGGCATCCACTGTCTGTAAACGAGACTCTTAAATGTGCTATGTCCTGTCTCAAAGACGTCAGTGATTCTGGCCATAAATTCTGTTCTGAGGAGGTCTGCACGCCACGACGAGAGGGTTTTGGGAGAGAGAGTTCATAAGGTTTTGCTGTTCCTGCTACGTTGAAGAAGCACAGACTACAGTGCTTTACTATGTGGTCCATTGTTTGAGGTACATGGCCGCTATATCACTCCTGTGGCTTACATTTTAGCTCTAATTCGTGATATTTAACTCAAGGAAATTTGGGTTGGACATTTTCAATTGTAATCCATTCGTTGAAACGAATTATAATTTACATGTGCCAATTGCGTATCTATCTGGAGTTGCTTCCCCCTCTCATGTTTCCAGTAAAACACATTCAGTCCTCTTGTTCTCACATTGCATGTCCAGGACTTTCTCAAAATTTTCTCATGAATGTTCTAGTTGTGCACCCTGCTACTACCCGTAACGCATTTATGTTCCGCATCTTGTGTCTGTCCATGAAATGTATTAACATTCTTGATGGCATGTGGATGCTGTTGAGGAATTTAAACTGTGCGTGTGTACACACGTGTCGATTTCACGTCTGCAACGGGCGTGTCAGTGACATCAAATGGCATGGCGGCGTGAGCCTCAACAATCTCCATCTCACCACGTGCACTCACCTCACCCACGTGCACTCACCTGACAGACACGCGCTCACCACAAACGAGCGCTCACCTCATACGTGCACTAACCTCACACACGCAATGACCTCGCACACACTCACCTCACGCAGGTACCTCACACTCACCTCATGTACACTCATCTCACACACTCACGTCACGCTGAATCACCTCTGGCACACTCACCTCAAGCACACTCACCTCACACACACTCACTTCATATTCACCGCACGCACACTCACTTCACGTACACTCTCCTCACACACTCTCCTCAAGTACACTCACCTCACACTCACATCACGCACACTCACTTCACACTCACACACTCACCTCACAGACACACTCACCTCACCAACACTCGCACTCACCTCAACAACCGCCATTCGCCATTAAGTGGCGGTGACGTCACCATGACGCTTGTGCCAGGCCATGTGCATCTTGAGGCCACGTGAAGTGTCGAACGCCCGCTGGCAGGAGGTCACGGGGCAGACCCAGGTGCCACGGGTCGACTGACTGAGATGACCGAGATAACTGGCTGATGCACCACCTGTGCCCCCTACTGTGCCAACTTGCTGTGCTTTAGCCACCCGGCGCTCCACTCGTTGTTGTGAGCATCGCTCTTCCGCCCTCCGTTGTTGCTGGAGGGCGACTGCCTCCAACTGCCCAGTTGCGTCCTTCACGAGCCTCCTCCACAGAGGCCGATCTTGACACCGCTGGTACCAGTCATCGGCAAGTCCACTCAGCTCCACGTCCTCCTGTACCACATCACTCCATCTCTTCTCTAGCCCGTGCCGCGCCCGTTTAGCCCCCTCGATCCGGCCGAACAAGCTGTTTAGGCATGCGGTGGCTGGGCATGCGGGCTACATGACCCAGCCAACGCAGCCTTGCCTGCCGGAGGAGCTCACCGATGGGACTTTGCCCAGATCTTTCAAGGATTTGTGAGCTCCTCACACAATCCAGCCTGGTTAAACCCAGGATGGATCGTAGGCAGGCCAGCCTAAATGTTTCCAACCGGCGAAGATGCTCCATTAGGGTGGTCCACGTTTTGCAAGCGTAGAGAAGGGAGGGAATGACTGTGGCCGAGAAGACCTGAAGCTTCGTGTGGAGCGACAGACCAGGTAGTTTCCACACAGCGCTACACAACCGATGAAAAGATATTGCCGCTCGACTGATTCGGAGTGAGACCTCTGCTGTTAAACTGGAGCCGGTCATAAGCACGCTGCCCAGGTATGGGAAACTCTCCACTCTCTTCACTACTGCCCCATCACCGATTGGAAGTTGTGGGGGTGGAGGGTCCAATGGTACAAAATACCCAGGCATGTGCTTAGTTTTGGTGGGTCTGACGGTAAGGCCCCACCTCTTAGTGGCAAGCTCCAGTCTCAGCAGCAGCGTTCTCCAACTCCTCCTCTGTATGAGCAACTATTATCAAATCATCGGCATACATAGCGTGGTTGAGCAATAGGGAGCCATCCCTTGATCGCACCCGGGCATCGATCAGCCTCCCATTATATCTGTACCAAATGGAAATTCCCCCGGTACAGCTATTGAAGGCTTCACGAACTACGCGGTCAAAATAGATGTTAAATAATGTGGGAGTCAGAGGACATCCCTGTCGTACCCCAAGGTGTACAGGGAAAGGGTCTGACTCCCGGCCACGTAGTTTTACCCGGGCCCGCTCACCATCATGAAGGTCCTTAATGATCTTGAGCAGAGGGTCAGGGACTCCGAAAGCTCCGAAGAACAACCCAGAGTCCAGGCCGACTGATGGTATCATAGGCCTTGACCAGGTCACTCACCTCAAACACACACACTCACCTCACACACACTCACCTCACCAACACTCACACTCAGCTCACACACACTCACCTCACACACACTCACCTCACACACACACAGTCACCTCACACACACCTCACACACACTCACCTCACGCACACCAACCTCACACACACTCACCTCACACTCACCTCACGTATACTCAACCTCACCTCACCCACTCACCTCACACACACACTCACCTCACACACAGTCACCTCACACACACTCAGCTCATGTACACTCACCTCACACTCACCTCACGTACACTCACCTCACACTCACCTCACGTATACTCCCCTCACCTCACCCACTCACCTCACACTCACCTCACACACACTCACCACACACACTCACCTCACACACACTCACTCACCTCACACACACACACACTCACGTCACGTATACTCACCTCACCTCACCAACTCACCTCACCCACCTCACCCACACTCACACTCACCTCACACACACTCACCCTCGCACACACTCACCTAACACACTCACCTCACATACACTCACCTCACACACACATGCTCACCTCAAACACACTCACCTCACACACACCTCACACACACACTCACCTCACACACACACACTCACCTCACGTACACTCACCTCACCTAACCCACTCATCTCACCCACACTCACATTCACCTCACACACACCTCACACACACACTCACGTCACACACACACTCACCTCACACACACACACTCACGTCATGTATACTCACCCCACCTCACCCACTCACCTCACCCACACTCACACTCACCTCACACACACTCACCCTCACACACACTCACCTCACACACACATTCACCTCACACACACCTCACACACACACACACTCACCTCACACACTCACCTCACACACACTCACCTCACACACACACACTCACCTCACACACACACACTCACCTCACACACACTCACCCTCACACACACTCACCTCACACACACATTCACCTCACACACACCTCACACACACTCACCTCACGCACACTCACCTCACACACTCACCTCACACCCACCTCACGTATACTCAACCTCACCTCACCCGCTCACCTCACACACACACACTCACCTCACACACAGTCACCTCACACACACTCAGCTCATGTAAACTCACACTCACCTCACGTACACTCACCTCACACCCACCTCACGTATACTCCCCTCACCTCACCCACTCACCTCACACTCACCTCACACACACACCTCACACACAATCTCACCTCACACACACACACACACCTCACCTAACCCACTCATCTCACCCACACTCACATTCACCTCACACACACCTCACACACACACTCACCTCACACACACACACTCACCTCACACACACACACTCACGTCACGTATACTCACCCCACCTCACCCACTCACCTCGCCCACACTCACACTCACCTCACACACACTCACACACACTCACATCACACACACACTCAACTCACACACACACTCACCTCACACACTCACCTCACACACACTCACCTCACACACACTCACGTCATGTATACTCCCCTCACCTCACCCACTCACCTCACCCACACTCACACTCACCCCACACACACTCACCCTCACACACACTCACCTCACACACACACACTCACCTCACACACACTCACCTCACACACACACACTCACCTCACACACACTCCCCTCACACACACCCCCCTCACACACACACCTCACATACACACACTCCCCTCACACACACACACTCACCTCACGTACACTCACCTCACCTAACCCACTCATCTCACCCACAATCACATTCACCTCACACACACCTCACACACACACACTCACCTCACACACTCACCTCACACACACTCACTCACCTCACACACACACTCACCTCACCCACACTCATCTCACACACACACACAGTCACCTCACACACACACACCTCACACACACTCAGCTCATGTACACTCACCTCATACTCACCTCACGTACACTCACCTCACACTCACCTCACACTCACCTCACGTATACTCACCTTACCTCACCCACTCACCTCACACTCACCTCACACACACTCACCTCACACACACTCACCTCACACACACTCACCTCACACACACACACTCACCTCACACACACTCACCTCACACACACTCACCTCACACACACACACAGTCACCTCACACACACTCATTTCACGTACATTCACCTCACACTCACCTCACGTACACTACCCTCACCTCACCCACTCACCTCACACCCACTCACCTCACACCCACTCACCTCACACACACTCACCTCACACACACACTCACCTCACACACACACACTCACCTCACACACACTCACCTCACACACACACACTCACCTCACACACACTCCCCTCACACACACCCCCCTCACACACACGCCTCACATACACACACTCCGCTCACACACACACACTCACCTCACCTAACCCACTCATCTCACCCACACTCACATTCACCTCACACACACCTCACACACACACACTCACCTCACACACTCACCTCACACACACTCACTCACCTCACACACACACACACTCACCTCACCCACACTCATCTCACACACACACTCACCTCACACACACTCACCTCACACACACTCACTCACCTCACACACACACAGTCACCTCACACACACACACACCTCACACACACTCAGCTCATGTACACTCACCTCATACCCACCTCACGTACACTCACCTCACACGCACCTCACACTCACCTCACGTATACTCATCTCACCTCACCCACTCACCTCACACTCACCTCACACACACTCACCTCACACACACTCACCTCACACACACACTCACCTCACACACACTCACCTCACACACACCCCCTCTCACACACACACCTCACATACACACACTCCCCTCACACACACACACTGACCTCACGTACACTCACCTCACCTAACCGACTCATCTCACCCACACTCACATTCACCTCACACACACACCTCACACACACACACTCACCTCACACACTCACCTCACACACACTCACTCACCTCACACACACACTCACCTCACCCACACTCATCTCACACACACACAGTCACCTCACACACACACACACCTCACACACACTCAGCTCATGTACACTCACCTCACACTCACCTCACGTATACTCACCTCACCCACTCACCTCACACTCACCTCACACATACTCACCTCACACACACTCACCTCACACACACACTCACCTCACACACACTCACCTCACACACACACACACTCACCTCACACACACTCACCTCACGCACACACACACAGTCACCTCACACACACTCAGCTCACGTACACTCACCTCACACTCACCTCACGTACACTCCCCACACCTCACCCCCACTCACCTCACACTAACTCACCTCACACACACACTCACCTAACACACTCCCTCACACACTCACCTCATACACACATTCACCTCACACACACCTCACACACACACACTCACCTCACACACTCACCTCACACACACTCACTCACCTCACACACACACACACACTCACCTCACCCACACTCATCTCACACACACACTCACCTCACACACACTTACTCACCTCACACACACACAGTCACCTCACACACACACTCACCTCACACACACTCACCTCACACACATACTCACCTCACACACACACACCTCACACACACACTCACCTCACACACACACACTCACCTCACACACACTCACCTCACACACACTCACCTCACACACACACACAGTCACCTCACACACACTCAGTTCACGTACATTCACCTCACACTCACCTCACGTACACTACCCTCACCTCACCCACTCACCTCACACACACTCACCTCACACACACACTCACCTCACACACACTCACCTCACACACACTCACCTCACACACACACTCACCTCACACACACACACTCACCTCACACACACACACTCACCTCACACACACTCCCCTCACATACACCCCCCTCACACACACACCTCACATACACACACTCCGCTCACACACACACACACTCACCTCACGTATACTCACCTCACCTAACCCACTCATCTCACCCACTACTCACATTCACCTCACACACACCTCACACACTCACCTCACACACTCACCTCACGCACACTCACTCACCTCACACACACTCACCTCACCCACACTCATCTCACACACACACTCACCTCACACACACTTACTCACCTCACACACACACAGTCACCTCACACACACACACCTCACACACCCTCAGCTCATGTACACTCACCTCATACTCACCTCACGTACACTCACCTCACACGAACCTCACACTCACCTCACGTATACTCACCTCACCTCACCCACTCACCTCACACTCACCTCACACATACTCACCTCACACACACTCACCTCACACACACACACTCACCTCACACACACACTCACCTCACACACACTCACCTCACACACACACACAGTCACCTCACACACACTCAGTTCACGTACATTCACCTCACACTCACCTCACGTACACTACCCTCACCTCACCCACTCACCTCACACACACTCACCTCACACACACACTCACCTCACACACACACAGTCACCTCACACACACTCAGCTCATGTACACTCACCTCATACTCACCTCACGTACACTCACCTCACACGCACCTCACACTCACCTCACGTATACTCACCTCACCTCACCCACTCACCTCACACTCACCTCACACATACTCACCTCACACACACTCACCTCACACACACACTCACCTCACACACACTCACCTCACACACACACACTCACCTCACACACACACACACAGTCACCTCACACACACTCAGCTCACGTACATTCACCTCACACTCACCTCACGTACACTCCCCTCACCTCACCCACTCACCTCACACACACTCACCTCACACACACACTCACCTCACACACACTCCCTCACACACTCCCCTCACACACACACACACTCACCTCACACACTCACCTCACCTCACCCACTCACCTCACCCACACTCACCTCACACACACACTCACCTCACACACACTCCCTCACACACTCACCTCATACACACACTCACCTCACACACACTCCCTCACACACTCACCTCACACACACACTCACCTCACACACTCACCTCACCTCACCCACTCACCTCACCCACACTCACCTCATACACACTCAACCACACTCACACTCACCTCACACACACTCACCTCACACACCCCTCACACACACTCACCTCACACACACTCACGTCACACACACTCACCTCACACACACACTCACCTCACCCACTCACCTCACTCACACTCACCTCACACACACACTCACCTCACCCACTCACCCACCTTACCCACTCACCTCACACACACACACCTCACACACACTCACCTCACGCATGCACACCGAGAGCTCCCGTGGCCGCTGCAGTGAGAGTGATGCGGTCTCCACGATGCCACGGTCACCTGGCACGTAACTACGAAGACAAAAGTCCCCCAAATAGCCTGGACAAACTTTCATGGCATGAGATTTCGTCAGCAACCCGCCTGGCCGCCTTTGTCTCCCCAGCTGCTGATGTTTTTTACACACTGCACCAGCTACTCATTAGAGGCTGAGTCCAGGACCGGCTCAAATATTCACCATCACTCGTATTGGTTGTAAGCAGGAATGGAACTGAGCTCTTTTGCTGGGTTCCTTACGTAGCGTGCAAACCGCAGCGCCACGGCCATTCAGAAAGATTCAGGCTGGCCTACCCACGAACCATGCTAGGTTTAACCAGACTGGATTATGTGAGGAGCACACAAATACTTAAATGATGTGTACACAGTCCCATCGGTGACCTCCTTCGGCAGGTGAAGCTGCGTTGGCTGAATCACGTAGCCCACACGCCCAGCCTTCTGTCTCGCTGGATGGAGAGGGCTTAACAGAGACGTCACAGGCCACATAGGGGATGGACTGACGCGGCACAGGAGCTGAGTGGACTTGCCAAAGACCAGCAGTACCAGCAGTGTCAAGATCGGCCTCTATGGAGGTGGCTCATGGAGGATGCTCCTAGGCGGTTGGAGGCAGTCTCCCAACAACAGCGGAGGGCCGAGGAGTGATGCTCACAGTGAGTTTGCACAGTGGGGAGCACAGGTAGTGCATCTGCAGTCATCTCAGTCGGTCAACCAATGGCACCTGGGTCTGCCTCGCAAACTCCTGCACCTAGCCTGGTATAAGCACCATGGTGAAGTCACCGTCACTTAGTGGAGAATGGTGGCTGTTGTTGTAGAAGGAGTGGTGGTGCAGCGGTTAGTGTGCTGCGCTAAGAACTCTGCAGATACCCGAGTTTGATTCCTGCCCATGACTAATAGGAGTGATGGTGAATATATTAACCAGTCCTGGGCCTCCCCTAGGTCGACTCAGCCTCTAATGAGGAGCTGGTGTGGTGTGTAAAAAACATCAGCACTGGGGAGACAAAGGCGGCCGGGCGTTGTTACTGGCCACCCACCCCCTGGTGCGCTGTGCCAGCCTTCAAATGTGCTACTCAGTCTTCTGCAACAAAGTTCCAATTCCTGCCGCGTAACATAAAACACAGATGCCAATTCCCACTGTCCCGGGTTAAACCGAACAGAGGACAAACAGGACAGGTGGCAACCGGGACAGGTGGCAACAGGGACAGGTGGCAACCCAAACAAGAAGCAACTGGAACAGGTGGCAACCCGGAGATGGAGCAATCTGGACAGATTGCAACAAGGTGAGGTGGCAACCGGGACAAGTGGCAGTCCGGACAGGTGACAGTCCGGACAGGTGACAACCCAGATATGGCGGAACCTGGACAGATGGCAACAGGGCCAGGTGGCCTCCCAAGGCAAGCCGGTGGCTGGCAGCTGAGGGAGAGGCCTAGGCCCCGCGGTGGCACCTGCTGGTGCTGGCGCACCACAGGCAGTAGAGGCCGCGCAGGTAGACAGGGCCCGGCCAGTGGGCAGCAAGACACTGCCCAGCGACGCACCACACCCTGCGCACACCAGCGGGTGGAAGCCGCTGGTGCCGACAGCCACGCGCGGTCAGGGTTTCATTCATCCAGGGGGGCACCACCCAATCGTAGGTATCGTTTTGCCGCATTCCGTTTCTATTTTATAAATATATTTTAGCCAATTAATGAGTTTTTTTAATTAGATCGCCTAAATATACTGTAACTGTGTCGTTAAACCCACCACCACACGGACACAGCCAATTAGTAAGGTTTGTCACGTATACAAAACAAGGTGTTTAGTTACTAGTTCAGCACACCGGTGTGTTGGGAGAGTAAACCCACAGCATTTACAATTCGAGTACGATATTTCGCCGGTAAATACAACCAGCCTCATCAGGCGACAGCCGGAATTGTGGAGAAATCCTCCCTGTTTTGGTATTGAAATTACGAGTTGTGTTTATTGTACAAGCGGCAGGAAACCGGAGCGCACAGAGAAATCCCACGCCTTGCACGAGCGGCCACGGACGGTGATTAGTCCACTTTGCTGTACTGCCTTCACTTGGAGAGCCAGGATGCGGCTCCTCCTTGATGCTCACAGGGAAAGGAGTTTCACAACATCGGCATGTGTGATCCACCAACCCTCACTACTGCCTCCACGCGGTGTGGGATTACAGGCCACGTGCAGCATAGCCACCACCGCCCCAGGGGGGTTACGAGTTTGTGGTGAGGGGTTAGGAGTTAAGGGTTATGGTTTGGGAGTTAGGGGTTATGGTTTGGGAGTTGGGGGTTAGGAGTTATGGGTTATGGTTTGGGAGTTGGGGGTTAGGAGTGAGGGATTAGGGATTGGGAGTTAGGGGTTAGGAGTTAGGGGTTAGAGTTAAACAGTTAGCGGTTAGCATGTAGGGGTAAGCGGGTAGCCTCTAATGAGTTAGGGTTAGCTGTTAGGGGTTAGTAGTTCGGGGTTAGCGGTTATGGATTAGCAATTAGGGGTTAACAGTTAGCTGTTAGGTTTAGCAATTAGGGTTAACGGTTAGGGGTTATATCGAGCGGAAACAAGCAAAAATGTGGACCCAATCGGTCCCGTCTGGATGGGATAGTGTTTCCCCCTCGCACACGTGGGTTTTCTCCGGGTTCCTCCCACACGCATGTCCGCTCATTAATTAGCCTTTTCACGCGTCTCGTTCCTATTCATGGCGCCCCCGAGTCGTCTCTCTGCGAGAGTAAGCGATCACTGTGCAACGACAGCTGTCGAGTGTTACACGTTGACATTGTGATGGACGTGATCAGTCGTGTGAAACGAGCAGGATTATTAAGCTATCCACTCTAAGTTGCACTTGTAAATAAATGGGCGTCACTAAAGGTTTTGCAGACTTAAGCCACTCCCGGTGTTTCTACTCTGGCCCCATGGACCTTCAAATTCAGGGTCATGCGGTAGAGAATATCAAATACAAGTTGGCCATGGTCTAGCATGGTGCCACACAGCAGGGACCCGTGACTGAGAGATGTCGATTCTAGCAATGCTCTACAAGGATAAGAAAGCGATCTCAAGCCAAGGTTACATTTCACACTGGCACCATAATTGCCATTGGCACGCAATTCAATAAAAACTATAAACTGTTTTAATTTGACCAGGTAAGGCCCACTGAGCTGTAAAGCTTTTTTCAGATATATTTTTTCAATTAATGCATGATGCCTCCTAAATGAGCGGTATTCATCTGGATTAATCGATGCTGCTTCCCACTCAATAATTCTGAGGTTGCCGGTAAACATAGAAGGAACTTGGTGAAGCCACCGCCATAGCGAGGGGTAAATGGAATGTGGTGTGCCGGGCCCCGAACTATATTCTCCGACACAGATCTGAAACGAATCCTCCCCTTAACACGGTGCACGCACTGCACTTTTCCAAACGCGAGGGACCCATGATCACTCCGCCGCAGGATGATATCTAGAGTTGGAAAATCCACAACTTCAATGTGGCCACCACAGCCCGCCGGGCGCACGTTGCGAGCCCCCTGGCCACGCGATTGCAGCAGGCGTCACAGTTCAACTGCCAAAGCATTTAATGACAAATAAATACAGAACGATTCATGATCTAAACACGATGTGTAGACTCGTGTGCATCATCATCAGTATTGAGAGCCGACTCCACACGGCGCGACCTAGGCCCCACACAAACCACTCTCGCGTGACTTTCAGGCGCACACAGTAAACGTCGTCAACCACAGTGGACTCCGCGATGTTCCCCTCTGCTCACACAAAAGTCACTTCAAAGTTGATTTTCTTTCCGTACGGACGAAGTTGGACGAAGTTGAACGGCCCGTGAGGGCGGCAGCCCGAGGTCGTGCTCCCGATTCAGTCGGCCATCCACGTGGTCTCGTTTTTGAGCATCTTGCTCCGAGCGCTGCCCAGTTGTTGTTCTCAGTCTCACACCGCACGGCTTTGTTCTGCCCATTAGCCCGGTGCAAGGTTAGCATACAATCTGCATAAGGTTTGCATATATCGGAATGGAACAGACTCTCACACGCACGACTCGTTCGGCACGTGGAACCCTGAGCGTGACGTCACTGGAGCGCTCTCCTGAAAGTCACTTCAAAGTCTCACGCCGGCGGGGCCGCTCCTCACACCCGCGGCGTTTAGACATCATCAACGTTGGCGCGCAGCCACAGACACCGCGTCACCTGCCGCACGACTCGACTCATCCTCACCATTCAGGGTTTAGATTAGAGGATCAATTGCTAATAAATCGTGGATTGTCGCGGCCACTTCCGTGGCTGCAGGGGTCACATGGCCTCACCACGAAACAAATCGATCGATACACACGGGTGGGGCGATGCGCGTATCGTGAGCTGCAGCAGCCGATACGAATCGGCGATGTTGCAGCGCATGTGGTTGCCGCTCGTTATCTTCACAGTAAAATGACGGCGGACCCCCAGAATGCCCCACGAAGGGCATTCTGGGGGTCAGAGGGGGCCACAGAGGGGGCCCAGGCCGGATGGGACGGGTCAGTGCAGACCAAGTTCTGACTCGAGGACCCAGTAAAGGGGGGGGGGGGGGTCATAAGGAGAAAGGGGCAACGTCTAATAAGGAGGGGGTGTGTGGGGAGAACCCCTAATCCCAGCCTCAACGTATAACCCCATTCGAGGGATGACAATGGGGGCCTCACTCCAGTGTCGAGTGTACCTCTGCTGTGGGACATGGCAGAAGCGATGGCGAGGAGGGGTAGCGCCAAGGGCGTGACCTTGAACCTCGCTAGCCACAGCTGAGGGGGGGGGGGGGCGGCACTGCTATCCATTAGGAGGAACCCACGAAGCAGACCGGGGAGGGACGGGAACAGCAAGGTCAGATGACCAGAGGAGGCGGAGGAAGGCCTGGCAAAGTTGCCTTGGCCTTTGTGGGGGGGGGGGAGGGGGGTACCAAAGGCAAGGTTCACATTCCGCAATGGAGCACTGGACATGCCCCCCACTCCTCCCAGTGACCCCACCCATTGGTGTTTGCAGTACAAGGAGCGGAGGGCAGAATTTTGTGATCCAGGGTCCTTGCACTTCTCACTTGATCCGAAAAACGAACCTGTAAGGTTCGGCCATTACCCCGTAGGGGAGTTTGTAAGTCTCAGAGTTGATCAAGTGGGGATGGGGGGGGGACACAATCACTCGCATGTGGCAGCGGCACTCAAACCGAATGGTGGGGGGGGGGGGCACACAACGCCCGGGCCAGTCCCCACCACCGCATCGTGCCGAGCGAGCAAGGATTCACAACTCCAGTGATTCACTCAGCCGCCACGACTCAAGGGCTTGATCCCACCTGAGCCGATGTAGATTGGTCTTGTTTGAATCGTTGTCTCGTGAGTAAAGTCTCCTTCGCTTCACTTGCAAAACAAGGTAAATTTTTCAAAAACGACAGCCCGTCAATGAACGTCATGCCGTTGAGGTTTATATGACTATACTTCACCACGCAGGTCAGTGCATCGCTTCATGTATCACTTTGCCACTGACATTAGACGCGTTCGATTCCCAGCCTCAGGATGTGGCATGAATGATGCATATGCTCGGTGGGCTCGCCTGTTCCCATGCTAATCTGTGCTCCTCTCATCGCACGGCACGAATCGGATTGGGTAATCGCGTCTAATGCGAGCTTGATTCTACGTGTGAATCACGGGCGCGAGGGTCAGTTGCGGTGCTGGAGTCAATGAATCGATGCTCGCCAATTCATCCCACTAATCTCCCCCACCACCCTCAAGAGTTAATGCAGCCACTAGAGGCCATAACTTTGGGTCCAAGTTAAAGGCACTGACGTGGATCCGGAAGTTCCCCAAGCTCTAAAGGCCCCCTACCAGGCTCTGCCTTGAAACGTTCACCAATATCCCGTCCAGACACATCATTAACACACTGCGTGCGCCTGATAATTGCTCATGCGACATCTTTAGCAACCATCGGGGGCATGCAGCATGTAATTATTACATTTTTTTGTGGGGTGCATTGATTTGTTGGTCGCAAGGACTGGAGTTAAGATGCCCTGAGGTAGGGTTTGGGTTGGGATCAGTATTAAGGGGTTATGACTGTGTTGGGGCTTGGGAAAGCACTGTGGTTAGTGACTGGTTGCTCCAAGTCCGTCCACTCAGGATGTTTGTGTGACGTTAGGTATAGGGCTTCAGCTAAAAATGGGAACAAGGGTAAGGATTTGTCTTGGAATTGGGCCTTTGGCCAGGGTCATCGGAGGGGATCTGGTTAGAGATAGGTCCGGGTTAGGACCAGGTTATAGCTGGGTTAGATGCATATTCAGCAGGCTGGGTTATAGCTGGGCTAGGGTTTAGGCAGGGTTAGGGTTAGTATGGCGCTGTATTAAGGCTGGGCTAGGGCTGATTTAGGGCGAGAGCTGGGTTAGGGTTAAGGCTGGGTTAGGGTCAGTTTGGTATTATATTAAGGCTGGGATAGGGTTAGTTTGGTGCTGTATTAAGGCTAAGATAGGGCTGGGTTCCATACGTTAACGCGGTTACAGTCACAATCAGGAATTTCCTCGACCCGAGATCGCAATTTCTGCTTCACAGCGACGCGGGCATTTAAATTCAACACGGAGCATTCATAACCTCACAACGTGTGCACGCACCGACACCTTCCAACAGTCGTCTCAAAAACACAGCGCATCATCATTATTACCGTCACCACCACCATCAGCAGCAGCATTACCCGGCAGGACTGAGTGCCGGAAACTCCCGGAGCGGGAGACGCCGTTACCCCTGAGCTTGGGGTAGAGGTTTGTTCCCAGGTTCACAAATTTCACAGATCTGTTCGGTGATCGCGAGGTTGGGGGTGATGAGTGGGTGAGGATGCAAGGTTGATGGTAGTGGCTGGTGGTGATACTGGCTGTTGAGTGGCTTAGGATATAAGATGGGTGAGTGGGCGAGTGAAGATATATGTTGGCGAGTTGTGTTACGTATGAGCCGTTGAGAAAGCTGTTGAGAGGGAGAGTGAGGATGGTAACCTGTTGAGAATGTAGGCTGGCGAATAGGTTAGGATGCAGTGTGGTAGCGAGTGGATGGCTGAGGATGTATGATGGTGTGCGTGGAGGTATCGGCTGATGAGCGCTTAAGCACGCAGGTGAGAGTCTCGCGCGGTGCGGGGGGGGCTGCTTATCAGCTGAGCGCCAGGGACTGCATGGCCGGGGCGATGGCTCGTGGAGAGGCGCGCTCCCTCAGGGCGTGGGACAGCATCTCGCATCCGTCCGAGGCGGCGCGCACGGCCTGCCGCAGCCTCTCCCCGAGCGCGGCGGCCACCCTGCGCGCGTCCGCAGGCCCCGCTTGGCCGTGACGCCTCTGCTGCTGCTGCTGCTGCTGCAGCTGCTGCATCTGCAGCTGCGCGTTGTCCCCGAGACACTCGACCACCAGCACGCACGCCGACACCACGCTCATGGCCCCGCCCGCGATAGCCGTGTGCGCGGCGCGGCCCTCGGGCCCCAGCGTCGCGGCGCGGCCTCGGCAGCGCGGCTCGCTCGCCAGCCCCGCGAGGGCGCGCACGGCGTGGACGAGCGGCGCCGCGAACAGCAGCGCCCGGGCCCGCGTGGCTTCGCCGGGGGCCGCCTTGAGGGCTCGGATCCCTGCCAGCAGCGCCGAGGCACAGGCGCCCGCGCTGCGCACGCCGAGCTTGAACTGCTCCCGCGCGAAGGGATCCGGTGGCGGGTCCGCGGCGGGGTCACCCTCGGGCCCCGTCTCCTCGGCGCCGCACGCGTCCGTAAGCAGGCGCAGGTGCCGGGAGACGCCGGCCGAGATGTCGAGCAGAACCTGCGGGGTGAGGTCCTCCAGGGGTCCGTGTCGGAGCCGGGCGCACGCCGCCTCCACCTCGTGTTGGGAGCGGGCAACGCGGTACGCGTCCGCCAGGCCCGGCCGCGCGGGACTGGAGCCCGGGGCCGCCAGCCCGGCCCGGTAGGCAGCCTCGGCCGCGCACTCGGTGAGCGCCACCACCAGTTCCCCGAGACGGGCCGCGCTCTCGGCCGCCTCGCCCGGCCGCCCCGCGCCCGCCTGGTTCTGCGCGTCCAGGGCGGCGATGAGGAGGCCCTTGCTGCGGGCGATCACCGCGTCCCGACACTTGGCGAAGGACGAGTCGGCCGAGGCCACGGCCGAGGCGGCGGCCCCCGACCACGACACGGGCCGCGCCTCGCCGGACAGCAGCAGCAGCTCGGCCGCCAGCTGCATGCGAGCCCGACTCGCCTCGCTCGCCGCCGCCAGCCTGCGCAGCTCCGCGCCGGGGGTCGCGGCCCCGCCGCGGGCACCGCCGCCGCCGGCAGCAGCAGCAGCGGCAGCAGCGGCAGCTTCGCCGACGCGCCTCGGACCGCAACCTCCGCTACCGCACGTCTGCCCTGGCCCTCCGCCGGCGCTAGCCATGCCGGCCTCTCTCGCCTTGCTCGCCGCGCCCCGCTCGCCGCCTCCGCGCCGGCTCCATCATCCTTCCATAAAGCGGCGGCGGCGTCGTTCTGGGGGTGGCCGAGGAGGACGAGGAGACGGCGGCGGCGCTGGGTCGCCCGGGAGGCGCGGCTCGGCTCGACCCCGGGCCGGGGGCGCATCAAGCGAGCGGGGACGGCAGGGACGGCCCGGCCCTCTTCGCCTCGCCGGGTGTGTGCGGGGGACCGCTGCTGGCCTCCTCCTCCTCCTCCTGGTCGCGACGAGTCTCCCGTCCCTGCTCTGGTTTATTTTGGGGACGGGCGGTGGCCGCGTCCCGGCTGCGCGGCTGGGCGAGGCCGACGGGGCCGAGCGGCCTCTCTCTCTCCCTGCCTCGCTCGCTCCCTGCTGCCCCCCCCCTCTCCCTGCCTCGCTCTCTCAAGTCCTGCTCGGCAGCAGTGAACGGCCAAGCGAGGGCGGCCGGGACAGTGCGGGGCTGGTGAGGAGGAAGCGTGCGCCTCCGGGCCGTGAGGCGCCGGGCCGGACTCCCATGGCCGGAAGGCGGCAGGGTGTGGCCCCGGGGTCCGGGGTCCCTGGGTCCCCGGGCCCGAGGAGGGGTGCGGGCCACGGGAAACGCCGCGACACACGCCTCGGCTTCCTGCTCGGGGCTTTTCCCTGCAGCTAAGATAATGGTGGGGGGGTTAGAGGGACGTGGGCGGGAGAGTGGACGGGCGGATGGGAGACGGAGAGAGACTGGGGCGGGGGGTTAAGTTGGACAGGGAACGTGGAGGGAAGAGGAGAGCGCTCGGACAGGGAAGGAAGAAAGCTCAGCGTGGGAGGATGAACAGAGGGGGGGGGGGACTCAGGCAGGGAGCTGCCTCGAGAGGACGGGCGGGGAGTCGGCGGGACAACGACTACCCCCGCCGCGCCCTGCGACTGCCCAGGCTGCTCTGAGGGAGGAGTCGGAGCCCTGGGGGGGGAGGGGGAAGTAGCCGCTCCTCCCCCCTTTCCACCGACCCCGCCCCCTTTCCCCCTCCCCCCTTTCCACCGACCCCGCCCCCTTTCCCCCTCCCCCCTTTCCACCGACCCCGCCCCCTCCCCCTACCCCCCTCCCCCTCGCCCCTTCCCTCCTCGCTGCCCGGCGACTTCAGATTCCGCCTCGCGTCCTGGATCCACGGGCGCCCATTGATTGGCCACCGCGACGCGTCACGTGCGCCGCCTCTCTTGCCCGTCCATTGGCGAATGTGGGGCCGCCCCGTCGGCCTTGGCTGGCCATGTTGGTAGGGGGGAAGCGGAGGGGGGGGAATAAAAAACACATTCCGCGCCGCGCTTTGATTGGTTCGCCTGCGTGACGCGTGGGGGGGGGGCTACGCCTGCGCGCGTGTAAGGCTTCCCGCTTATCACAGTGCCTACCTTATGACGGACCAATTCAGATCTTATTGGTCACCCGGGTACCCCGTATACATCTCAACGTTCATCCTACAAAGTCCCATCACAAGGGAGAAACACAAACGAATTGACCAAAAAATTATCCCGCATTGAAACGACTGTATAGTATTCCGTACGTACGGACCTGCAAACTCAATTTCCCTGCACAAGAATACGGGATAAAGCCGCGCGTGCTGACACGGTCTTGAACGTGCCGTCTCCCCGCCCAAGATGGCCGTCACAAATGCACTCGGCATTCTCCACATCCAACATGGCCGCCCTCGAGGTGACGACTCCCGGCCCCCCACTCTACGGGTCACGTGCGCGCCCCCCACCACCGTCTCTCTGGAGTCGTCATGGCAGTCGCGCTGTGCAGGTCGCTACTGCTGTTGCTTGTCGTGGTCGCGGCGCTCTGCCCCGACGGGGCGGCCGAGAAGGACTCGGGCAGCGACAAGAAGGCGGCGGCGGCGAAGAAGAAGGACATCCGCGACTTCAACGATGCCGACATGGCGCGCCTGCTGGAGCAGTGGGAGGTAGCGGCCACCTCGCTCGCAGCAAACGCCGCGCAGTGAGCAGCGTCAGCTTCAGGGACCTCGATACGATACCGGCGTCATCTCACATAGAGTATCACTATGCCATAGAGAACCAGTGTACCCATAGAGTACTGTGCTCGTGTACCCATAGAGAACCAGTGTACCCATAGAATACTGTGCCAGTGTACCCATAGAGAACCAGTGTACCCATAGAATACTGTACTCGTGTACCCATAGAGAACCAGTGTACCCATAGAATACTGTACCAGTGTACCCATAGAGAACCAGTGTACCCATAGAGAACTGTACTTGTGTACCCATAGAGAACCAGTGTACCCATAGAGTACTGTACCAGTATACCCATAGAGAACCAGTGTACCCATAGAATACTGTACCAGTGTACCCATAGAGAACCAGTGTACCCATAGAGTACTGTATCAGTATACCCATAGAGAACCAGTGTACCCATAGAATACTGTGCCAGTGTACCCATAGAGAACCAGTGTACCCACAGAGTACTGTACTCGTGTACCCATAGAATACTGTACCAGTGTACCCATAGAGAACCAGTGTACCCATAGAGTACTGTACTCGTGTACCCATAGAGAACCAGTGTTCCCATAGAATACTGTACCAGTGTACCCATAGAGAACCAGTGTACCCATAGAGAACTGTACTTGTGTACCCATAGAGAACCATCTTCTTGGTTCTTTCGGTAAAGTCACGTAGAAGGGAAGTAATAAAATAATAAAAATAAAACATAATAAAATCAAATAATTCTCACGACGTTTCGGCTACAACGCAAGCAGCCGTCTTCAGGTGAAGAATGAGACACTGCCAAGCTAGGAGCTTATATATAAGCTGAGTTGGAGGTGGAAGAAGAAGAGAGCCTTAACAAAAGAATGTGCATATCAAGAGGAATTTAGCATATTCATGGAAAATGCGTAGGAGGTGGGCGGGGGGGTTTCAAAGTCATATTATGCCCATGCATTATGCAGGATCAGCAGCACCAAAGGGGGGGGGGGTAGCATTAACAAAGGGAGGGCATGTTAATAATATGTAGAAGCAATGAAACATGTGAATGGGAATACGGTGGCAGGAGATCCGCAGCGGAGCAAATGATGCATTCCCTGTGGAGAACACAAGATACACAGTTAATGCCAGTGAGTGGACTGCGGTCTGAAAGTCACCATAAACGTGAACACAATCAGTTAAGATCCGAAGTGGTTTATTACGTCCTTCCAATGATTGCTGAGCCAGAATCCATCTTCTCGGTTGAAATTGTCTCTGTGTTTGTATATGTGGATCGCCTCATGAACGAATCTCTCATGGTAGCCAGATGGCTTGCAGAGAACCTCTGTCTTGGAGAAGTCAATGTCATGTGAACCCACTGAATTGTAACAGTGATCTGCCACGGCTGAGGTGTTTGTCCTACCGTGTTTCAGGTCAGCTTTATGTTCACGGATGCGGTCCGAGACATGTCGTTTGGTTTCTCCAATGTAACTGCTACCACAGAGGCAACTTAGTTTGTAGACGCCAGGGTACTGTATGTATGGAACCACGTCTTTTACAGACGGAACCAGATCACGGATTTTATGTACTGTGTTGAATCGTACCTGAATCTTGTGTTTAATCAGGCTTTTGGAGATCTTTTTTGTGACCCCAGCAATGTAGGGTAAGGTGATGGTTTTGAAAGGCTCCTCAGCAGGATCCTTCTTGACGGTTGGAGTGATGGCCTTGCGGATTGTGTAGTCGGAGTAACCATTAGCCTTAAGAGCTTGGCGTACGTGTTTGAGTTCACTGGCAATGTGTTCCTGGTCGGAGATGCATTGGGCTCTATGGTATAGAGTCTTGATGAGGGAGTTCTTCACATGTTTCTTCACATGTTTCATTGCTTCTACATATTATTAACATGCCCTCCCTTTGTTAATGCTACCCCCCCTCCCTTTGGTGCTGCTGATCCTGCATAATGCATGGGCATAATATGACTTTGAAACCCCCCCGCCCACCTCCTACGCGTTTCTCATGAATATGCTAAATTCCTCTTGATATGCACATTCTTTTGTTAAGGCTCTCTTCTTCTTCCACCTCCAACTCAGCTTATATATAAGCTCCTAGCTTGGCAGTGTCTCATTCTTCACCTGAAGACGGCTGCTTGCGTTGTAGCCGAAACGTCGTGAGAATTATTTGATTTTATTATGTTTTATTTTTATTATTTTATTACTTCCCTTCTACGTGACTTTACCGAAAGAACCAAGAAGATGAATCCCTGCAGTCACAAAAGCTTTAAATCGAAACATAGAGAACCAGTGTACCCATAGAGTACTGTACCAGTATACCCATAGAGAACCAGTGTACCCATAGAATACTGTGCCAGTGTACCCATAGAGAAACAGTGTACCCACAGAGTACTGTACTCGTGTATCCATAGAGAACCAGTGTACCCATAGAATACTGTACCAGTGTACCCATAGAGAACCAGTGTACCCACAGAGTACTGTACTCGTGTGCCCATAGAGAACCAGTGTACCCATAGAATACTGTACCAGTGTACCCATAGAGAACCAGTGTACCCATAGAGAACTGTACTTGTGTACCCATAGAGAACCAGTGTACCCATAGAGTACTGTACCAGTATACCCATAGAGAACCAGTGTACCCATAGAGTACTGTACCAGTATACCCATAGAGAACCAGTGTACCCATAGAGAACCAGTGTACCCATAGAGTACTATACTAGTGTATCCATAGAGAACCAGTGTACCCATAGAATACTGTACCAGTGTACCCATAGAGTACCAGTGTACCCATAGATAACCAGTGTACCCATAGAGAACCAGTGTACCCATAGAGAACTGTACTCGTGTACCCATAGAGAACCAGTGTACCCATAGATTACTGTACTTTTGTACCCATAGAGAACCAGTGTACCCATAGAGAACTGTACTCGTGTACCCATAGAGAACCAGTGTACCCATAGATTACTGTACTTTTGTACCCATAGAGAACCAGTGTACCCATAGAGTACTGTACTAGTGTACCCATAGAGAACCAGTGTACCCATAAAGTATTGTACTAGTGTACCCATTTTGAACCAGTGTACCCATAGAGTACTGTACTTGTGTACCCATAGAGAACCAGTGTACCCATAGAGTACTGTACCAGTATACCCATAGAGAACCAGTGTACCCATAGAGTACTGTACCAGTATACCCATAGAGAACCAGTGTACCCATAGAGAACTACTCATGTACCCATAGAGAACCAGTGTACCCATAGAGTACTGTACTAGTGTATCCATAGAGAACCAGTGTACCCATAGACTACTGTACCAGTGTACCCATAGAGTACCAGTGTAACCCATAGATAACCAGTGTACCCATAGAGAACCAGTGTACCCATAGAGAACTGTACTTGTGTACCCATAGAGAACCAGTGTACCCATAGAGTACTGTACCAGTATACCCATAGAGAACCAGTGTACCCATATAATACTGTGCCAGTGTACCCATAGAGAACCAGTGTACCTACAGAGTACTGTACTCGTGTATCCATAGAGAACCAGTGTACCCATAGAATAATGTACCGGTGTACCCATAGAGAACCAGTTTACCCACAGAGTACTGTACTCGTGTGCCCATAGAGAACCAGTGTACCCATAGAATACTGTACCAGTGTACCCATAGAGAACCAGTGTACCCATAGAGAACTGTACTTGTGTACCCATAGAGAACCAGTGTACCCATAGAGTACTGTACCAGTATACCCATAGAGAACCAGTGTACGCATAGAGAACTACTCATGTACCCATAGAGAACCAGTGTACCCATAGAGTACTGTACTAGTGTATCCATAGAGAACCAGTGTACCCATAGAATACTGTACCAGTGTACCCATAGAGAACCAGTGTACCCATAGAGAACTGTACTTGTGTACCCATAGAGAACCAGTGTACCCATAGAGTACTGTACCAGTATACCCATATGGAACCAGTGTACCCATAGAATACTGTACCAGTGTACCCATAGAGAACCAGTGTACCCATAGAGTACTGTACCAGTATACCCATAGAGAACCAGTGTACGCATAGAGAACTACTCATGTACCCATAGAGAACCAGTGTACCCATAGAGTACTGTACTAGTGTATCCATAGAGAACCAGTGTACCCATAGAATACTGTACCAGTGTACCCATAGAGTACCAGTGTACCCATAGATAACCAGTGTACCCATAGAGAACCAGTGTACCCATAGAGAACTGTACTCGTGTACCCATAGAGAACCAGTGTACCCATAGATTACTGTACTTTTGTACCAATAGAGAACCAGTGTACCCATAGAGAACTGTACTAGTGTACCCATAGAGAACCAGTGTACCCATAGAGTACTGTACTCGTGTACCCATAAAGTATTGTACTAGTGTACCCATAGAGAACCAGTGTACCCATAGAGTACTGTACTAGTGTACCCATAGAGAACCAGTGTACCCATAGAGTATTGTACTAGTGTACCCATTTTGAACCAGTGTACCCATAGAGTACTGTACTCGTGTACCCATTTTGAACCAGTTTACCCACAGAGTACTGTACTCGTGTACCCATAGAGAACCAGTGTACCCACAGAGTACTGTACTCGTGTACCCATTTTGAACCAGTGTACCCACAGAGTACTGTACTCGTGTCCCATAGAGAACCAGTGTACCCATAGAGTACCAGTGTACCAATAGAGTACTATACCAGTATACTCATAGAGAACCAGTGTACCCATAGAGAACTGTACTCGTGTGCCCATAGAGAACCAGTGTACCCATAGAGAACTGTAATAATGTACCCACAGAGAACCAGTGTACCCATAGAGTACTGTACCAGTGTACCTATAGAGAACCAGTGTACCCATAGAGAACTGTACTCGTGTACCCATAGAGAACCAGTGTACCCATACAGTACTGTACTAGTGTACCCCATAGAGAACCAGTGTACCCATAGAATACTGTACCAGTGTACCCATAGAGAACCAGTGTACCCATAGAGTACTGTACTCGTGTACCCATAGAGAACCAGTGTACCCACAGAGTACTGTACTCGTGTACCCATAGAGAACCAGTGTACCCACAGAGTACTGTACTCGTGTACCCATAGAGAACCAGTGTACCAATAGAGAACTGTACTCGTGTACCCATAGAGAACCAGTGTACCCATAGAGTACTGTACTTTTGTACCCATAGAGAACCAGTGTACCCATAGAATACTGTACCAGTGTACCCATAGAGAACCAGTGTACCCATAGAGTACTGTATCAGTATACCCATAGAGAACCAGTGTACCCATAGAATACTGTGCCAGTGTACCCATAGAGAACCAGTGTACCCATATAATACTGTACCAGTGTACCCATAGAGAACCAGTGTACCCATAGAGTACTGTACCAGTATACCCATAGAGAACCAGTGTACCCATAGAGTACTGTACTCGTGTACCCATAGAGAACCAGTGTACCCATAGAGTACTGTACTTGTGTACCCATAGAGAACCAGTTTCACCATAGACGTGTGGAGACTGACAGAGCCCTATAGACTGGCATAGAGACCTATGATTGACTGGCCCTCATAACGAACGTGCCCACTGTGTAAAGATCATGTCGACAGAGCGCAGCGTCTTGAGATGTACGGTCGCATGGAGACTCTGAATACGCGTTGTCCTGTACAGTAGTGTCGTGTGTGAGGGGACCAGTGGTGCAGTGGAAAACTCGCTGCACTACAATATCAGTTGCGAATAGTTGAACCGGTCCTGGGCCTCCCTAAGGTCGACTCAGTCTTAAAAATAAGTGCCTGCCGCTAAGTGTAAAATATCTGCACTGGGGAGACAAAGGATGCCAGGCGTGGTATTGACCATCCATCCCCGCTCGTGCTATGCCAGCCTTCATGCGCCGTGCGCGGTGGCAAGATGTTAACATCTCGCCTGGTATACAGCAGGTCGTGAGTTCGATCCTGACCCTGACGCCTGTTGTATATTTAGAGTTTCCCCGTGATCGCGTGGACATTCTCCGGGGTTTCCCTCCATGTATAGAAACGTGCGTTTAGAGTATTTGGTTGCCACTTTGTTGAGCTATTATTTGTCATAGCCAAGTCCATTCTGAAAAAATAAGCGAATAGCTCAGTGGCCCTTAACCTGGTAAAATATAAAAACCAGGTTGGTTTAATATGTGCTTGCTCCCCAACGCTGTGTTAAGGCTGCACGGGGGATGTTTGTATGCGATCGTTGCTACGGTCGGTGCGACTGAGCACAGCGAGACGACGACATCGAGGAGGGCGACAAGCCTGAGCACCTGCGCCAGGGCCCGCCCATCGACCTCTCCAAGCTCGACCCCAGCAACCCGGCCGAGATGCTCAAGGCCACTAAGAAGGGCCGCACGCTCATGGTGTTCGTCACAGTGTCGGGCGACCCCAGCGAGAAGGAAGCCGAGGAGATTACGGGGCTGTGGCAGGGCAGCCTCTTCAACGCCAACTACGATGTACAGCGGTGAGCACGGTGGTGGGATTGGCGGTAGGGTCCGGGTCAATAGGAGGGCGAGTAGACACGGTGTGTGATGCGCTGTGATTGGGCGCAACAGCGCACTGTGCTAACCATGACCGATTTAAGTGGCATATATTTGAACCGGTCCTGGGCCCTCCCCGAGATCGACTCAGCCTTAAATGAGTACCCTTTGCAGTGTATAAACATCAGCACTTGGGAGACAGGTGCCTGGGCATGGTGCTGGCCACCCATCCCCTTGTGTGTCTTGTCGATCTTCAGTGGTGCTTGCTAACAGCACTTGTCCCAAAAGTATGTTAAAGGCTGTAGAGGGGATCTTTGTCTTTGATCTGTGGTGTGTGGCGTGGCAATGGAATATCACGGCGTGGTGTGGCATGCAGCTTCATGGTGGGCCCCGACCGTGCCATCTTCATGCTGAAGGACGGCTCTCTGGCGTGGGAGATGAAGGACTACCTGGTGGCACAGGAGCGCTGCGCAGACGTCACGGTGGAGGGCCAAGTGTTCCAGGGTCGCGGCGCTCCCTCCAAAGACGTGAAGAGCAAGAGTAAAAACAAGACCAAGCCTGGCAAGAAGACGGCAACGACGACCTCGGGCGACGGAGCCTCTTTCCATGACGCCAACCTCGACGCCAACCGCGACACCAACCGGCCCAGCAAGCGGGAGGACCTGTGACATCCACGCCTGTGGCCGGGGACGGCCACCGTGACGGCCTCCACAGCCCCGCTCCCTACCAGAATGATCGCAAGGGGCCTTCCCTCTCACCCCAACTGCCCCCACTATTCCCCTCCCAGCGATGGCACTGGGCGCCGGACCCGCAGAGGTTTTTAGGCGAGTGAGCATCTACGGGAGATGGCAGTGTAGCCGCGCGTCGCACCGTCGCGCCCGTCTCGGCGAATCGTTTGATTTTGTTTCGACAGCCCAGAGTGCTGGGGAGCGTGCATCCCAACACGAGCAGTCCCCTAGAGTTAGAGTCGCTGATTCGGGCTGGTGGTGGTATCGCTTGCTTCGCGCTCCACGCCGACCACGGTTTGGCGTGAGAATTCGACTCGCGGCGTTCGGAACGCATTTCGGAGTTCACAGCCCCTGTTTACAGCATTGCCTCTTAAATTAAATTGATTTGTACTGCTCGCCAGTTTCCCCCGTGGTATCTGCTCTGCGTCTGGCTAAACAAGCGGCATGTGGGTGTGGGGATGCGTGTCTCTGTTGGCTAGCCTTTGATAACA
Source organism: Lethenteron reissneri (assembly GCF_015708825.2). NCBI lineage: Eukaryota > Metazoa > Chordata > Hyperoartia > Petromyzontiformes > Petromyzontidae > Lethenteron > Lethenteron reissneri. Next base: position 11,235,225 of record NC_083828.1, on the reverse strand, counting down.
CTCTCATGACTCAGAGTGCACCTAGCCTGGCGCAAGCGCCATGGTGACGTCACCGCTGTTTAGTGGTGAATGGCGGTGGTGACAGTTATGTTTAGCGCACTGCGCTACGAACCCAGCGACCCGAGTTTGATTTGCGCCGACGGCCAGCATCGGTGATGAATATCCCCGAGGTAGACTCATCTACAAATGAGTATCTGGTGATGTGTGTGCTAGAGCGCTGCAGAGTCAAAGGTGGATAGACCTGCTGCTGGCCACACGGCCCTCATGTGCCCCTTCAGCATTGATTGGTGCTTGCAAATGGCACTTGCCCCAAAAGTCCACGAAGGCTACCCGGGGATCTTTGTTTATGCTACGTGAGGTGATTTGCGGATATGTAGCAGTGCGTATTGGTACATGTTGGTCTACGTTCGTTTGAATGCCTTTAAGAATGTGTGTTTGTGTGAGCTGTGTGTTGTGTCATGGGGATATGGGCTGCATAACTTTATTTAGTTTAACCAGGTCAGAGATCAAGAGGCCAAGGTCTGCAGAGTAACCTGGATTACATACGTGCGATTGTGTGCGTGTTGATCAGTGTCCGTTGGTATATATTGTTTTGGCGACCATGCCAGTGTAATAGTGTGTGAGAGTGAGTGTGTGTTGTATGGTGTGTACTGCTATGTGATAGGTATATATTGATATGTATTTGATGTATGACAAATATTGCTGTGTATTATGTGTGTAATTGTATATATTTGTTGATATGAGATTGGATGTGTTACGTAGATATTGCTTTGTACGGGTGAGTGTGTGTATGCGTGTGCTATGTGGAGAGCTGTAGTAGTAGGGGGACCCGCACAGACTGTAACAACTACAGGGGCATCTCCTCAGTGTGCCGGGAAAGGTCCTGGCAAGGATTATTCAACATCGCCTTGCTAGGCACCGCTGAGGAGAGGCTTGTGGAGCCCCAATGCGATTTCAGAAAAGGGCGGTCCTGCACAGATGCCACATTTCTGTCTGCTACAGCAGAGGTGTAGGAAATTCTAACAAGACCTACATCTCTGGGCTGTAAAACTACGTGGCTGGGAGTCGGAGCCATTCCCTGTACACCTTGGGGTGCGATAGGGATACATCTATGAAGCCTTCAATAGCTGTACCGGGGGAATTTACATTTGGTACAGATATAATGGGAGGCTGATCGATGCCCGGGTGTGATCAAGGGATGGCTCCCTTAACCACGTTATGTATGCCGATGATTTGGTAATAGCTGCTCATTCAGAGGAAGAGTTGGAGACGCTGCTGCTTGAGACTGGAGCGTGCCACTACCATCAGCCCCACCAAAACGAAGCAGCTGCCTGGGTATTTTTTTACCATCGGACACTCCACCCCCCAAACTCCCAATTGGTGATAGGGCAGTTGTGGAGAGTTTCCCATACCTGGGCAGTGTGCTTATGACCGGCTCCAGTTTAATAGCAGAATCAGTCGAGTGGCAATATCTTTTCATCGGTTGCGTAACGCTGTGTGAAAGCTACTTGGTCTGTCGCTCCGCACGAAGCTTCAGGTCTTCTCGGCACAGTCATTCCCTCCCTTCTCTACGCTTGCGAAACGTGGACCCCCCTAATGGAGCATCTGCGCCGGTTAGAAAACTTAGGCATGGCCCTGACTACGATCCATCCTGGGTTTAACCAGGCTGGATTGTGCGAGGAGCTCAGAAATCCTTGAAAGATCTGGGCAAAGTCCCATCGGTGAATTCCTCCGGCAGGCCTTGCTGCGTTGGCTGGGTCATGTAAGCCCGCATGCCCAGCCACCGCATGCCTAAACAGCTATATTCGGCCGGACTCGAGGGGGCTAAACGGGCGCGGCACGGGCTAGAGAAGGGATGGAGTGATGTGGCACAGGAGGACGTGGATCTGAGTGGACTTGCCGATGACTGGTACCAGCGGTGTCAAGATCGGCCTCTGTAGAGGAGGCTCGTGAAGGACGCTACTGGGCAGTTGGAGGCAGTCGCCCTCCAGCAACAACGGAGGGCGGAGGAGCGACGCTCGTAACAACGAGCGAAGCGCCGGGGTGGCTGAAGCACAGCAAGTTGGCACAGTAGGGGGCACAGTAGGGGGCACAGGTGGTGCATCAGCTAGTCATCTCGGTCATCTCAGATCAGACCCGTGGCACCTGGGTCTGCCCCCGCGACCTCCTGCCAGCGGGGCGTTCGACACTTCACGTGGCCTCAAGGTGCACATGGCCTGGCACAAGCGTCGTGGTGACATCACCGCCACTTAGTGGCGAATGGCGGTTGTTGTTGCTTTAGTGTCGTGGTTCGCAGGTTGCACTTCTAACCAAATGACCCGAACTCGATTTCTGCTCACGACAAACATTTTGTAATGAATATCTGAACCGGTCATCAGCCTCAAATGAGTGTGTAATAAACATCAACACTGGGGAGACAAAGGTGACCCGAGCCACCATCACCTGTGTGCCGTGCCAGCCTTTATAGGTGCTCACTAACAGAATTTTCCCTCAACAGTCGGCAATACAGGGGATCTTTGTCTTGCATAATGGTATGCAACTATGTATTGTCATGTGTGTTTATGATATGAGTTTGTAAATGGCAAGCGATTAAGTTAAAGATCCTGGACGCACTGTGAATTCAGGGGTGTGGAGGATGGGGTAGTCACCCATCACCGCCGCTCGTAAACGGTCACGGTTTACGTCTCCTTGTCTAACCGCGCGGCTGTCAGGGCCCCGAGGGGGTCACTCAGGGGCCCTGGGGGTCACTGCAGGGTTGCCACCACCAGATCGATGGCTACTCCTGAGCAGAATAGGGGGCCGGCCGCCTGCTTAATGAGCGATCTCCGTTTAATCCTCCGTCTCTAAGAGCTACTTATCTTATCTGCTAAATAATCCCCCCGAACAAGTACAGGTCCCATTAATGAACGCATTGTGTGTGTTTTATATGAAGAGAGCAGATGTGTGTGCCCTGTGACCAAGAGGGAAGCGTTCACCTCGAGTTCACTCAAATTCACAAAACTAAAGCTGAGTGTTTTGATCTATTCTTGCTTGCTCTCCGTTCATTAACGTAGTCAAGCAAGGCTGGTGACCTTGGGCTCCTAGGGGTCATCGCCGGTTGCCCCCAAAGCACGAGGCCTAGCCGCCCACAATCCTCGCGTGGTGCTGTTGTCGCTGCTGTTGTTGCTGATGCTGTTGTTTGGTGTGCGTTTGTTGATTGCTAGTGGCAGTCTTGGCCATGGTGGCGACTGGCATTGCCGATGCTGCTTTGTGATTTGAGTAGCGGTGGTCGGTGGCGGCGGCGCGGTGACCCCCACCGCGATCGCGTTTCCCGTAAGCAGGATCGACCACGCGGCTGCACAGTGAAAGCCGTAAGCGCCGCCGCCGCTTTTTTATTTCTAAAGCCGATTTACGGCGACGCGAGAGCTCAGCAGAGACCGGTTTAGGGTTCCCACCGCATCACCGGGTCCCGGCCTCCATACACACCACATCGCCATGTGTGCCTGCAGGAACTGCCGTGTGTCTGCAGGACCTGCCGGGGGTCTGCGGGACCTGCCGTGTGTCTGCAGGACCTGCCGGGTGTCTGCAGAGGCCCTCAGCCAGTCGATCAGTGGTTCTCAACCATTTTGGGCCAGCAGGACGACTGCCAACCGTCAAGCAGTGTTCGCTGTTCACCCTGCAGACAGCATTTAGGGTTTGAGAATAAAATATTATCTGCATCAGTTCTACAACCTAATTCGTGTGGCCTGGCGAACCACTGGTTGGCCTCCTCTTGCCACAGGTTAGGAATAATTGCAGTAGAGGATTGACAAAAGGTCCGTGCGTGTACAAGGGGTTACTTCACGCAATCTGGCCCGGTCCCTTCCTGTCATA
>NC_083828.1:11173676-11230873 GCF_015708825.2 Lethenteron reissneri | reverse complement strand
CACCATCTCACCACGCAGTCACCAACTCACTCACCACCACTCACCACTCCATACCACTCCACCACTCAGCTCACCACTCAGTCACCACTCCGCACCCTCACCCACCTCAGCTCACCACTCACGTCACTACTCAGCTCCCTACTCACTCACCACTCACTCCACCACTCACTCACCTACTCAGTCACTACTCCTCACCACTCACTCACCACTCCACTCACCACTCAGTCACTACTCAGCTCACCACTCACTCACCACTCCGTCACACTCAGTCCCACTCAGCTCACCACTCAGCTCAACCACTCAGTTCACCACTCACGTCACACTCACGCACCAGTCCAGTCACCACTCAGTCACCACTCACTCACCACTCACTCACCACGCAGTCACCACTCACTCACCACTCACTCACCACGCAGTCACCACTCAGTCACCACTCACTCACCACTCAGTCACCACTCACGTCACCACTCAGTCACCACTCAGTCACCACTCACTCACCACTCAGTCACCACTCAGTCACCACTCAGTCACCACTCACTCACCACTCAGTCACCACTCAGTCACCACTCAGTCACCACTCAGTCACCACTCAGTCACCACTCAGTCACTACACGACGACAGTTGCACAGAAGCTACAGCAGCAGCTGCTGTGTGAGATCGGTGACCCCAGATCCACGCAGCGGCGCCGCTCCGATTACATGGATAAGTTACACGGTGCACATACACACATACGCACACTCTACACACACACACTACATACACACACATACACACACTCTACACACATACACACACACTACATACACACTCTACACACACTTTTACACACACATACACACACTCTATATACACACATACACACACTCTACACATACACTCTACACACACACTTTACACACACATACACACACTCTACACACACACTCTACACACACACACACTCTACACACACATACACACACTCTACATACACACACTCTTCATACACACATACACACACACACATACACACACACACTACACACACACTCTACACACACACTCTACACACACATACATACACACACACACATACACACACACTACACACACACACTCTACACACACACTCTACACACACACACACACTCTACACACACTCTACACACACACCTACACACACTCTACACACACACACATACACACACTCTACATACACACACGTGCTATACACACACACTCTACGCACACTCTACGTACACTCTACGTACACTCTACACATACGTGCTACACACGCACTCTACACACGCACACGCACACGTGCTACACACATACACACACACACTGTACATACACACACATACACACGTGCTACACAACACACTCTACACCCACACACGCTACACATACACACACGCTACACACACGTGCTACACACACTCTACACCCATACACACACACGCATTACACACGCATGCTACACACACACGCATGCTGCACGCACGCACGCTACACACACGCGCTAAACACACACACGCCACACACACACGCGTTACACACACACGTTACACACACATACGCTACACACATACGCTACACACACACGTGACACATGCGTTACACACACGCTATATACACACACGCGCGCTCTACACACGCACACTATATAGACACGCGTTGCACACGCTACACACATGCGTTCCACGCCACGCACTCCACGCGTGTGCGCTGTGTGTGTGTGTGCGCTGTGTGTGTGTGCGCTGTGTGTGTGCGCTGTGTGTGTGCTGTGTGTGTGCGCACTGTGTGTGCGTGCACTGTGTGTGTGTGTGCGCTGTGTGTGTGTGTGACTGTGTGTGTGCGCTGTGTGTGTGTGTGCCGTGTGTTTGTGACTGTGTGTGTGCTGTGTGCGCGCTGTGTTTGTGTGTGCGCTGTGTGTGTGTGCACTGTGTGTGTGTGCGCTGTGTGTGTGTGTGCACTGTGTGTGTGTGCGCTGTGTGTGTGTGCGCACTGTGTGTGTGACTGTGTGTGTGCTGTGTGTGTGTGCGCTGTGTGTGTGTGACTGTGTGTGTGTGACTGTGTGTGTGCACTGTGTGTGTGTGCGCTGTGTGTGTGTGTATGACTGTGTGTGTGTGACTGTGTGAGTGTGCGCTGTGTGTATGTGTGCACTGTGTGTGTGTGCGCTGTGTGTGTGTGCTGTGTGTGTGTGTGCTGTGTGTGTGTGACTGTGTGTGTGCGCTGTGTGTGTGTGCGCTGTGTGTGTGTGCACTGTGTGTGTGCACTGTGTGTGTGTGTGTGCACTGTGTGTGTGCGCTGTGTGTGTGTGCACTGTGTGTGTGTGCGCTGTGTGTGTGTGACTGTGTGTGTGTGTGCGCTGTGTGTGTGTGACTGTGTGTGTGTGACTGTGTGTGTGCGCTGTGTGTATGTGTGCGCTGTGTGTGTGTGCCCTGTGTGTGTGTGCTGTGTGTGTGTGCTATGTGTCTGCGTGCTGTGTGTGTGTGTCACTTGTGTGTGTGTGAGCGCTGTGTGTATGTGTGCGCTGTGTGTGTGTGTGTCACTGTGTGTGTGCGCTGTGTGTGTGTGCTGCGTGTGTGTGCTATGTGTGTGTGCGCTGTGTGTGTGTGACTGTGTGTGTGTGTGCGCTGTGTGTGTGTGCTGTGTGTGCGCGCTGTGTGTGTGTGACTGTGTGTGTATGTGTGCGCTGTGTGTGTGCACTGTGTGTGTGTGCGCTGTGTGTGTGTGTGACTGTGTGCTGTGTGCTATGTGTCTGTGCGCTGTGTGTGTGTCACTGTGTGTGTCTGTGTGTGTGTGCGCTGTGTGTGTGTGCTGTGTGTGTGCGCTGTGTGTATGTGACTGTGTGTGTGTGTCACTGTGTGTGTGCGCTGTGTGTGTGCGCTGTGTGTGTGTCACTGTGCAGCGCCACACCTATTACCATCATTAGGGGAAAAAACGGTGATCCAATCTCCGACCCCCAGGAACAGGTTTGCAGATTTGCTGAGCATTTCTGTGAGGTCCTGGGGGAGGGAAAAAATCTCTCAGCCAGGAAAACATCATGGCACAAAGTGGGGATAACCCTGCTGAGGCTGCCGTGCCTCAAATATTGGAAGAGGTCACCCCCTGTGAGTGGCTGGCTGAGGTGCCATCTGTTGAGGAAGTACTTAAGGCGATCCGGAGTCTGAGACCAGGAAAGGCACCGGGCAGAGATGATCTCCCAAGCGAAATGCTGAGGGAGGGTGGCGTTTGTGCACAGACTGCCCTACCTGACATCATAACAACAGTCTGGACCACTGGACGGGTTCCGCAGGATTGGAACGATGCCCTGGTGGTCCCCCTCTTTAAGAAGGGGGACCGCACAGACTGTAACAACTACAGGGGCATCTCACTCCTCAGTGTGCCGGGAAAGGTCCTGGCAAGGATTATTCAACATCGCCTTGCTAGGCACGCTGAGGAGAGGCTTGCGGAACCCCAATGCGGTTTCAGGAAAGGGCGGTCCTGCACAGATGCCATATTTTCTGTCCGTCTGCTACAGCAGAGGTGTAGGGAATTCCAACAAGACCTACATCTCTGCTTTATTGACCTGGTCAAGGCCTATGATACCATCAATAGGCCTGGGCTCTGGGTTCTTCGTGCTTTCGGAGTCCCTGACCCTCTGCTCACGATCATTAAGGACCTTCATGATGGTGAGCGGGCCCGGGTAAAACTACGTGGCCGGGAGTCGGAGTCTTTCCCTGTACACCTTGGGGTGCGACAGGGATGTCCTCTGGCACCCACATTATTTAACATCTATTTCGACTGCGTAGTTCGTGAAGCCTTCAATAGCTGTACCGAGGGAATTTCCATTTGGTACAGATATAATGGGAGGCTGATCGACGCCCGGGTGCGATCAAGGGATGGCTCCCTATTGGTCAACCACGTTATGTATGCCGATGATTTGGTAATAGCTGCTCATTCGGAAGAGGAGTTGGAGACGCTGCGGCTGAGACTGGAGCGTGCCACTAAGAGATGGGGCCTTACCATCAGCCCCACCAAAACTAAGCACCTGCCTGGGTATTTTGTACCATCGGACACTCCACCCCCACAACTCCCAATCGGTGATGGGGAAGTTGTGGAGAGAGTGGAGAGTTTCCCATACCTGGGCAGTGTGCTTATGACCGGCTCCAGTTTAACAGCAGAGGTCTCACTCTGAATCAGTCGAGCGGCAATATCTTTTCATCGGTTGCGTAACGCTGTGTGGAAGTTACCTGGTCTGTCGCTCCACACGAAGCTTCAGGTCTTCTCGGCCACGCTTGCGAAACGTGGACCCCCCTAATGGAGCATCTTCGCCGGTTGGAAACATTTAGGCTGGCCTGCCTACGATCCATCCTGGGTTTAACCAGGCTGGATTGTGTGAGGAGCTCACAAATCCTTGAAAGATCTGGGCAAAGTCCCATCGGTGAGCTCCTCCGGCAGGCAAGGCTGCGTTGGCTGGGTCATGTAGCCCGCATGCCCAGCCACCGCATGCCTAAACAGCTTTTGTTCGGCCGGATCGAGGGGGCTAAACGGGCGCGGCACGGGCTAGAGAAGAGATGGAGTGATGTGGTACAGGAGGACGTGGAGCTGAGTGGACTTGCCGATGACTGGTACCAGCGGTGTCAAGATCGGCCTCAGTGGAGGAGGCTCGTGAAGGACGCTACTGGGCAGTTGGAGGCAGTCGCCCTACAACAACAACGGAGGGCGGAGGAGCGACGCTCACAACAACGAGCGGAGCGCCGGGTGGCTAAAGCACAGCAAGTTGGTACAGTAGGAGGCAAAGGTGGTGCATCAGCCAGTCATCTCGGTCATCTCGATCAGTCGACCAGTGGCACCTGCTGGGTTTGCCCCGTGACCTCCTGCCAGCGGGCGTTCGACACTTCACGTGGCCTCAAGGTGCACTTGGCCTGGCACAAGCGTCGTGGTGACGTCACCGCCACTTAGTGGCGAACGGCGGTTGTTGTTGTTGTGTGCGCTGTGTGTGTGTGTGTGCGCTGTGTGTGTGTGTGCCGCAGGTACCTGCTCTTCCTGCAGCTCAAGCGGGACCTGCGGCACGGCCACCTCCTGGCGCCAGCTGCAGACATGGCCTGGCTCATCGCCTTCATCCTGCAAGGTGAGGGACCTCACTGCTCACTCCTCACCACTCACCTCACTCCCCACCACTCACCTCACTCCTCACCACTCACCTCACTCCTCCCCACTCACCTCATTAATGATTTGATCACACCTCCCAACTCACCACGCCACTTACCTCACCACTCATTTCACATCACCATTCACCTTACGTCACCTCTCACCTTACCTCACTACTCACCTGGCCTCACCTCACCTCACCACACAACTAAGCTCCACACTCACCTCACCATTCACCTCACCACTCATTTCACATCACCACTCACCTCATCACTCACCTCACCACACAACTCAGCTCCCCACACACTTCACCCTCACCACTCAGCTCACCTCACCATTCACCTCACCACTCATTGCACGTCACCACTCACCTCACCACTCACCCTCACGTGGCTGTCTCGCTGCAGCGGATACGGGCGACTATGACCCCGAGGAGTGCACGGACGACCGTGAGGCGCGAGTCGCTCTGCTGCCTCCCGCCGCTCACCCCTCGCTCCTCACCCACGCACACGACCTCCACCGCACCCAGCTCCGGTACGCGCACACGCACGCACTCACATACACGCACGTACACACACGTACACACACGTACACACACCCTCACCCCTCGCTCCTCACCCACGCACACGACCTCCACCGCACCCAGCTCCGGTACACACACACGCACGCACTCACACACATACACGCACGCACTCGCACACGCACTCGCACACGCACTCACACACGCACTCACACATGTACACACACGCTCACGCACGCACACGCACTCACGCACGCACACACACGCAGACACGTGCACATGCACGTACACACATTCATACAAAGACAAAGATCCTCCGTGTAGCCTTGCCAGACTGTTGAGGCAAGTGCTGTTAGTGAGCACCTATGGAGGCCGGGACGGCACACGAGGAGATTGGGTGGCGAGCACCACGCCCGGCCGCCTTTGTCTCCCCAGTGGCGATGTTTACACACCACATCAGATACTCATTTGAGGCTGGGTCGACCTAGGGGAGGCCCATGATTGGTTCAGATAATCATCACTGGTGTTGGCCGTGAGCGGAAATCGAACTCGGGTCGCCGGGTTTGTAGTGCAGCGTGCTACCCGCTACACTACCGATCTGTACAACAACCGCCATTCGCCACTAAGTGGCGGTGACGTCACCACGACGCTTGTGCCAGGCTATGTGCACTCTAAGGCCACATGAAGTGTCGAACGCACGCTTGACAGGAGGTCACGGGATAGACCCAGGTGCCATGGATTGACTGACTGACATGAGTGGCCGGTGCACCACCTGTGCCCCCTACTTTGCCAACTTGCTGTGTTTTAGCCAGCCGACATTCCGCTCGTTGTTGTGAGCGTCGCTCCTGTACCCTCTGTTGTTGTTGGAAAGCGACTGCCTCCAACTGCCCAGTAGCTTCCTTCCTCCCCCACAGAAGCTAATCTGAACACTGATGGTACCGAACTGTTTTAATGATGTCACATAGCGTTTCCACCCAAATGTCACCCCCCCTCAGCAGTTCGCTTGAGAGGTGATCTCTACCCAGCGCTCTGCCTGGTCTCCAGCTCCGGATTGCCCTTCACACTTCCTCAACAGATGTCACATTGGCCAACCACTCACAGAGAGTGGCTACTTTCTCGAATCATCAACAAAAAGCAGCCCCTGCAGGGTCAACCCCACCTTGGCCCATGTTGTTATATAAGATGAGGGATTTCATCTTTCCCAGGGCCTCACAGAAATGATCAGCAAACCTGAGAACCTTCTCTTTGGGGGATGGAGATCGGATCACCATTTTTGCCCTTCAGAATATTAATAGGTATTGTGTGGCAAATCACTTTTTTGATGGAGTTAAAGAGTGATGTGTGACCCTGTTCTACTGAGGTAGTTTACATCTCCTCAGCAACCCATGATCACCACCCATCCATGCAGCGCCACACAGATGTCCGAATCTCTGAGCGAAGGCTGTAAGCCTCATTCTCGGACGAGGGATGCTGTAGACGGTGGGAGTGGGCCTACCGCTTTCTCTCCGCGAGCCGCAACACCACTTACGTTCGCCAGGGTCTCTGGGGAGGACTGGACTGCTTCCCAAATGCAGCCATATTAGCAGCTGGACGAGCCACAGTCCTGAACCCCACCCACTTTCCCTTGGTATCTGGAAGAAAGGAGGACAATGCCAACCCCAGCTGCAGACGATGATGAAATTCTCAAGCCGAGACCAGGCAACTGTGGGTTTGAGTGGGGTCCTAGATCGATGCCCTCGGCATCGTGGACATATCATAGGCGCAACTTACCAATGACACGCCAGCTATTGGATGGTCAGTGGGCAGATCAGCTCCACGATAGGTCCTTATGTCAAGGACGTGGACCCACGTTCGCTGTTCCATTACATATATAGTCCAGCAGATGTTCTTGCTTTGACCCAGCGTGCACCCATGATGTTGTGTGGATATGCTGATGCCGGAATAGCGTGTTGGTGATTACAAATCCATGCGCTGCACAGATGTCTAGCAGCCTCCTACCATTGTTATTGAGCTGATCTGAGTCATGCCATGCAATAACTCAGTTTGTGGTTGCGGCAGCAGTTACTTTGGGGAAACGAAACGACGTCTCGAACCGCGTTCGTGAACACAAGGCAGATCTGAAACACGGTAGGACCAATACCTCTGCCATTGCTGATCATTGTTTTAACGCTTTGGGCTCACACAAAATAGATTTTTCCAAGACGAAGGTACTCTGCAAACCCACTGGCTACCTTCAGAGATTTGTTCATGAAGCCATCCAGATATATAAACACAGACACAACTTCAACCGAGAAGATGGGTACAAACTGAGCAATCATTGGAAGGACGTTATTAGCCAGGTAAAGTCTTAACTGACTGTGATGTTTCCATGCTACATGCTTATGTCAGCTGTTATTTCCGACTCTCTGTCTCTCTTTCTCTGTGCCTCTCTTAGATCTCTCACATGCCCTTTGGATTGCACTCTCATGCTCACAGGTCCTTTTGATTGCACTCTCATGGTGCTAATCTCTTATTAACACTGCTGTTGTGCGCATATGCAGGGATGATACTCTTATGCAGCGACGGAAGCTCATTCATGCTAATCTCCCTCCCTAATCTCTCTCTCCCTAATCTCCCCCATTAACACAACTGACGTGCTTGCGTCCGTGGATGGAATTCCTTTCCAGCTCAGACCCCGCTTGCTTGCCCATCGCCACATATATAACCTCTTGTTGTAACAGCTCTCTCGCTGGTTCAGCAGTTCCACTGCTGGATTATATTTTTTTCCGCCTGAGGACGACCGCTCGTGTTGCGATCGAAACGTCGTGATATATTATTTTTAATTTTTTTCATTTTCTACCTACATGATTTTACCGAAAGAACCAAAGAGTATCCCTTATATAATAGAGGTTTCTTGGGTTAGATCACGTAAGTATATAAATGTGTCATTAAAACCAGCCACCACCCGACACAGCCAATTAGTAAGGGTTGTCACGTAAGCAGAACGTGCCAATTCGTCACTAGTACAGTACACCGGTTCTGTGTTGGAGGACCAAGCCACAACATTTACAATCTGAGTACGCTGTTTTGCCAGTAATTACAACTAGCTTCATCAGGCGACAGCCAGATTTGTGGAGAAGTCTGTTACGTTCCTTATATAGAGGCGTAGATGTGGTGATCACGCTTTTGCGCTCTTGCGCCACATGGGGGGGGGGGGGGGGGGGGGAATTACTGAGGCTATGTACATTATGCATTATGCGAGCCCTTTGAACTTGTCCTTCCTGTCTATTGTGTGTGGAGTGACATCGCGGAATGTCACTGTGTAATGCCGGCCCTAGAGAGGCACAGCGTGCGGTGTATTGACATCGCGGACACCACTAGGATGTGGGTGCAGTACCGAGACTCAGTTGAACTCAATACATGTGTATTAAAATAGCCATACCAACGGTAATCCCGATTCAAGTATGCCGCCCTTTGTAGGCATGCATTTCAATAATGTATTATTTGATTATTCGCTCCACGCAGCACTAAGGCTGTAGCTTTCCTAACAGTTAAAGTTATTTTTTTCAATTTCGATAGATTCTCTAATTAGTCCTGGCCAGTAGTAGCTAGTTTTGCACATAACTTCAACATTATAAAAATCAATTGAGTGTCCTTGTTGGCACCCGTGTTCTGCTACTGCTGACATTTGTATTTGAGATAAGAAAAAAATCTCTGATGTTCTTTTAGTCTCGTGCTGATCATTCGTCCTGTTTGCCCAACATAACATTTACCACACGTGCAGTGAATCCTGTACACACCTTCTGTTGATCGCTTCGGTAATACATCTTTGTACCAGATATGAATTTCTGTATCTTATGTACCGTGCTAAATCTGACTCGGATGTTTTGTTTTTACAAACATCTGGCGAGTTTATGAGTTACTCCCCGAATGTACGGTATTTTGATCGTTATAATAACTTGGGCAGTTTCAATGCTCGTGTTATTCGATTTGGTTTTGGCATTCAATGAATGCCCTGTTGATTTGTGCATTAATTTTAACCGTTCATTTGCAGCGCTTATTTAACATGTTGAATTTCACTTCTCAGACACAATACACAGAAAGGACAAGTTCAAAGGGCTCGCATAATGCATAATGCACGTTGCCTTAGTAACCCCCCCCCCCACATTTCGCAAGATCGCAGAATGGTGGTCAGCACATCTACGCCTCTATATAAGGAACGAAACAGGTGGACTTATCCACAAATCTGGCTGTCGCCTGATGAAGCTCGTTGTAATTATTGGCGAAACGTCGTACTCAGATTGTAAATGTTGTGGCTTGGCTCTCCAACACACCGGTGTGCTGTACTAGTGACGAATTGGCATGTTCTGTTTACGTGACAACCTTTACTAGTTGGCTGTCGGGTTTTAACGACACATTTATATATTTACGCAATCTACCTCCCCCCCAAAAAACCTGTATTATGGATGATATTGGTCGCGAAAGCTTCCTCCGTTTTAAACTGACATCCTCCATATAGCCTTAACAGACTGTAGGGGCAAGTGCTGTTAGCGAGCACCTATAAAGGCCGGAATGGTACACGAGGGGGTGGGTGGCCAGCACCACGCCCGACCGTCTTTGTCTCCCCAGTGGTGATGTTTACACACCGCACCAGGTACTAATTTCAGGCTGAGTCGACCTAGGAGAGGCCCGGGACCGGTTCAGATAATCATCACTGGTGTTGGCCGTGAGCGGGAATCGAACCCGGGTCGCCAGGTCCATAGCGCAGCGTGCTAACTGCTACACTACCGCTCCCCACTCACACTGACACACACACACAGACACACACAGACACACGTGTGTGCGTGTGTCGGTCACGGAGAGACAGCCCCTGCCGTGACTCTGTCTCTTTGTCTCTGTGTGTCTGTGTTTCGCTTTGTCTCTGTGTGTCTCTGCGTCTCTCTCTCTCTGTCTGTCTGTGTCCCCAGCGGACAGACACCGGCGCAGGCCGAAGAGAACTTCCTGCAGAAGGTGCAGGAGCTGGAGACGTACGGGTTCAACCCGCAGCCCTGCCGGGTGAGCCCGCCGCAGTGCCCGCTCACCGCTCACCACTCACCTTCCCAGGGGTTGCCTTTCTCTGCACAGACTTGATGCTAATTATGTCTGCTTCAAGTCCGGCCTGGGTTAACTCTGGCCCAGGGGACACATAGGGGGACACATCAAACCTATTTGTCACGGTAATAATCATATTAGCTGCACTAATCGGGTACTAGAGGGTGGGCAGGGAATATTTCCCATGACCTGGACACAGCAACAGCAAATTTCTCCATGCTCTCTCATTCGGGTACTCAATCACTGTGCACAAGGCGCCGTGCAGTGACACAAGTGAGCGTGTGTGTGAGTGTGCGTGTGAGCGGGCGTGTGTGTGAGCGTGCGTGTGAGCGAGTGTACGTGAGCATGCGTGCATGCGTGTGCTTGTGAGAAGTGGTGGTGCAGTGGTTAGCATGCTACACCATGAACCCGGTAACCCGAGTTCGATTCCTGCTCACGGTCAACGCCAGTTATGATTATCTGAACCGGTCCTGGGCCTCGCCTAGGTCGACTCAGGCTCAAAATGAGTACCCGGCGTGGTGTATCAACATCGCCACGAGGGAGACAAAGGCGGCCGGGCGTGGTGCTGGCCACACACCTCGTGTGCCTTGCCGGCCTTCGTAGGCGCTCACGAAAGCACTTGCCCCAAAATTATGTTATGTGCTGCACGGGGGATCTTTGTCTTTGTGCTTGCCCACCAGAGGACGTTCGAAAGTCCTGTTCGTTCCCCGGTGAGGACGAAGGGTTCCCGAGTCCAGGTTTAACCCTTGTCCCGTGCACGGCCAAAGCATGCCCCTCGCCCACCCACCAAACCCACCCACCCATGTCACCGGGGCCCGGCCTGCCGGCTGCTGTGAGCCCCGATTACTAGGAGCCCCTTTGCGTGGTGTGAGGGAGGAGGTTGTGCAGGGAGACGATGGTGGGTGGTTTTTGCGTTTGGCCAGCTGTGAGCCAGGGCCACGCATTCCACGCGGCCGTATCACCCGCACTGCGCTCGACTTCCCTTCGCTTTCTCTCTCTCTCGCAGCACGCGCACACACGAGGCTCCCCTCCGACCTCACCCACCGAGCCTCCTCGCTCCTACACGCCGCGCACTTTGAACTTTGCCCCACGCGCTCGCCTCTCTCCCGCACACATCCTCATCCACGCACTCGCTCCTCACCCACCCCTGCACTCACTCCTCACCCACGCATTCCTCACCCACACATTCTTGCACTTGCCTCTCTCCCACACACATCCTCACCCACCCCTTCACCCGCTCCTCACCCACTACCCACTCGCATTCGCCTCTCTCTTACCCCCACACGATCACCCCCACCCCACTCTCGCACACATGCCCACACGTGCCTGACAACTCGTGCCTGCATGCTCACCTGTTCTCACCTCTGCTGGCCGTTTGCTTACCGCTCGTGCTCACCGCTCGTCCTCACCACTGCTCCTCACCGGCAGGACGTGACGGGGATGCCGGTGCTGCTGGGCTTCACGCCGCCCGGCCTCAGCGTCCTCCAGGACGGCAAGCGCGTCATCTTCCTGCCCTGGTCCGCACACCCGCTCCTCCTCACCAGCCCCTCACCACCTCCTCACCGCCGCCACCACCACCACTGCCGCCACCGCCGCTGCCAATACCAATACCCCGCCATTCCCCACTAAGTGACAATGACATAACTACGGCGTCCGTGCCAGCCCAGGTGCACTTTGAGACCACGTGAAATGTCAAAGCCTTGCTGGCAGGTCACGGAACAGACCCAGCAGGTGCCATGGTTTGACTGACTGAGACAACTGCAAATGCACCAGCTGTGCCCCCTCCTGTGCCAACTTGCTCCATTTTAGCCGCCCGGCGCTCCGCTCATTGTTGTGAGCATCGCTCCTCTGCCCTCTGTTGTTGTTGGAAGGCGACTGCCTCCAACTGCCCAGTAGCATCCCTCACGAGTATCCTTCAGAGGCCGATCTTGACTCCGCTGGTACCAGTCATCGGCAAGTCCACTCAGCTCCACGTCCTCCCATACCACATCTGTCCATCTCTTCTCCAGCCTGTATCATGCACGTTTATCCCCCTCTATCTGCCACCATCACCACCATCGCCACCACCGCCACCACCTGCCACCAGTGAACCTTCGACACTTCCCGTGGCATCAAAGTGCACCTCGCCTGACACAAGCACCGTGGTGACGTCACCGTCACTTGGTTGTTGCTGCGTGCGCCAAGCGACATCTCAGTGGAGACCCTCGTGCACCGTCGTGCGGGATCGTCGCGAGACGCAGAGCTGAGTAAATCTCTGCGTCCTATCGGCAGCGCGCGGTCAGCTACCCACAGGGGTCCGCTTCCCGCCCCGACCACGGCAGCTCCCGGGCGGCGGTGGTGGCGGTGCGATGGAGCTGCCGCTCCGTGACGGAAGCTCCCGGACACCTCGCAGCCGCTCAATTAATGCCTCCCCCCCCCCCCATCGTCGCCCCTCCCCCCGCCGTCTCCCCCTCCCCCGCTGTCTCCCCCTTCCAGGTCGGAGATTCGAAAGCTGAAGTTTGAAGGGAAGACGTTCCACGTGCACTGCGTTGAGAAGGAGGTGAGCGGCGCTCGCGCCTCCACCGGAGCCTCCGGCGTTGCGGTACGGCAGCAGCGAGATACCCGGCGTATGCAGGGATAGATTACGGTGGTGTGAAGTCGGTGTGCGTCATGACCAAATATGGTTACGCTGGGCATACGACGAGTTGTAGAAGAGTAGTCGATTCAAAGCTCGGCTGCGAGCTGTAACCCGTCATCAAACCCACAGCAGCTTAAACCCAACCTCGACCCTATGCACAGCACCCGGTCACATTGCGTGTGAACCTGTTATTGTAATTGTGGGGAGTGGTGGCGCAGTGGTTAGCGCACTGCGCTACGACCCCAGCTCACGGCCAACACCAGTGACCATTATATAAACCGGTACTGGGCCTCCCCTTGATTGACTCGGCCTCAAATGAGTACCTGGTGCGTGGTGCTAGTCACTCGCCCCACTCGTGTGCCTTTTCGGCCTTCATAGGCGCTACTCACTAACACCACTCACCCCAACGGTCTGATGAAGCCTACACGGGGGATGTCCTTTGTGTCTGCCTCGCTCCCCCATCCGGCAGAAGAGGTTCACGCTGCCGTTCCACGCGGCGTCGCCGACGGCCTGCAAGCACGTTTGGAGGAGCGCCGTGGACAGCCAGGCCTTCTACCAGTGAGAGGCCTCCACTTGCACGTGCGCAAGCCAGGGCCGGCACGCGGGCGGGTCCCGCGTGAGCCTCCGGGCCGGTGCTCGGCAACTCTCGCGAGAAGGGACGTTGACCTCGAGCGGGCGAGTGGGCGGGCTATGGTTGATCTTTATTCTCGCTCAGTGGGATGGCGGCTCCAGCTATGGGGAGACCGTGGCGGTCGCAGGCTTTGATGGAGCAAGCCGTTGCGAGATCTGGCAGAAGGTAGCGGCAACGGTGAGCTGTGGTGAGCTGTGGCGATGGCGGATGGCACCGACGGCTTTCTGCACTCCTCTGCCAGATCCCAGTCTGCTGCTGTGCAGTAAACCGCAGCGACCTGCCCTGCTGCCATTGTCCCGCCATCTGGTCCAAATAACTAGCGGACAATGTTGTGGTCATTGTTGTTAGGGATTGAGGTGCAGGGTACACAGAGGGGGGCGTTGTGGGGGTGCGGGCCCCCAAAGCACCCCTATAGTTTCGCCACTTTGGCCCATGTGACCACAGACACACAACGCACACGTGCGGTGCGCACACACGTGCGGCGCGCACACACACACACGTGCGGTGCACACACACACACGTGCGGCGCACACACACACACGTGCGGCGCACACACACACACGTGTGGCGCACACACACACACGTGCGGCGCACACACACACACGTGCGGCGCACACACACACACGTGCGGCGTGCGCACATACACGTGTGGCGCACACACACACGTGCGGTGCACACACACACACGTGCGGTGCACACACACACACGTGCGGCGTGCGCACATACACGTGTGGCGCACACACATACACGTGTGGCGCACACACACACACGTGCGGTGCACACACACACACGTGCGGCGCACACACATACACGTGTGGCGCACACACACACACGTGCGGCGCACACACACGTGCGGCGTGCGCACATACACGTGCGGTGCACATGGCGAGCAGGAGGGGGCCGTGATCGCTGCTGTTGCTATTTACTGGAGGCTGCCCCCATCTGGCACGCGGACAATGGCCTCATTGAGCGGATCAGCAGCGCAAGCAGCGATCATGGTGTCTGTGCTCGCTCGTGTGCTTGCGTCCGTGCGTGAGCCAGAATAGTAGGGAGCAGTGGGACAGCAGCTAGCGCCGCACTCGGTTCTAAACCCACCAGAAACCCGAGTTTGATTCCCACTCATGAGCAATATTCTCAGCGATTATCTGAACCGGTTGGGCCTCCCTCACCCTAGGTCGACTCAGCCTCAAATGAGTACCTGGTGCCACGTGTAAACATCGCCACTGGGGAAACAAAGGTGGCCGGGTGTGGTGCTGGCCACCCACCCCGCTAAACTTTTGCTGGCCTTCATAGGTGCTACTCGCTGAACAGCACGAGTCTGCTAGAGGCCACACTGGGGGGTCTTTGTGTGCCAGACCAGTGCGTACCTGTTGCTTGTGTATGCTTGCTTGTGTTTGCGTGTGTGCGTGCCTACTGCTTGTGTGCCGCATGTTTCTGTGTGTGTGTAATACTCACACTCACGATCTTTGTTTGCCCAGGGAAAGCCTCACCGAGTCTCAAGGCTCTCGCCTCCGGAGGGTCCTGCAATTGGGGACGTTGGGCCAATTTTCAGTGAATGGTCGGCTTCGCATGGGAGGAAACCCGGAGGACTCGGAGGAAACGGCTTAAAAGCTCCGCACGGATAGATTGGAGAATGCAATGGGGGCGCGTTGAGGGCAATGCGATTGTGTGTGCGTGCGGCGCTGTGTGTAGTGTTTGTGGGTGTGTGTTGTACCTGCCTCTGTATGAATGCCAGTGTGTGTGTGTGTGTTTGCGTCGGTGGTTCAGTACGCAAGCTCATGAATGCGTGCCGTCTGTCTAAACTTGTGTGTGTGTCACTGAGATAACCTGTGCGTGTGTTGTGTGTATGTACAACTGTGTGTAACTGTGCAGTATGTGGGGAGCGGTAGTGTAGTGGTTAGGATGCTCTGCTACAAACCCGGAAACCCGAGGTCAGTTCCCGCTCACAGCCAACACCGGTGACGATTATTTGAACCGGTTCTGGTGCGGTGTGTAAACATCACCTCTGGGGAGACAAAGGCGGCCGCGCGTAGTGCTGGCCACCCACCCTCTCGCGTGCCGTGCCTGCCTTCAAAGGTGCTCACTAAAAGCACTTGCCCCTATTCTGTTAGGGCTGTAGCGGGGTGGGGGGAGGGTTCCCCTGTGTGTTGCGGGTAACCGTGAGAGCCGCACGCTGTGTGCGTGCGTGAAGGCTGGAGCGCTCGAGCCAGATCCGCGCCGTCTCCAGCAGTAACCTGCTGTTCCGGCGAAGCAAGCACCGCTTCAGGTGACATCCACCACCTCGTCGTCTAGTGAACCCATCGCTCTCGTAGCATCATCGGTCTCGTGGCTACAGCAACACCCGATTGATCGCCACTGCGAGGTTCAACGTCCTCCTGCCGAATTGGTGGTTCCCAGTACTGAACGGACTGTGGGACTTTTGATCTCACAAACTGTCAACGGTGTCGATTTCAGTTCTGCTTTGTTCCTTCAGTCTTGGTTGCATCGCCGCTTGGGCAGTTCAGGAATGTGTCCCTAAAATGTCAGCGCGAGGGAGGTTCACGCAGTGAGATGGAGATCGGACGTCACGGAGATGGAATCGCTCGCTGCGCTCGGACCTTGGGGCGCAGGGCAGATGAGATCACCCAGCAATTTACAGATCCAGTTTCAGCTGTTTAACTTCGCATGTTTAAAGCAGATAATGATCCGTTTAACACCTGGCTGTTTAACCTCGGGCTGTTTAACACCAGATATTTAACCCTATTTAACACCAGATATTTAACCCTGATTAACCCCGGGCTGATTAACCCAGACATTTAGCCCAGGCTGCCCGGCCGTGCCGGTTTCACTCCGGTGCCTTGTTCCCCTCCACAGTGGCCGCGTTGCCAAGGAGGTCCTGGAGGCGAGCAACCGGATCCAGCGCCACCCGCCCATCGTGAATCGGTGACCACCGCCACCGCCACCTCACAACACAACCCAACCACGCGCGTGTCCCCACCATCACCATGACCCTCCATTCGGCATACCGACAGTTGGGGGCAAGTGTCAAAAGCGATCACCTGTGAAGGGAACTACACGGAGGGGGCAGGGGGTGGGAAGCTCAGACAGCAGTCGACCTTTACCCAGCGCCGGTGGTGTCCAGGCACATCAGACGGCGATCACGGCTCTGAGCGGCGGCACGCCAGGGGTTATGTACGAGGGGTCACGGATGCCCCGACCCCAAGCGATCGATGCAATGGTGGCTACGCACGTGGCAGCCTGCGATCCCACGCTGTGGAGGCTGCAGCGAGGGTTGGTGGATCACACGCGGATGGTGTGAAACTCCCCGTAGGCGTCGATGAGGAGCCGTAACCTGGGTCGGGTCGCCAGAAAGCAGAACAGCAAGTGGACTAATCGCCATCTGTTTCCATCTGTACAGTGATAGAGCGTTGGCCCCTTGCATGTATGGCTATCCTTTGGGTGCTTCGGTTTAGTCCCACTTGTATAATAAACACAACTCATTCATTCATTGGCTGAGAACACCTTCATGTGTCGAGGCCCGCACAGTTTGGGCAGTTGTTGGTAGCGCCGGCTCGCACCGTGGCTGCTGCCTTCCTACTTGCCCATGGTTCTTCCTGGCCGGACCCTCCTGAAGAGAGCCATATGACTGTGTGGCTCTGCTGGATAAATAAATTATAATAAGTATTATTATTTATCCTAAAAGGCATGCCCAGGACAGGTTCAGACACCACTCGTCAGCTACTGGTGGAGTCTGTGAGGATCACTGGCAGGGAGTGAACTCGTGCGGCAAAGATGGATCGTCGTGCGCAGCGCGCTAATGTGCATGCATCTGCACCGTCGCACGGGGTGGTACACTGCTCGCTGCGAGAGTTCCGAATGGAAAATTTCTCCGTGTGGTGACAACGTTGATGCCCACCCCACCGTCGAAACGCGATCGGGAAGACCGATCGCCGCCGACGTCGCACGGCAAGCCGAAACCCGGCACGCCACCACGGGCGTGGCTCTTTAAGACCCATTGTTGATTGTTATTTAAGACCCATTTTTGCGATTATTGTGGTGTCACCGGCGTGGAGCAGTTGTTGAGTGACGCCAGGTGACGCCAGGTGACGCCAGGTAAGCAGCTGGGCGAGCCGGGGGGGGGGGGGGGGGCAAGGTGGATCGCCGAGCAGGTGGCCAACGGGCGACTGGGCAGGCGAGCAGGGGGGCAGGCGGGAGGGGGCTGCCCCTCCTCCCCGGTTTCTGGTTTAACTGCTTTTGAGTGGCGACGCCGCTGCTGCTGCACCACCACCGTGGCCGGGCCTCACCCTCCCGGAGCCCACGGGGCTTTGGGTGCGATCATCTTCCCCACATTCCACTCGTTCCTGCGACTTGTTCACGGCCATTGTCATCATCGTCTCGTGTTTGGCAACGCGACATTTAGAACCGTTTATGCGAACTGACGCTGCCGTACGAAGGGGGGGGGGGGGGCACCTTGTTGCGTTCTCGCTCGCTGGATGTCTCCGAGTGCGAGGCAGAGTGACCTCCTGCTCCCCCTCCCCTCTACAGCCCTGCAGAGCCAGTGGTCACAATTCCACATTCCTATGGTGGGGGCGAGTATTGTCCATGTTGATTTCCCCCACGAAGCAGTTACTCATTTTATCCACCCCAGAGGGACGAGGATGGGCCACATTAACCAGCTCCCAACCAGGATTGAAACTCGCAACTTCTCGACGTTAGTGTAGCCGCTCGCTGTAAGCTGCTGAGGTGGATCTTATAGTCCTCATTCAACCGGGGAACAATAGCAGTGGTCGCCAAGTGAAGACACCGATGGACAATCCCCGGGTTAACCCAAGCTTAGTCTCGCTTAGCTTGCGAGATGGAAACAGATCAGGTGCAGTTTGACGTGTCGCCTTTCACGACCAATATTATTCATAATAAAAGTGTTTGTTGGGTTAGATCGCCCAATGATGCTGGATATAACTACCAGCGAAAGGTCGTACTCATTGTAAATGTTGTGGGTTTATTGTCCAACACACAGGTGGGCTGAAGTAGTAACTAATTGGCAGGTTTTGTTTACATGCCAAACCTCACTGATTGGGCGTGTCAGGTGGTGGTGGGTTTAACGACACATTCATATTCAGGCGAACTAACCCAAAAAATACCTTTATTATTAATATTACTCTTTGGTTCTTTCGGTACCGAAAGAACCTCTTAACACTCAACCTCAGTTCGGAAATCTGACTGTGGCTGGCACCACAGCTCAGCGCTGGCTCAATTCAAGCACATGGCTTTTGAGCCAGCTCAGCCGAACCTTAGACCGAGCCGTGACTAAAATTACGGGCCTCGGAGTGGTTTTGGTCGTGGGCCACGACTGGGCCGAACCCCGTTGACGGCCATGGCTTATGATTTCCGCCCTACCGATGCCGTTTCCGACCCCCCCTGACCCCCGGCCGCAGGTCACGCATGGTGGAGACCATGAGCTGCCCGACGATCTCGCGCGACGCCGTGGCGCCACTCTACTCGGCCACCGAGAGCTACCTCCTGCACGGTGGGCAACGGTGGCACCGCACCGACACACGGCCACAGGAGACCGACACGTGGGCATGTGCAGCCATACACCAACACCCCCCACCCCCCTCCCAACCGCTGTGCGTGTAGCCTTTACAGATTGTTTGGGAAAGTGCTGTTAGCGAGCACCTATGAAGCCCGGCACGGCACACGAGGGGGTGGGTGGCCAGCACCAGTCTCGGCCGCCTATCTGCTGAGCGGCGATGTTTATACATCACACTATTTGAGGCCGAGTCGACCTATGAGAGGCCCAGGACTGGTTCACATGATTGTCACTGGTGTCGGCCGTGAGTGGGAATCGAATTTGGCTATTTGGTCGGTTTGTATATTTGGAGTTTTCATGTTCTCCCCATGGTCGGATGGATTTTTCTCCTGGTCCTCCAGAAAAAAAATGTTCCCTCCACATTTAGAAACATTCATTTAAGAGAATTTGGCTACTGCTATACATTTCCACGTGATAAGCCACTTCGTTGAGCTGTCATTTGTGGCCAGGTTGCTTCTGAAAAAGAGCTACATCGCTCAGTGGGCCTTAACTGGTAAAATGAAAAAAATAGGTTTAAAAAGTTAAGGTTGCAGTGCAGCGCAGTGCTAACCATTGCGCCACCACTCGCCCGCACCCTGCCCTCCTCCCGTTGTGGCTCAGACCTGGGCTTCCCAGACGAGGACGGCCACTCAACGCCAGTGCCGCGCCAGCGCAACGGTGACGCCGCCGATCGCATCTCCGTCAGTTGCCTGGAGCTCAACGTTGCACGGACGCACAACCACCACCAGCAGCAGCCTCACCGTCACCCGCAGCACCATGTGCAGCTGCAGCACAAGCATCTCACGCAAAAGCAGCAGCAGCAGCAGCAGCGAAATCAGCAGCAGAATCTGCAACAGAACAGCCACCAAGGCCAGGCATACAGGCAGCAGCAGCAGCAGCAGCTGGTTGTAGAGGTGCCAGTTGCGGAGGCCAAGCGGGGCCATGCTGGGACCCAGGAGCCACCGAGTCAGGGCCGAGCGGCGCCGACGATGGCCACCGCCACCGGTGGTGGCGGTGGCCACCCCATGCCGGACACCGAGAGTCAATCGGAGGAGCCGACGGAGGACGGGGAGACGCCGGAGGGGAGGGAGTTCCCTGCACCGGACGCGGACTGGTGCGAGGCCGACTTCGACGAGAGCGCCCTGCAGGAGGCCGAGGAGGAGGAGATGGACGAGGTGTCGCGGCTCACGGACCGCAACCTGGCACTGCTGACGGCCGGCCGCGACCGCTACGGCCGAGTGGCGCGTGCGGGCCTGCGCGCCGTGCTGGCGGCGTGCGCCGTCGTGCTGGTCACCGTGCCGCTGCTGCTGGTGCTGCTCGAGTCGCGGCTGGACGTGGCGCTGCTCAGAGACCTCAGGCGGACGCCCGAGTTCACGCAGTTCCACGTCGAGTACTTCTGCCCAATGCAGCGCCGGCTGGGCGCCACCTTCCGCTCGCTGGCCGGCAGCGTGGACGAGTCGTGCGACCACCTCGATTAGGCCCCCGAGAGAGGGGTAGGGAGGGGGTTGGTGACTTGCGTACGAGACTCGGTTCCTGGCCTCTCGAGCTCTCGCCCGGTTTAAACAAAAATCAAAGTGACGCTCGGGCCTCGCGGACTCCCACGGCGGTTGAATGGCGCCGCCGGCCCGCTCACAAATGGAGGAGTCCTCCTCGCAGGGAAGCGGCACGCCGCACTTGGCAACGTGCTCGGAGGCAAAGCCCTGCTCGCTCTAGCGCGTCCGCGATCCCTTTGTCGCGGAAGAGCGGCGAGGAGGCGTCGTGCCGTTTGGTTTCCTCGAGATGTGCGGATCGACAGGTCCCCGCGTGGGCAACCCCGCTTAGCCTATCTGCCCCTGTGCACCGCTCATCACCCAGGGGCCCCACCGGGCCCCGTTTCCCCAGCGGCTGGCTGCCGCTTCTCCCTGCACGCAGCGTGCCTTCGCCTGAACTCTCTCTCTCGGCGGTGACCGAAGTCACGCAGCGATGCTGTTACGGTGATGTGACTTAACTTATTTTATATTTGATCTTTGTTCTCGCTTTGTAACTCTTCCTTTTCACAGCCAGTTTTTTGTTGTTGTTTGTGTATCAGTCCTAATCGTACGAATTTTTCCATCCCGTGACTCGCTTTCTAATTAACGACAAGTATTAGGCGGGCACGATATTACACATAAGCGTTGGAGCGAGGGTGGCACGGCAGGGAGAGGTGAGGTGGGGCGGGTGGGTAGCCGGGTGCCATGGCAACGCGCGGGAACTCTCAGCCCCCCCCCCCACCCACTGGTACGGTGGATTATCGGTCACGCCACAGCACGGATTATGGTGCAGAGGCCACTCCGTGCCCCCCGCCACTCCCTGCGATTCTCCTGAATCCGGCGGCAGCGCCGCGGAGCTTTGCAAACGTGGCCGGGAGCATGGTACGATACTTGTTGCTGCGTTTGATTATTGAAATACACTTAATTTTTTGGCAATATATTTAATAGACTTATTTGGTAAAGCCTCAGCTATTGCCGACATATTCAATAACGTGTTGAATATGTTGTCGTTGATAATTGAGGATATACGAGTCTGGTTAAATACATTTCCGAAAAGCGAATGTGTATAAAGGATCAAACAAAGCAAGGAATATCATGCGATATTTAGCTGCACTTGGCCTGCGCCTGGCAAGATTGGAGCAATCGATCGCACGAGCTAACCACAACCCAAATCCAACATGGACACAACACGAGCCACGTGCTCGAGTTGCCAATGCAGTAGGCGCAAGTGGCGTACGTTATACGTTTGATGATTGAAAACGTTTAAAACACCACCTTGATTTGCCGATGGCATATTTTGTCGATAACCGAGGACACATTAAGTAAAGTATTTTAACACGTCATTGATAATACTAAATGTGTTTATTAAATATATCGTCCAAAAATCAAACATGTGTAAAAGGTCAAACGTAGCAACAAATCAAATGCTATCCAGGAGCGGTGGCGAGCATGGCACAGGCGCGCGCACGCGGTGCCTGTGCCGCTTCCCGCACCATGATCTCAAACCGCGTAGCTCGGCCGCTTCTCTGCGCTGTGAACAGCACAGCTGCAGCCCACTTGAACGAGCGGCAAATTGTGTGTGGCAGCGATGTCCGTGCAATATAGAGAGGGGCAACAGCATCGTGGCGCACGGTGACAGACCGACTCGACATGACCTGTCCTTCACTCAATACGCGGCAATGGTTGTACAGGTATTTAACAGTGGCGGGGTGGGGGGGGGATAATAACAGCCCACCTGGCAAGCAGGTACTGTGTTGGTTGCGGTTAGGTCGTGTTTTACTGCGGTTATTTTAATAAACCTGAAATCTCGAACCCCAGCTGCTGAGACTGCCATCGAACCAAGATTGCTGTGAGCAGCACAAGGGACACGCGGTGCCACGGGGAAGAGGGCAGCTTAACAGATTGAGGGTGGAGCAACACAACCGAATACAAACCCTGGCCCTACCTGAGTCACCAGCTAGCCACTAGGACTAGCCGCCCTCTGATCCCAACCAATGAAACGTTCGTACTAGCCGCCCTCGGACCCTATCCAGCCAAAAGTGCCAGCCGCCCTTTGACACGAATCATCTAGCCACTAGTACTAGCTACCCACTAACCCTAACCAATTAGCCAACCAGTCACTAATATGAGCCGCCCTCTGACCCTAATCAACCAGCCACGAGTAAAAGCCACCCGTTGGCCCGAACCAACTAGCCAGTCACTAATACTAATGAACTAGTCAGCCAGCTACTCGTACTCGCCCTCTGACCCTAACCCTAAAAAATTAGCCACTAGTACCAGCCCCCTTCTGATCTTAACCCTAACTAGCCACTATTACAAGTCGTCCTCTAACCGTAACCAAGTAGCTACTAGCCCCCTCTGACCCAAGCCAATTTTCCAACTAGCCACGAGTACTAGCCACCCACTGACCGTAGCCCTAACTAGCCAACTCCTCACTAGTACTAGCCCTCTGACCAACTCCTAACAAAGTCGCCAACTAGCCACTATTACGAGCCACCCTCTGACCCAAGCCCTAATTAACTAAGCAACGAGCTACTCGTCTTGGGCAGTCTACTAACCCGACCACCTCGAGTGCATTTCCAAGGCCCTGTTTTGTTAGCTCTCCTGCTCTGGTTTTATCAGCAACCTACCCCGAATATCGTAGGGTACCCGTGGATGCGTGACCTCCGGCACGGACCTATGACCTGGGAACAGGGGACGGGGGTCCAAGTGTTCAGCCCGGTGCAGGTGCCACGACCACCCGTCGGTCAGCTCCGGGCCCTGGCCCCTGGCCCCGGCCCCTGGCCCCAGGTCTTCCCTTCCTTCTGTGCCACGTGGTCTCGCCAGGGCCCAAGAGCTACTGGACATCTGTGAAAACTACTGGACATCTGTGAAAAAAAGCTTTAGAGCTCATCGGATTCTTTCAGTATAAATCCATATTGATTCCGAGCTAAAATGAATCAAGCTGCACAGCAGTCCATTAAGGGAACCCCTATACATGTTAGGGGATTTGTACTCGACTGGGAGAAGTGAGCGCGTGACAGATGTATGCGCCGGGCCCCAGGAGCCGACGGTCATGCGAGACTGTGGCTGGTCGTATGTGCAGGAGCTGGACACCCAGGTGCTCATGTTCCAGTTCACGTAAAAGCGATCACGCTCCTGCGTGGCCGTGCCACTCTTTAAGGTGTTGCCAATATTTCACGAAAACCACCGCACCAATCCGATAACCGGCACTGGCCTGCCGGCTGGCAGGGTGTACACGCGGTGACGTGCTTTCGCAATGGGCTAAGCGGGTTATCGTAGATTTAAGTGAAAACACGCGAAGGGTCCACAAAAAAAATGCAACATTTATTATGCTTCCCAGGCAAAGCAGTTAAGGAGCTTATCAGCACCCGTGAACACGAAGTGAGTGGAGCGCGGCGGTTAACTGTGTCAGTGTCTCTCCATCCATGTAAAGACCACCGCGCTTGAATGGGTGCAGCACCCAGGCCCTCGGAAACGTGCACAGCTCGTGGTTTGCGAGCGCACGCCGAGCAGGCCGAGAGGCACGTGCCTGCCTAACACACAAGGCGACAAAGGCCCTCACTATACAGTGACCTTAGGCTTCATCCATACCCCTTGAAACAATGCCCACTGGGCATATTAATATAATTAACCACGTCGTTTGACGAACACTTACATTGC
This sequence comes from Lethenteron reissneri, assembly GCF_015708825.2. Taxonomy (NCBI): domain Eukaryota; kingdom Metazoa; phylum Chordata; class Hyperoartia; order Petromyzontiformes; family Petromyzontidae; genus Lethenteron; species Lethenteron reissneri. The sequence continues at coordinate 11,206,198 of NC_083828.1, read as the reverse complement.
ATAAAACACCAAAGGGAATTTCGCCCGGTCGATTTAATTCCAGGCGCGTTCAAGGGACAAGCACTTGAGGTGTTTGATGCAAGTGGCCACGTAACTGTAAAGATGTTTGCCACAAGGCGCCTCTGGACACATCTTGCTCGGTGTCGTTTAAAGCAGTGGGATGTATACGGGGAGGCTTTTCGTGGGTGAACGAGCGTTGAAAAATCGTGATGTTGACATTAACACGGACGGGGGAAACTCTGCGGTTAAGCACAGACACCGTCAATCTCACGAGTGGCCGCTGGCGTAAGAGCAACACACACACGTTGCCACCGCCGCTGTGCAGGAGTCACTCTCATACAGAGAGAGGCGCAAGGAGGACACACGTGACGAGCACTAAGGCAGCAGACGTGGAAGTGAGCCGGCAAAACCGGAGGACCCAGAGAAAACCCACGCACGGCGAGGGGGAAATACTCGATCCTACACAGACGGAACAGGTAGAGTCCACCATTTTGGCTGTACCGCCTTCTTCTGGCGAGCCAGGGTAAAGCAACTACTCAACGTCCACGGGAAGGGAAGTTCCGGAATATTTGTGCGACTCACCAGCCCTCGTTGCTGCCACTGCAGTAATAGGTTGCAGGCTACGCGTGGCGTAGCTGCCACAGCCGCCGCCGCCCGGCAGCAGCTGAACTAAAAAAGGAAACAAGTCGCCTACATGTTCCACGTGGCGGCAACTGCAAGCTTGTCTTGGGTGAGCAACGCTTTTAAGTCGAACAGCCCGAGCTCAACGAATCAAATGCACAGCCGTGCGATTTGTTATGGAGACCTCTCGGATTTTGGACAAAAGTACCACCCAGATTGTAAACTACTGATTTAGGGAAGCAACCCTGGAAAGATACAACAAAACAACATCTATGGTCTCCACGTTGAAAACAAAAACATACGCGCACGAGGCAACTACACTTCACCCCCGAGTGAGACTCGATGCATTCTTTTCCATGTCGCTCGCCCTGTGTTGGTCACCCAGTCCTGTTCGCCCCGTCCCACTCTCTCCATCTCGTCTGCACCGTCTCATCTGCCCCATTACTCTACAGGCGGCATTCGTTTATAATTTGTACCGATCATAAAGAACAGATTCTCCAGGGGTGACTCGACACAAGGGGCATATGAATCGATGTTGATTGGGGAAATCGCTCCGTGTCCCCGAGCTTACACGGTGCCGGCGGCGGAATCTTGGCACAGCGATCCGGGCAAGCCAGCAAACAAGTGCACCTTCCCGCTCGAGTTGCAGGCCACGAGCACGGGTCGCGTCGGGTGAAAGGTGATCACCGTGCAGATGCTCGATATCTCCTCCTTCCCCACCACCAGAAGCTTCTGCCCTGCATTCGTGCGAAAGAATCCAAGTATAAGAGGCAGGATGCTTCCCCACAAGAAAGCGACGCACACAGACATTGGGGGGGCTCACGCTAACGATGGGACAAGTTTTCTAACGACGCAAGATCGAGAGGTCATTGTGGCCTAAGCTGCCCATGTCTCCACCACACCTCACTGCCAACGCATTCTACCCCCTGCTAGATCCTGCAGCTGCCGCGCAGAAGACACGCGGACCTCCAAGGTAACGCATCGTCTGATCGTTGGTCTTCCCCTTGATCGCCGAACTCATGGAGGCCACTCCGATGCCTGTCTCGCTAACACGCACTCCCAGCGCACACGTCCAACCCCGCTTAATCATATCTCCAACATTTAGCAGGTCACTCTGACAAATTGAGACAATGTCCTAGTCTCTTGAGGTCACACCTGGTTACACAACATAAACTCGAAACCTGCCATGTTCTCCTCGGGGACGCCGAGGGGGTAGGGGGACGCCGAGGGGGTAGGGGGACGCCGAGGGGGTAGGAGGATGACGAGGGGGTAGGGGGACGCCGAGGGGGTAGGGGGACGCCGAGGGGGTAGGGGGACGCCGAGGGGGTAGGGGGACGCCGAGGGGGTAGGGGGACGCCGAGGGGGTAGGAGGACGACGAGGGCCAGGGGACGACGAGGGGGTAGGGGACGAGGGCCAGGGGACGAGGAGGGCCAGGGGACGAGGGCCAGGGGACGAGGGCTAGGGGACGAGGGCTAGGGGACGAGGGCCAGGGGACGAGGGCTAGGGGACGAGGGCTAGGGGACGAGGGCTAGGGGACGAGGGCTAGGGGGCGGCATGGGGTAGGGGACGGCGTGGGGATAGGGGGCGATGAGGGGTAGGGGACCAAGTGTTGGCCTCCTCACCTGTGGCTGAGAAGACGTCGAGGTGGCGTGGCCACTCCATGCTGCCGCACATCCACATGTCCTCACCGCCCGGCACCCACATGGCTCTCATCGGCACAAGCCATCGGCCCGTGTGGTTATTATGGCTGAGCACAATGGCAGGACCGCCACAACACCTCGTCATCGTCGTCATCACCGTAATCATTTTCATCACTCATCATCGCTATCACCCCTCCAATAATAACTTGTAATGTGCACAGTATTTGCTCACTCCCGTAGACAGAGGACGACTCAGTGGCGCGAGAAGGAACCACAGACGAGCCGGAAGGCAGCAACGGCCACGTGACCAGGAGCCGACGATGACAATAATTGCCCAAGCTCTGCGGTTCTCTATATGTTAAGGTGTTATCAGCCAATTAATGAGTGTTTGCATGTGGGAGGAAACCGGAGCACCCGGAGAAAACCCAAGCGTGTGAGGGGGCAACATACTATCCCATACAGACAGAACAGGGAAGTATCACAACCTCTGTGTGTGATCTACCAAACCTCTCTGCTACCGTCCAACAGCGCTGGATCACAGGCAGCAACGTGCAGCGTAGACACCACCGTGCGCGGTATTCAACCATCACGCTTGTCGCACTCGTCACACCAACATGCTCACCCGACAGCGGGTGAATGTTTAACAGTAGGCATTGTAAATGTTACGATGTTTGTCCACGTGATGATATTATTGAGTCGTTGCTCCTTGAGAGCTCAGTGTAGGTTACGAGTGTTCGGAGCCGTGTGTGTGGAACTCGTGTTCATGGTTATTTACACAAAGCAGAATGCAGAGGGGTTAATGCCGATGGTCAATGCCCCCTGTAACTGCCTTGCCACGTGACGGAACTGCAGAAGTTGTCATTATTTTATTGTGCAATTATTGATCACGTAATCAGAGCGAAGAAAGCTTGGCCAATTATGCCGACAAAATCATTCAGCAGACATTTTCGCCTCCATCCCATATCTGTCCTTCCAGAAAATAATAAAGGTACTGTTTTCATATCCCATCAGCCAACACGGCCCTCCTTATGTCAGATAAAAATGGGGTCACCTTCGTTCAACGCAAGAAAAACTCTGTACCGGTTTAAAACGTATAGTGTCTTATCGGCAACGTCAGGCTTGCTAGAAACATGGTGAATTTCCAGATGTTTAAAGGCAAGACAACCTGTTCTAGTTCAACACAAAGACAAAGATCCCCCATATAGCCTTAAGACTGTTGGGGAAAGAGCTGTTAGCGAGCACCTATGAAGGCCAGCACGGTACACGAAGGGGTGGGTGGCCAGCACCACGCCTGGCCACATTTGTCTCCCCAGTGGCGATGTTTACACACCGCACCAGGTACTCATTTTAGGATGAGTCGATATAAATGGGGCCCAGAACTGGTTCAGATAATCGTCACTGGTGTTGAACTCGGGTCGCCGGGTTCGTAGCTCCCCACAAACCTATATGACACATGTACACAACACAATCATCCTAATTGGCCGCCACTGGCTCATTAAACACGTGAACGCCGTGGGTCCTCACGGGATCCCAAATATATGCAGAGTATCATAGAGATACATAAGGATTCTAAGATAGAGACATTAAAGACAAGCCACAGTAGTGTGATTGTAGCCATGCAACCCAAATCTGTGGAATATATAGTAAACCACTGTAGTCTGCGCTCTTTCAATGGAGGAAGAACAGAAAAACTACACAAGCTCTCTCCTGAAGCCCTCTCGTCGTGGCCAGCGACCTCGACATTGCCATTTAGCTCCTGAAAGTATTACTGCTGCCATCGTGCATAAGAAGAGGATACGGGCCATGGGTACAAAGAGGCCATCGCGGTGGTCGTGTGGTGTGCACGTGGCGCAAAATTCCCACTCACCATATCTTGGCGGTGCGAGTGATCTGCGAGCCCAGAACGCGGGTGTCGTACACACTGCACACACGCGGCAACAGAAGAGCACAGAGCTCCCACTGAGTAACACCATGACGCGTCACCATGGCTTCATTTGTTTTCAGATCATTTACCCAGGAAAGTCTCACCGGGTCTCAGGCCCTTTTTTCAAAAAGATCCTGCCAAGTCTTTGCAGAAGGGAGGCATTGTTGCTGATGCTGCTGTATAGTCCCAAATTTGTAAGTAATTTTCAGCATCATTTTTGCAGCATTGGGATGTTTGTTTGGCCAATACCGGCTACATTTTGTATAGCTATAAGAGAAAACCGGAAAACCTGGAGGAAGCCCATGCAGAACAGGAGGAGAGAACATACAAGCTCCACTCACTCAACTCCACACACTCACAAAACACTCCTCACACTCTGCAGAACAGATCAGAGAACATAGAAACTCCACGCAGAGACATGCCCGAGTAGAGAATTGAACTCGGGCTCTTCCTGCCGCACGACAACTGTGCTGGCACCACCATGCCGCCAGGGCTAACGCGTCACTACCTCTATTGAGGAGCAGATATTCTCAATGAGTAGCCCTCTTTCTGCCCATGCTCCAGTCTTCAGTGATACACATCAGAGAGTGGCACTGTGCAGGTTTCTGTCGCTCGTTCAACACTAAAAGTGTTTGAGTTTATTTTTTTATCCATAGAGGTTTTTTTTGGGTTACATCGCGTAAATATATAAATGTGTCGTTAAAACCCACCACCACCCGACACAGCCAACTAGTAAGGGTTATCACGTAAACAGAATATGCCAATTGGTCACTAGTACAGCACACCGGTGCGTTGAAGAGCCAAGCCACAACATTTACAATCTGAGCACAACGCTTCGCCAGTAATTACAACTAGCTTCATCAAGCGACAGCCAAATTTGTTGATACATTTATATATTTACGCGATGTAACCCAAAAAAACCTCTATTATGCATGATATTGGTCGCGAAAGTCTACGTGTTAAACTTTATTTTTTAGTTCTCACGAGAAATGATTTCAACATACGGGGTGACAAATTACACAGCTGTGTGATGAGAGGGACAGACGAGGTGCATTGGACTCGATCAGCACTAGCACCTCTAGGCGAGTGCCATCTTCTACAAAGGTTAATTCGTCTCTCTCGTGGGGTCCAGCACATTCTTATTTTCCCCAATTGTATCCCGGTTGTGCTACGGGCACAACCGTCATGCCACGAGATAAAGCGTCCTTTCGGATCTCTCTCAGGCAGTGCATGTATTGGAGACCAGCGTGCCGAAGGGGATATAACAGAACGTCCTCTGACCCTTCAAGCTGGGGTACAAGCAGATGGATAGCCGAATGCATGTGCATCAGTGGGGAGCGGTAATGCAGCGTTTAGCGTGCTGCGCTACGAACCCGGCGACTCGAGTTCGACTTAACCAGTCCTGGGCCTCCTCTAGGTCGACTCAGCATTCAGAATCAGAATCTTTATTTAAATGAGTACCTAGCGCATCAGCACTAGGGAGACAAAGGTGGCCAGGCGTGGTCCTGACCACTCACTCCCTTGTGTGCCAACCTTCAAACATGCTCGCTAACAGCGCTTGCTCCAACAGTCTGTTGAAGGCTATAGACGGATGGGGGGTTGGATCTTTGTCTTTGCTTGTCCAGACTCATCTCTCACTGCATGGAGTTGTCAATGGAGGTGGTGAGCAGGCGGCTGCCGGTGAGCGGTGAGAAGTACGCCGAGTGCACCACGCGGCTGTGCTGCTGCAGCACGGCGACGGCGTTGGCAGCGGTGCCGCTGCGTTGGCCCACGCCCATCGCACGGACGTCATGGATCTGTACGGTGCTGATCGCACAATGACGCCACAAACCGCACCACACCTTATCTCATCTATATTTACACAGCACATTTTCCGAGGTGCTTTACAGCAATTATAACATTGTACGCAAGATGGTAGTGGTTTGAGATGAAGAATGGAGTTATTAAAAGTGGTGGTGTAGTTTTAGTGACGGGAGAACAGCGTTAAGGAGGGGTTGGAGTATGCCTGGTTGTTGCAACCGCGATCATCGACTCTCACGACTTGGGGTTGGGATCACAGATCCAGGAACATCTCAACTCCAGTTTACGTAGGCCAGCACCAGTTACATTTCTGTGATTTTTTTTGCAACTACAAAAACGTTAAAACCCACACACATACATTGTAACTGGTATTGGCCAAAACATCCCAATGCTGATAAATAAATTACCTGAAAATTAACTAATTGTGGATTACATATCACAGGCGATCATCGCCCACCCCTCCCCCCCCAATCCATTGCGAAACTTTGGCAAAACCTACCTGAAAAATTGTCAGGAAACCCGCTGAATCTTTTCTGGGTAAACAAACATCTTAAATTAAAAGAATAATAATCATGATGCTGCGGCAAATTATCATTTGTCGACGTGTGGATCGTTCGGGTTGCGAAATAACCGTTAATTTAACACGTGTCCTTAACACAAACCGTGCTTGCGACGGAGGAAATGAAACAGGACATTCATTACATCACACTCATATCCATGCCATGCACGCACACTGCAGCAATGGTTAAGCTGCTGCTCCTCACTCGTGCCCCAGTGACCGATTTACAGGAAACATAGGCACCCTTCACCCCCCACCACCGTATGCAGGTAACCAATAAAATACTTCCTTATACCCTAGTTAACATCTGCTCTGCATTATCCCTCTCGTTACCCCGGATATGATGTGAATTGATAGCGCTGCCTTGGCCGTGCCGTCACACTTCAGAGCTCGCTTCTAATCGGACCAACGGCAGATATATATATTTTTTTATCAGTCAAGGGTTCGAGGTCAAATAAGCCAAATTTTTCTGGACGGCATAAACCCCAATCCTTAAACCACCACTGTGAGCTGTCCCATCAGTAGCTGCTGCTGTGCCCTCTAGAAAGTCTAAGCAAACGAAAACTGAGGTCAAGTAATTTCAAGTTCCAATACGAGAGACGTATAAATACCCTTCTTATTCGTATGGCCGATGTAGATGTAATTTTACATTGAGGTGGTTATAATGAGCCAGATGATTACATTAGTAGCAGAGTGTATTTCTGTGGCAATACCTCCTTCATAGAGAGCTCTGGGTGAGTCTATGGGATTCCTTGTGAAGCTATAGCTCTGTTTTCTTATTTGTATGGCCGATGTTGATGGAGATAAAAAAAAATATTTTTACAATGAGGTGGATGATGAACCAGACGACTTCATTAGGAGTAGCGGAGTGGTGAATAATCGGTGATGACCTCTCTCCCTTCATATTCGTGAAATGGGCATTCAGTCTACGTTATAAGTTCCATGGTTCTGTCTGAATTACGACCACAGTCTCTGCACACTGCCAGAGGATTTTATATTTGTGCATCAACAACACCATCATCATCATCAGCTATCAGCATCTGCTGCTGCTGTGGTTGTGCGGCGGAAGTGGTTTTGGGGTTGTGGCCCAGAAGCTTTGCAAAATATCCAAGCCAGAGATGTACTGCGCCGGGTCTTTCACATGGTATTTATGACCTCCCAAGCATTGACTTAAGCCCCACCATGTGACCACGGCCAAGCGTCATTGGGAATCCATGTAAACACAGGGAACCCAGGCAACCTACAACCACCTCTTCACAGAAGCTGACACTGGGTTACCAATCAGCTAGGACTATGTAACAACTGATGCTCTGACATGGGTTAATGACAACCGAATCACAAATACACCTCCGAACGTAAATACAGTAGCGTTTGTTATTCATCACTGCCACTGTTATCATCATTAAGAAACGTATTGACATCCGGCCTAAGTGCAACTACCATGATCATAAAGCTATAAAACTGTTGGTAAATCTCAACCACATATCTAATCTATGGATCGGGCTTTATGTGAGTGTTGCATTGCCTTGCTGTGCTGAAGAAGTCTCACAAGCATTTATTTTCTCTTGATTGAGCAGCGGTAAGGGCGGGTGGCGAAGAGTGAGAGTGGGTGGGTGAGCGTGAAGCGTTCGTGAGCAGTAAGGGTGGGTGGGTGGTGAGGGCAGATGGTGAGCGGTGTGGGTGGGTGAGCGGGCGGTGAGGGTGGGTGGTGAGAGGTGCGCACACTCACCAGTCGGTGGACGCCGTCACAAAGTAGTGCCTCTGCGTGGGGTGCACGTGCACTGAGTGGACTCTCTTCTGGTGCACCATCCACTGCTGCTCGCCACACTTCCTGCGAGAAGACAGCAACGTGGCCACGCTCGGCTGTGTTGGGAGGGCGAGGTGGCGGGCGAGGTGGAGGGCGAGGTGGCGAATGACATGACGGGCGAGATGGCGGGCGAGGTGGGGGGCGAGGTGGCGGGCGAGGTGGCGGGCGAGGTGGCGGGCAAGGTGTTGAAGGAGGTGGCGGGCGAAGTATTGAGCAAGATGGCGGACGAGGTGGTGCGTGAGGTGGCGCGTGAGGTGGCAGGCGAGGTGGTGCGTGAGGTGGCAGGCGAGGTGGTGCGTGAGTTGGCAAGCAAAGTGGCAGGCGAGTTGGCGGGTGAGACTGTGGAGCAAGAGCGCCGGTGGAGACAGGCCCTCCTCCCGCACCCAGTGGGAGCCTCACCTTGGGCTCCTGCAGTCGACGAGCTCCACGGCGCCGTCGCAGCGGCCCACCAGCAGCGAGGCACCATCCTCAGACTGGAAGTCGAAGCTGGTGAGGCCCACAGGTGGACTTGATTTGCCGGCGTACACCTTGGGACAACCACAAGATGGACGAGTAAAATGAAGAGACGCCACAGGCGGACGAGGGGCATTTCCACTCATCGTGAATGCAGATGAATGGTGAGTACAACTATCTCTCATGCTTCAAGCATCTTTGCAAAACCAATTTCCTGCAAAAATGCATGGTGGCCATCTTGTCATCAATGACCGTCAATACACTGAACAAAATTTAAGGAACCAACCGGCAGGGCCGAGACAGAGAGGCCACTGTAGAATGGTGTCGTCCAGTCTAGGACTGGCCAGCAGCCGTCTCAAGTTGTCACAGTCGAGGACGAGGTTGCTGCTGTGTCATCCCAACTAATTTTCAGGTAATTCTTCAACAGTGGGATGTTTGGCTGATGCCAGTTACATTCCGTGTGTTTTTGGAAGAAAACCGGAGAACCCATGTAGCAGTGGGAGAAAGCACAAACGACTCACGCACACTCCGCTCACACACTCATCACGCTCACTCTGCATCACAGTTGTGAGAATATAGGAACTCCACACGCAAAGGCACCAGAATCGGGAACAGAACCCAGGTCCCTTCTTGCCGCGAGCCGCAAGTGTTACCACAGCGCCACCCCCACCCACCCACCCATGCGGACCTCATCGAAGACACCGTGGTGCAGATCGGCGCAGCGCAGCGAGTCGTCCAAGCTGCTCGAGTAGAGACGCGTGCGCTGTGTCGGCGGGAAGCACAGGCACGACACGCGGTCGACGTGCGGCCGGAACAGAGTCACGGCGGCGGCCTCCCCCGGCGACGAGTCCTGCAAGCAGTTGCGGAGGGTGAGCCCAGAAATTTAGCAACCCCTGCCGATTGGACGTGCGTGGATGAGAAGTTAGATATCAAAACTATGTTATATTACCAGTTAAGGCCAACTGAGCTATATAGCTCTTTTTTCAAAAGCAACCTGGCCACAAATGATAGTTCAACGAAGTGGCTTATTACGTGGATATTTATGACAGCCAAATACTCTAAACGAGTGTTGATTTTAAATGTAGAGGGAAACCCCTGAGGACCCAGAGAAAAAGCCACGTGATCACGGGGAGAGAGACACCACAAACTCCAATAATACAGGTGTCAGTGTTGGGGTTGAACCCACAAAATCCTTCATACGAGAATTCAATGAAAAAGTCCAAGTGACTTCCCGCTCACATGCCTCAATAGGCATCTGTGCTCATTTCCTGAGCAAGTGGTGAAAATTCCACGTTTCTATGGTGGTGGACAACCAATGCTAACTTCCCCACGAAGTGGTGCACACTTATCAACCCTGCAGTGATGCTGGGCCACATCAACTACCCAACCAGGAGTTGAACTCGCTACCGCTCGACTGCGAGCCACTCGCTCTACCACTGTGCCACTTGGACGGTTAAATAATAATTATTTTTTACCATATAATGTAAAACACAATAAAATACTAAATCGAAACGTGAACTTTGATTTCATATTTGGATTTAGCATGCTCTAACATCTCCAAATTTCTAGATTTGAAGCTTTCGTGACTGCAAGGATCCATACTCTTTGGTTTTTTCGGTAAAGTCACGTAGGTTAAAAAGGAAAACAAATAAATTAAATCACGACGTTTGGGAGGCAACACAAGCCTCCGTCTTCAGGTGGAACCGTCACAGCAAAAATTACTGTTACCGAAAAAACCAAAGAGTATCTCCAAATTGACTAACTTTTGTAAATGGAATGAAATAAAAGTTTAAAACAGTCTGTCCTGAATTTTGGGTGGCCCAAAATCTCATATTTAGGTTTTTAGCATCGGTTAGTTGTAAGCACACACTGGACTGACTGTAGGTGTGTGAAGTGGCAGCTTCCTAACCCTTCTAGAACATCAAAAGAATCAGTCTGTGACAGCACCATATGCCAAGTCAGTAAAATTGTATTGGGCTGCCCCCTGGTGATCCATCTCAACACATCCGTCAATTACAGAACAAGCTCCTCATTCGAGACCCAAAAATCATCGCACACCTGCTCTGGGCTTTGACATTCCTATGCCTAAATAGTCATTGCTGTAACTATCAACCAGAAGTAAACATCAACAGGCCAATGCACCACAGCTCCTCCACGAATGGAAAATTAAAGACGCATGGCCAGTGTGACTGTGGCCATGCGACCCAAACAATGGACCATATATGAAACACATATAGACAAATATACACAGGGAGTCATAGAGATACATAGGAATTCTGAGATGGAGACACATTAAAGACAAGCCACAGTAGTGTGATTGTAGCCATGCAACCCAAACCTGTGGACTATGTAGTAAACCAGTGTAGTCTGCGCTCTTTCAACAGAGGAACTGAACAACACAAACTCTCTCCTTAAGTCCCCTCGTCATGTCGAGCAGACCTCGATATTGGGCATTCAGCTCGTGAACATCTTGCTGACATGTATGTCTTTGCACCTCTGATTAGCATGGTTGGCTATATATGGTGCAAAAGAAGTTCAACGTGTGTGTGTTGAACTTCTTTTGTACAATACGTAGCTAACCGTGATAATCAGAGGTGCGGGAGAACACAACAAAATATCGTTGTGGCCATGAAAGAAAAGGTTTATATTTCGATTTAAAGCTTTTGTGACTGCAGGGATTCATCTTCTTGGTTCTTTCGGTAAAATCACGTAGAAGGGAAATAATAAAAAAGTACAGTTTTATTTTTATTATTTTATTATTTCCCTTCTACGTGACTTTACCAAAAGAACCAAGAAGAAAAAGGTTTATAGTTGGCAACATTTTCGACAATGGCGCTCTTTCAAGGCACATAGAAAGGCCAGAGAGAAAGAGTGGCTAAGAGTTGGAGACTGCACTTTCAGACCATGGGTTCTGATGAGATTCAATTTACATTTTTTTCCTGATGAACAGGGTTTAAATAGGCCTATGAATAGTCACCTTTAGTCGCTATTGAGTAACAAACCCTCTATGATTGGATCTCACCACTCGGACATCATAAGCATTAAATATTTACGTAATATCAATATATCTATCTTCTATCTATTTTCTATTCTTTTTCTATATATGAAAGTCAAAAATTGTGGCGGGGTTGGTGGGTTTGTGTGTGGGTTTTTGTGTGGTCGCACGCTTGGCTCTCCAACGGTGGGGTTGACGTAAATAAAAAATAGCCAGGCACCACGCCGTAAGCCCCGCGGTCAGCAAGCGCTATTCCTTTTTCACATCTGTCAACTTGAAATTAGTTTAATTAGCGATTTGTGCGTGCTTCGTTTTTATTTATTTATTTATGACGCGTGCACGCCCGTACCAACTCACGCGCCTTTGGTGGGGGGAACGGCCCATGCCAAGTCGCATGCCTTCGGTGGGAGTGAGGGAGACATTTTACTGGTAGGAACGAAGTGGACCAGCCTACAATAGATTACATCGTCCGTCCGTCCGTCCGTCCGTCCGTGTAGCAACATCGCCCCCTACTGCAAACACTTGGCATGACCCTACAAAAACCTTTAGACTCAGTGACGCTTTCCTGGCTAAACAAGTGTAACATTCCCTTATAATTCCCTGAGATAGCTTTTAATTAAAACTTGTAAATTAAAATTTAACTCACAGCGGCCTAAAGCCTACAGCTAGGCCTAAAGCCTCGAACAACGCCTCAAACTCTCCCTTCGTATCGTTCCCCCGCGTGTGTGCAAGGGAGTTAATGTTTAACAATGTTACATTCCCTGATGCTTTTAAATAGAAACATTTAAATTTAAGGCTTTTACATAAATAATAAAAACAGTTAAATAAAAAATTAACTCACGGCGGCCTCAAGCCTACAGCTAGGCCTAAAGCCTAGACCTAGGCCTCAAACTCTCCCTTCGTATCGTACCCCCGCTAGTGTGAAAGGGAGTTAATGTTTAACAATGTTACATTCCCTGATGTTTTTAAAATAGAAACATTTACATTTAAAGCTTTTACATAAATAATTTAAACATTTAAATAAAAAAATAACTCACAGCGGCCTAAAGCCTACAGCTAGGCCTAAAGCCTAGAACTAGGCCTCACACTCTCCCATCGTATCGTCCGATTAGGTGTAGCAACATCGCCCCCTACTGCAAACACTTGGCAGGACCCTAGAAAAACCTTTAGACTCAGTGGGGCTTTCCTGGCTAAACAAGTGTAATAATACATTATGTTTATATTCTTTGGTTATTCGTTCCTACCAGCCCACCCCGCAGGGTCCTGTTATTTCGCGTTAGAAATGCTATAAAAATACACTAAACGCCGACGTAAATTATTCACTCTGTGATGTCGTCCCCCAACCCCATGCGTGTAGTTATTACTACTGTAGGGGTTATTACGGGGAGAAGGGCGGACAGAAAACACAAGGGTGTCTGCACCCACACACGGGTGTCTACATCCACGTCCGCATCCGTTAATCTTGGGGGGCCATTGGGGCGCTGTGATCCCCCAAAACCCCACCCCTCGCAGGGGATTCCTATAAAAGGCGGGGAGCCAGAGAGCTCGGGGCCAGGGTGGAAGAAGCTTACCAATGAAGTCTGAAGACCGGCAGAATAGGCCCTGGGACTCCCCTGTCTCGCTGCCCTTGTCAGGGCCGAGCAGGGTAAGCCAGTGGCGCGGCCCCAAGAGCTTCTGGACCTCTGCTCTTGTAAGAGCAAGGCTGGGTTAGCTGGGTGCCGGGATCCGTGCTTTACCAGGGCCGGATCAGATAGCCTCCCATAGCACTATTAGAGGAGGACTGGGAATAGGACAGGGGAAATAGTGCTAGGGGTGTTTTCCCATCCAGTACGTGTGAAGGGGCCGTTACCCCTTCAAGTATTGTTACTGCCCTTGAGTTGAATAAAAGAGTGTGCCTCGACTCCGTCGTCAGTCTCCCTGGAACTCACTACACTACTATATAGTCACTAGATGCTACCACTATAGGCCATAGATATTACTGCAGAGTGACCGGGGAGATCGTGGGGGGGTCAGGGGTAGCAGCCCAGCCCCAGCCTGCCAAGGTGCCACCTTAGCCGGCTGGACAATCTACGCGGGACTAGGCCTCACCACGCCACTGTCAGGTGGGTACTTTGTGCTATAGAGTCGATAAATACTGCTATAGAGTCAGCATGTACTACTGTAGTGATAGCAGGTACCACCCCAGTCGGTATGCACTGCTGTAATCATAGTAGGTCACACCACAGTCAGTATGCACTGCTGTAATCATAGTAGGTACCACCACAGTCAGTATGCACTGCTGTAATCATAGCAGGTACCACCAAAGTATGCATTGCTGTAATCATAGCAGGTACCACCACAGTCAGTACGCACTGCTGTTAGATTTATAAGAGTAGTTTTTAATTATTTTTAAAACCCGGGCAACGCCGGGTAATTCCCGCTAGTCAATATATAAATATGAACATGCATTGCAAAGTATGAATACCAGTCACGTTTTGCCCAAAATAACATAACTTTTTTTAATATGAAATGTCGCTTCTGTATAGTGACGTGAAGTTCATAGATCTGGCCGGAAACGCAAGAACAGACATGCTACAACAGCATTCACCACAGCTGTGGCAAATGCCCTTTTATTTTTAAACATTTCGGTCCTGTACATAGTCATGAGGATGCTGCCACTTGTGGTATAATGGTCAGCGCGCTAGACTGGCAATCCCAGAGGTCGCCGCTTAAGATTCTTCCAGCGTAGCAGTGGAAACATTGGTGCAGGTTTCTCAAATCTCCCCCAACTGCCTCTGTCCACCCAGCAGTATAAATGGCTACCACCAGAGTTAGTCGAACAGGAAGGGCTATGTGTAGGTGGAGTAAGGTGTGTGTGACTACACCCACACCTCCTCCAATACGTCTGGTCAACATGGAAGAGTAGGCCAAATACCCTGCAGAGTTCACTCTACGTGGAGGGAGCAAAATATTGCAGGGCTGCACCTTTACCTGCTTTACGAAGTCACGGTGCGTGTGGCATCACTTCAGTGCCACCATCGGTCACGACTGTAACCAGATCCATGCTCGTGGTCCAGTAACAGCTTCACACGCAGATGAGTTTACAGATGATGCTCAGCTCGTTCGTTAGTGGAGTGAAGTAGTCCCTTTTCTCACGACAATTCCCTTCGTGCTGAACTCACCAGGTCCCAGAAGACCACGTTGCCCTGGCTGTCCCCAGCAGCCACGAGGACGTGGTCCATGGTTGGGTGCACAGCCACCGAGCAGATTTTCTCCCTCATCACCTTGGCGATGCGGCAGTTGCCCTGACGCAACCCAAGTAGCCACGCAGATCCGCAAGGCTCGCGACCATCAGTCTCAACGATCTGCTTTGACGATACAAACACGTGCGCCAATCAGCACACCGGGTCACCCGTCCAAAAGACACACTCATCTTGCTTTGCGTGCCTCATTGGGTGAGTTTCATCTCCTGGTTAAAGAGATTTTGATCGACTGACCAATGTGCTCGGCGCTAACAGGCACTTGCCCTCATGGCAGCTGTTCTCTGGTGGTGGCTATGCACGCACCTCTAATCTAGCAGTGTGGAGGCAGTGAGGGTTGGTGGATCGCAGAATTGTTGGGAAACTCCATTGCCGTGGACGTCGAAGAGCCATATCCTGGTTTGCCAAAAGACAGTAACAACAAAAATGTCGACTCCACTCATTCTCTCTGATTAGAATAGTGTTCCCCTTACATGCGTGGGTTTTCTCTAGGTGCTCCGGTTTCCTTCCACATGTATAGACGCTCATTAATTTGGCTGATAACACCTTAAAATATAGAGGACCGCATTGCTGGGGCAAAAGTTGGCGCCGACTAATCGTGCGGTTGCCTTCCCGTTTGTCTGTGGTCCCTCGCGCCTCTGAGTCGTTCTCTCGCTCCCTCTGACTATTCGTGTGAGCGAATACTGTGCGAGTTACAAGAGGGAATTATTTTTGTATTATTTCACTCGTCTACCCCAGGAACGCCTCACCGATTCTACTCTTCTTCAGGAAGCTCCTGTAAACATGTTGCAGTCGGGGTGGGGGCAATATTGCTATGTGCGATCCCAATTGGGTCATTTGCATTTTTCCACTTTTTGGATGTTTGGCCAATTCCAGTTGCATGGTTGTGTGTTGTTCTTCTAGTTCAGTGGTTCTTAACCTGGGGTGCACACACCCCCTGGAGGTGCGAGATGCCATTTCTGGGGGTGCGAGACATGTCAGATCTTTTTAGAAGGTAAATCATTGAAACAAAAAATTAAGCACGGGAACGTAAGTACAAAGGGGTGCAAGGCTGCAGTAAAGGTTAAGAACCACTGCTCTAGTTGATTCGACAGCTAGCGCGGAACCTACATCAGACGCAACACAAATTTCTGACGGCGCATACCTTCCCCCACTCACCTCGCTTTTCCTCCACACCTCGAGTAGGGCATTCTGCTCCTCCGTGGACAGGTTGGTGGCCTCCATCTTCAGTGGACCGGATGCCCTGAGCTTCTGTGACAACAAACATGCAGTCAATGCGGGAGATCCACAGGCCGGTGCAGGACGCGTCGTGCGCATGTGTGTGGCCTTAACGTGCATATAGCCTGGCACAAGCGCCGTGGTGACATCACCGCCACTTAGTGGCGAATGGTGGTTGTTGATATTGTTGTGTGTGTGTGTGAGGTTTATTTTTATTAAATCAGGTGAAAACTCAGAGGACGAGGAATAGCTTCGTTTGCAAGGCGACCTGGGTCGCACTCAGGTGACAAAATTTGCAAGTTTTCGCAGCAAACATGATTAAAAATAGAGGGTTGGGTTGGACCACGTAATCATCTGAACGAATTTGTGTCGTTAAGAGCCTCTGCCACCGAATCACTGCCCAAACAAATTAAATTGCATTTATTGATGCACCTATTACTATTGTTTCGGCTCACTTACCGGTGAGTTACATAACAACAATCGCAATCACATCTAATTGCTACATATTTGTTTTTATATTTTTGGGGGAATTCTCACAACAAACTCACCACCACTACCACTGCTGCACCCACACTCCCACCTGGTCCACTACCCAAACAAGCCCTACCCTGTGTACGAAGGAAGGGGCAGGGCCGAAACAGAAAGAGGCGGGCCCTAAAGAAGAAGAGGTGTGGCCTAAAATAGAAAGGTGCAGAGCCAAAAGAGGAAGAAAATGCGTGGCCTAATAAGGAAAGAGCAGTGCCTAGAGGTTGACGAGTTACGTTCGCTGAAGGTGACTGTTCCATTCTCAAATTGTAAGCAAAAGTTCGCTAACTATAGGGCAGTCATAGACATATGAACGGAATC
Source organism: Lethenteron reissneri (assembly GCF_015708825.2). NCBI lineage: Eukaryota > Metazoa > Chordata > Hyperoartia > Petromyzontiformes > Petromyzontidae > Lethenteron > Lethenteron reissneri. Next base: position 11,189,095 of record NC_083828.1, on the reverse strand, counting down.
CGTTCTTGAGACCCGTTCGTAAGTCGAACGGTTCATAAGTCTGAACAGAATCATGCTCTGTATTTACATGCACATATGGTCAGTGTTAGAAAATGTGTTACGGTTCAACAAAAAGGAAAGCATTGTTAAACTCACAAGAATAAATATACACTTGCATATAATACTGTTAAAAAGTGTATAGTAAAAAAAAACAGAAATTAAGGAACATAAATAGGAAAAAATATTTGTTTTATTTTCACTTACCTTGAGTCCTGATGCTGGCTTGCTTGTCGGAAGAGGCACAATGAGTCCCCACATTTGCACACAAAGACAAGGATCCCCCGTATAGCCTAAAAATACTGTTGGAGCAAGTGCTGTTAGCGAGCACCTATGAAGGCCGGTGCGGCACACAGGATGATTGCTCTGCTGATAAAGATATTTCTGCGGTTCAGTTTGCAAGTATGAGTTATTGTCTTAAGTCGATATTAAAAATACTATTTTATGGAAGGTGGTTTCTCATAAGTGTGGTTTTTCGTATGTCAGGTGGTCCTAAGTCGAGGACTGCCTGTACAGAAAAGCATTGGATTTTTCTTGTACTAGCTATCTTTTAACTACTTTCAACTGTTCATAGACTTTTACATCCATAATTGTCCCCTTCTTTCTGTAATGTGAGGATATATTCGGGTTGCTGATGGATCACACCTCATTACGATGATTGGCTCTGCCGGTCCTGGCCCATAGCCAATGGGGGGAAGTCTAGGGGCGTGGTCCTGACGTAATGGGAAGGTGACATCTGTAAGTAGAGGATTGGTTCTGAGGGCTTTAGCCACAGCCAATGGGGGGACGAGTCAGGGGCGTGGTCCTGGGAGTGTACGATGGAGTCTAGAAGATTCCATAGAGGTTAACCAGGATTGGTGGAAAGGTACCACGTGACCCGGGTATTAAAAGGGGTGGAGGCGGACAACACGTGGTCAGATCTGGAACGAACGAAGGGTGAGACCACGCTGGAGCGAGGTCCAGGCTGCCATGTTGTGAACGAAAGACAAATAAAGGCCGGATTCCAGAAGTCGCTTCCACGACCTTTATTACATTTCTTTTCCAGAACTGAAAACCAAGCTGACTAGTTTCGTTAGTATTTTTTTAAAACAGAATCAACACAATCCATCTCTCCATTGAATCTCTGCCTCCTACCACCTTGTGAACTATTCCCAATCTAATTCAGATTTCAAATTTCTCAGTATTTTTTTTACTTTCTTTGCCTGAAGTTGCATCACTGGTAGTTAGATCCCAGCCCACTTATTGTCACTCTGGATCTTTTTCCTTCCAAGCCCTTTCATTCTAACGTTCCATCTCTTGCTGTGTTCATCGCTAATCTCTTTAATAATTCACTCAATTATGGTTGTGCCTCTGCTTAAGAAGCCTGGCCTTGAGAACCTGAGGTCATCAGTAATGATCTCCCCATCTCAAAATCTGCCTTACCTCTCCCAAGGTCCTCCACAGCGTGCTATTGCCATGCAGCTCCAACACCACTTGCTCGTCAGTGACCTTCAAAATCCCTTTGAGTCTGGTTTCAGGCCTGGTTACATTAGGGATATAGCCCTGGTTGTGGATGATGTATTGGTTGCTGCAGATGCAGGCCTGTCTAGTGTTCTCGTCATTTTGGACTTGAGCGCTGCCTTTGACGCTGTCGATCATCTCATCCTGCTCGAGTGATTGGAAGGCTACATGGGGGTTTTTGGCATTGCCTTGAGCTGGTTCACTTTCTACCTCTCCAATCGAAAGCAGTTTGTCAGCCTTGGAGGGCAACAATCCGATACATGTTCTGTTCCATTTAGTGTGCCTCAGGGTTTCCTACTTGGCCCAATCTTGTTTTGCATATACATATGACCCCACTCGGTCATATTTTATGTAAACTAGGTCTTTAACTTCCTTGTTATGCTGATGACAATTTACATTCATGCTAAATCTGCCTTTCAAGCATCTGCTTATAGTCTGTCAGGTTCTCACAGGTCTATCAAGACAATCCCACATTCTTCAGTTATATTTTTATAAGACGGAGGTGTTGCTTGTTGGGTCTCCCCACACCAAATTTATAAACCTGGTTCGGTCTATCTGACAATCGATGGCCACAATATTGGTGCTACTCAGGCAGTTCCAAGTCTTGGGGTTGTCTTTGATGCCTCATTAAACTTTGAAGTGCACATTAACAAGGTCACTAAGGCTTCATTTTTTCATCTTAAAAATATAGCCAGGCAGCACCCCCATCCTGTATCGGACAATTAGAAGCTGGTTCATTTATTTTTGTTCTCTCGTATTGATTTTTGTAATTCACTGTTTGCTGGCATCCCCCTTAAACTGTAAAGTCGCATGCAACGCATGCAGAATGTGGCTGCCAGAATTATTACGTGCAAGCCGGTTACTGAACCTGTGCTGACATCTCTCCATTGGCTGCCGGTCTGGTTTTTGAGTAGAGTTCAAGATTCTTCTCCTCACCCGCTAGGCTGTTAATGATGTTACTCCCTTCACATACAAACAGGACCTTCTTCGGCCATGTATTCTAACAAGAGAACTTTGGTCTTCCAAGTCTGGTCTGTTGTGTGTGCCCAGGTCACATCTCTGTACGAGGTTTTCGCGTGGCCCCCAGGATGTAAAATTCACTTCCACTGGACATTCGTTGTGCCGACTGCCTCGTTTTATTCAAACCGTGCACTTAATACACACTTATTTTTTAGGGCTCTTTCTATTTTCTGATTCCTTTGTTTCAGGGTTCGATGTTATTGGCGTGAGCCTGCATGCTTATATGTTTTGTACAGAGCATATTCTTAGGTTTTTTCGGTAAAGTCACGTAGGTAAAAAACATAAAAAAGTAAAATAAAATAAAAATCACGACGTTTCGGAGGCAACACAAGCTTCCGTCTTCAGGTGGTACCGTCAGAGCACAACAGCTGTATCAAGTAAATGAGAGATTTCAGGAGCTACCACTCCGTTTATATAATGGTTGGAGAAGGTGGTAATATGGTAAGGTGAGGCTTAAGACTAAGAATAGACTGCATAACAAAGGCTGAGCCTTTGTTATGGAGAGGTGCGGTTTGTGACTCAACCTGTGACAGGGAGACCACCACTAAACATGGTAAAACTGTAATGGTTGTCTGTCAAATAAGATTGGCATATAAGTGTAGTTAAATCTTTTTTGCATGGTTAATCACATCTTTCCAATGATTACTCAGTTTGTAACCGTCATCACGGTTGAAATTATGTCTGTGTTTGTATATTTGTATGGCTTCGTGTACAAACCTTTGATGGTAGCCAGGAGGTTTGCAGAGAACCTTGGTCTCGGAAAATACAATTTCATGAGAGCCCACCGAGTTGTAGCAATGATCGGCAACGGCCGAAGAATCAGTTCTGCCGTGTTTCAGATCTGACTTGTGCTCGCGGACACGATCAGAAAGATGACGTTTCGTTTCTCCAATGTAGCAATCACCACAAATGCAACTCAATTTGTAGACTCCAGGATACTGTAAGTCAGGAACGACATCCTTCACAGATGGAATCAAATCACGGATTTTATGCACTGTACTGAATCGGACTTGGATCTTATGTTTGTTTAGAATTTTGGAGATCTTTTTGGTCACGCCTGCTATGTATGGCAACGTGATAGTTTTGGTCGGAGTTTCATGTGGCTGTTTCTGTATGGTGGGAGAAACAGCTTGGCGGATAGTGCGGTCAGAGTATCCGTTCATCCTGAGGGCCCGATGTACATGTCTTAATTCACCGGCCAGGTGGTGTTGGTCAGAAATGGCATGTGCTCTGTGGTAAAGCGTTTTGATGAGAGAATTCTTTTGAGATGGGTGGTGGTGGGAATCCGGTTTCAAGTAGGAATCTGTGTAGGTGGCTTTCCTGTAGACAGAATGTCCCAAGGATCCGTCAGGTCTCCTCTCAAACAGAATATCCAAAAATGGTAGTTTGCCGTCTTTCTCTACTTCCATAGTGAATCTGATGGATGGGTGTCTAGAATTGATGTGGTCTAAGAAGTGGTTCAGTGCTGGGAGGCCATGTGGCCAGATGACGAAAGTGTCATCAACATACCTCTTCCAAAAGGAAGGACGCAGGGTGGATGTCTGGATGGCGTCTGATTCAAACTTTTCCATGAACATGTTGGCTATAACTGGTGACAAGGGGGAGCCCATAGGGGTACCCTCATTCTGTTTGTAGAAGGTGCCATTCCAGGTAAAATAAGTGTTGGTGAGGCAATGCCTAACCAGCGCAGGTACATCAGAATTCAATCCATGTTGGACTAAGTCCTCAATTATTGTTAGGGTGTCCTTTGTTATGCAGTCTATTCTTAGTCTTAAGCCTCACCTTACCATATTAATAATAAGTATGCGGCCCTTGCCCCACCACCTTCTCCAACCATTATATAAACGGAGTGGTAGCTCCTGCAATCTCTCATTTACTTGATACAGCTATCGTGCTGTGACGGTACCACCTGAAGACGGAAGCTTGTGTTGCCTCCAAAACGTCGTGATTTTTATTTTATTTTACTTTTTAATGTTTTTTACCTACGTGACTTTACCGAAAAAACCTAAGAATATGAATCATTGCAGTCACGAAAGCTTCAAATCTAGAATTTGTACAGAGCCTTGTGATCTCCAGGTGCAAGGCGCTTTAGAAGTGTAAATTATTATTACCTTCGGTTTAACACGTAGGCTTTTGCGACCAATATTATCCATGAGTGGGGTTTTTTTGGGGTAGATTATGTAAATATAAATGTGTCATTGAACCCGCCACAGAATTCATATTAACGTGAACTAAAACAAAACCTCTTATAGATATTACCTTCCCTGCTGATTTGAGGTAATAAAATCGCACAATGAGACACACGCAGCAGGCAGCAGTGGCATGGCCTTTGTGCTGCAGATAGAGCCACAGGCCGACTCGGTGATTATAAAAATCTAAATGACTAAATTGGTCACGTAAAAACCAGTCAAACAATGATCCGGTGTCATGAGGACTTGCTCACCACATGAGACTCTGCTGGGGTGAGCAAGGGCTGCTCCTCGGGCAGTGGCACGCCCGACGGGTCCAGCTTGCGCAAGCGGCGGGACGGCTTGCGCAGGGGCAGCGGTGGCTGCTTCACCTTCACTCTGGACCTAGGGTGGGGGGGGAATGGTAACGGTCATGGTTTAGATTGCACAGCGGTAACTCTTGTGCCCAATGGCAAGAAGCGCCTAGGTTCGATTCCCGACACCGGCGCCATTCTGTGTGAAGGTTTTATTCCCCCCCACCCCCCCCATGGGCTTTGTCTGGGTTCTCCAGTCTCCTCCCATAGCTAATCGTATGCAATTATATTCTGTTCTCACCTATGATGGCAGCAACACGTTTAGCAGTTACAGTATATGCCAATGTCAAGGTCTACCAGCCACAAGAGGGCTTCAGCAGAGGGAATGTGTAGTTTTGTTATTCCACTTTTGAAGGAGCACAGACTACAGTGGTTTACTTTAGGGTCAATAATTTGGGTTGCACGGCCAAAATCACCTGACTATGGCTTGTCTTTAAATTTACATTCGTGAAGATGTGTGCATCGTCGGCCTGTTGATGTTCCAATATGCTTGATGATTACACCAACGTCTTCGAGGAGGAATGTCCAAGCCAGGAGGTGTGATGTTTAGATTTTGAAAGAGTTGTTTATTCTGGACGTCTGCGTTGTTCAAGAGCATTCTTCTGGATATGGGTGAAATTCTAGGATGATGACAGCGCGATCCCAGAGGGGCGGATCAGGACTTGAGCCAGCAGCAATGTACATTTTTGAGGTCTTTGTTGATGGTTAAGTATGTTGTTGGCAAGAAAAAATTGCCTTTCAGTTTGCACGTCTCTGCAAATATTTAGTGGAAGGTTCTTTATCTTAGTAAAATGGATGTCATTTATTCGAATTGCATGGCATGTCACTGGTGTTGATCACACATTCCAGTGCAGCAGGAGCCCTCTGTAAATAATCTCTGGACTGAGTATGGCTCTCCTATGCAAAGTAGTAACTAATTTTATTATGTTAAAACATGAGTGAGCATGGAGCGAGTCCCTCAAAATAACAGAATGTGAACACACCTGTGTGAACGTTTATTAACTTCTTTCAGGCTCTCCACCGCCTGCGTGAAACAGTGAGAACACATACACACACACACAAAGACACGTACATCAGTGTTATCAGGAGATATCCAAACGCCCCCCCCCCCCCCCGGGGTACTAACGTGTCACGTTTCTGTATGCAAGTGTCGCCACCTTTTGGATGTTGAGATCCGCAAGGAACTTTGCATTCTCCCGGATGTTCCGAAGTCTCTTGCGCTCGTAAGATGACAGCTGCTCCATGCCGGCCTGCCGAGGGTTTCGCGCATAAAGTGGCATCAGCACTTCACAGCCTACGCACCAAGCTCAAGTTTGTGTTTGGTTAAACCAGCTGGCAACTCAAAGAGACCAGGATAAGAGTCTCATTTGTAAGAGTGATTCAGGTCACCAAAAAGATTACATTAACTAAGCAAAATTGGAGCAAAAATCAACCAGTGATAAATGGTAACAATAAACCACCGCATTATAGAATAAATCGTAAAACAATGCACAAACATGAATCAATATTAAGGATGATGGATTTTCCCTTTCAAAAGTGGGTTCAGACAAATTACAGGAAGGACTCGACATCTGCGAAGATTAGGTTCTTGACATTCTGCACGAAAGTACAATTTCCGAATGTGGATACGATGTTGATATGGGCGAAAGGGGGTTAGGGTTCCCGAGTCAAACTGAACATACAGGAGAACATGAAAATGTTTCATAACATTATTCCCATATTGTACACATAAATAACATCCATATAATTAATTACATTTTACAAAAGTACAAATAGATAAGACAAATCATACAAAACCCATCAATAAAATACCATAACTTGAACATTTAATTCACTTTGGATGACAATGGGGGTGTTATGGTACTATTTTGGTGGTCAATGGTGCACTTCCTGCCACACTTTCCCAAATCGCCTTCTCGTTTTTTTCCTTTATAAAACCGTTGACTCGTTTACCATGGAATGGCGGCCAACAGCAAACGCACTACAGCCATGGTGAGCAAGTCTATCCAACACAACTTTCCTTTTTGAGCTAAGCTCGTGACTTTTTTATGCCTTTTGATCTCTTTTTTTATCTCACTTTCCCCCCACTCAATTGACGCTTAAACCCCCCCACCAATTGATTCAAATAAAAAAAAACACCACCAATGAGGCAAATACAGCGCAAAAATGGCACAAAAGGCAACGGCACTTGAAGAATAAAAGCTCCAGCATGTGTTTGACGGGCACAACGATCCACAATACACTCCTGTACTGTGCAAGTAAAGTATCCCTCCCCCAAGATGCGATCATGCCAAATCGCGAATCATTTAAGGAAAAAGGGGAGAACTTTCAAATGGTATGCAAATATAAATTTCAAACTAAACTATTTAAAAAATTAGTATTTTACCAGGTAAGGCCCACCGAGCTATGTAACTCTTTTTGAGAAGCGACCTGGCCACAAATGATAGCTCAAGTAGTGGCTTATCACGTGGAAATTTATAGCAGCCAAATACTCTAAACGTATGTTTCTAAGTGTGGAGGGAAAAACCGGAGTACCCAAAAAAAATCCACACGACCACAGAGATAGGCATGCAAACTCCAAATATACAGCAGGCGTCGGGGTCGCATCGTGAATAATCGAATCTCACAAAAGAAAAATCCACGAAGAGGTCTAACTGTACTTTACAAACCAAAGTCGAATTAAGTTACAGAAAAATCAACGTGGGTTTACGGTGATGACTTGAGTGTTTATTGAACAGGCCAATGCACACGTAGAGCATCGCATGTCTGATGCCCCCCCCCACGTCACGCATTTTCCTTGAACCCTTTCCAGCCTTTTCCTTTGTTCAAACCTCCCGGCCAATCGCCTTCCACTTTCACCCCTCCTCCTGCAGCCCCCCCCCTCCCCGTCACTCAGGTGAGCAGTGGTAGGTGGTCCCAATGACCTCATCCCCCATCCTTCATGTCGTGGATATTTGCGATGATGTATTGTGATTTATGCACAACGCCCCTCGTGGGTTGTTGTCTTATCCCACTCCAGTGGTGTGTAATGGCAACCGCCGGACTCGCACGCGTCCCCAATGATTGTTATTGCCATTTGTACCTAGCAACCAACCTTTGCAAAGGACTGGTAAATTGAGGAAGTCAACCATTAACTGTCTCTTTGTGTGCTCGCAAACCAGGATGAGTGGTGAATTCTTAAATTTAATTCGGGAAGCGTTTTGCGACGTCCCTACATCAGTGCACATGCAGAGCCTGAAAAGAGTTTATGATGTGGGGTGCCTAATGAGGCTATAATGTCGTGGATAGGCAATAAGGGGCTGGGCAGCAGTAGCCTGTGAGACTTGGGGGAGTATTGCGCTGCATAGTCTACGGGCTGGCATTTTAATGCAAGGCCGGGTGATGCATTCACAATTTTAAAAGGGGGGTCACATTTTCCATGTGAAAGGAGCATCACCGTTGAGGCTCTAAATATCTAATTGGACTAGGGAGCAGATCTCTTTACCCCACAGGTCATATACCAAATTGAACTCACCTCCACTTCAGAGTCGCTGCTGCTGCTGCTACTACTGCTGCTGGAGTTAACATTGGCCGTTGCGTTGTTTGTCACGGCCGGGGGGCACGGAGGAGCCGGGTCCAGCCTGGATGCAGCAGTGCCCTGGAGGGCGTCCATGGGTAGCAACAACTCCTCCAGATCCAGCGCCGCCGCTTTGCAGGCGTGGCCGAGCAATACGCTCTGATTCACGCCGATTCCTGCACGACAGTTGCAGCCATGTCTCACCGCACATCCCCCTGCAGGCCTGCAGTAGCCTCACACACTCTGGGATGAGTTGTAGAGACTGGATGCTGCATGTGCGAAGAACCCAGGCACGCAAAGTGACTCAAATTTTGCAAATTTGGACCGTGACGCCAGCGCGCAATGGCATATTCGTGCCGAATTACGTCACGGGATGTTTTAACATCCACTGCAAAGCAGACAGGTAGTAATATTTGAAAGGTTAATACGCACCGCTGTACAAGCAGTCCTCTACTCACTAACTCGATTCCGTTCCTGAGACCCGTTCGTAAGTCAAAAGGTTCATAAGTCAGAACACAATCATGTACTGTTTTCAAATGCACATACGGTTAGTGTTGCAAAATGTGTTGCGATTCAGCATTGTTAAACTCATAAGAAGAAACATTGTACACTTGCATATAATACTGTAGAGTAAAGAAAACCTAACATAAAGTAACATAAATAGAAAAAAAATCTGTTCCTGATGCTGGCTTGCTTGTCGGAAATGGAGTAATGAGTCCCCACAATTTCACGCAAAAAAGAGAAAGATCCCCGTGTCGCCTGAACAGACTGTTGGAGCAAGTGCTGTTAGCGAGCACCAATGAAGGTTGGCACGGCACACGAGGGGGTAGGTGGCCAACACCATGGCCGGCCACCTTTATCTCCCCAGTGGCAATGTTTACACACCACACCAGGTACTCATTTGAGGCTGAGTCGATCTAAGGGAGCCCCAAGACCCATTCAGATAATCGTCACAGGTGTTGGTCGTGAGCGGGAATCGAACTCGGTTCACCGGGTTCGTAGCATGCACACACACACACACACGTTCACACACACATACATGTGCGCGCACACACAGACAAACACTCACTCCCAGTGGGATGCTGTGACTCATTACATCTCGTGGAGGATCGCTCCACTGACCAAAATAGTTCCCCGGTTTAGTTCGCAAGTGCAAGTTCACCAGCTGGTTACATGATAAAAAAATTCTCATTGAAGATGGTTCGTAAGTACAGATGTTCGTAAGTCGATGACTGCCTGTATTCACCAGGTCTACCCGCCGAATTCAACACACGAACCTCTGGAGCCACCACTAGCCCACGTCATCCACTGCGGGGGCATCACCTTGACTCTGGTAGGCACTGATCTCTGCTGGCCCTAACAACATGGTCTGGCGTGTGCGAGGCCGCTTCCCCTTGACCGGCGTCGCCATGTTGTTGCTCAGCCCCTCATCCACCACAAAGGATGGCACTAGGTCCGAGACGTTCCGCTTTTGGACCAGCCCCCGACGTCGGCTGGAACCGAGCTCAGCCTGTGAAACACCGATACAACACACACACGGGTGAAGTTACCCAGCAGGAAAGGATTCACGCAGGTGGCCAGATGGGTGCACATTCGGTTTTGCCTTGTGGGGAACGGTAGTGCAGTGATTAACGCACTGGGATACGAACCCGGCGACACAATATCGATTCCCGACATACATCGGTGATGAATATCTGAACTGGTTCTCGGCCTTTTCTAGGTCGACGCAGCCTAAAATTAGATGTTGTGATATGTAAAACATCGCCGCGATGTAAACAAAGGCGGTAGTGGTGCTGGTCACCCACCCCCTCGTGTGCCATACTGGCATAGATGCTTGCTAAAAACACTTTCCCCAAGTCTGTGAAGGCTATATAGGGGATATTTGTCTTTGTAACATTCGGGTTTCATCTTCCTCCGACTCAATGTTGACAAAAGCAAAGTACTCTGCTCCTCAGTGGCAAAAGGTTCACATGCAGTCAGACTCCAGTTTGAGCGTGCACCTCCAAAACATTGCAGTGGAAAAAAGTGTGAAACCTTGCAGTTGCCGGCACATATACTGCATCTCACCTCTACACGTCTCCAAAATGCTCTATGGTCTTTCTCCTCCTCCCTCATCTCACGATGCTTCTCTCCACGCACTCACCGACCGCTCTCTTCCAGCTCTACTCCCCTCCGTGCACTCTCTGCTCTAGCAACCAAGACTTTCTGTGAAAGGCCCCAGTCAACCTACCCTCAGGATGTTGCTCATTTTCCTCTGCTACCCCCAGTCCGGAACCGCCTTCCCCAAGTTATCCGTGCTGTTGACTACCTGTCCCGGTTCAAGTCAAGGCTCCAGATCTTTCCTTCCTCCCTCTGCCTACGACTGCCTCTACACAATGTGCCCAGTGTGTCTCTAAAGCATCTGTAGAGATGCTGTCCCACTTGGATGCAATGTAAACCCAAACTGCACGGTATTTTAACTACCGTGGATGGGAAGGGCTGAGGCAGCCCCCAACAGGGCTAGCTGCCCTATTGGCCAAACAGTATTATAATTGATGAATATCCAGGTTTTTTTGGGTTACATCGTGTAAATATTCATGTATCGTTCAACCCGCCACCACCCGACACAGCTAATTCGTAAGGTTTGTCACGTAAACAAAGCATGCCAATTCGTTACTAGTACAGCACACCAGTGTGTTGGAGAGTAAACCCACAACGTTAAAAAAGTCGAGGACGTTTCACCAGTAATTACAAGCATCATCAGGCAACAGCCAGATTTGTGGTGGTGGCGGATTTAATGACAGATTCATATTCCTTGTCAAATGTTTCAATTTGGTGTTTTAACATCTTAACACCTGTTTTGTTGCCAGAAAAAGTGGAAAACCTATTCTCACATTTTGGTACTGGCAGATTCATATTTACTGATGTAGATTCATATTTACGCGATCTAACGCAAAAAAAACCTCGATTATGAATATTGGTCGCGAAAGCCTACGTGTGAATCTTCTTGGTTCTTTCGGTAAAGTCACGTAGAAGGGAAGTAATAAAATAATAAAAATAAAACATAATAAAATAATTCTCACGACGTTTCGGCCACAACGCAAGCAGCCGTCCTCAGGTGAAAACCAGGTCTGTCGAGGCGACAGCGTCTGAATGAAACAGCACACGTGCTTGGAGCATATATATAAGCTGGGTTGGAAGGGGGGGAAAGGGCGCTTTGACAAAAGAATTTGCATATCAAGAGGAATTTAGCATATTTATGGGAAATGCAGGTATGTGATTAGTACTACTTATGCCCGTGCATTTTCCCCTCCCTTTGATGCTGCTAATCCTGCATAATGCACGGGCATAAGTAGTACTGATCACATATCTGCATTTCCCATAAATATGCTAAATTCCTCTTGATATGCAAATTCTTTTGTCAAGGCGCCCTTTCCCCCCCTTCCAACCCAGCTTATATATATGCTCCAAGCACGTGTGTTGTTTCATTCAGACGCTGTCGCCTCGACAGACCTGGTTTTCACCTGAGGACGGCTGCTTGCGTTGTGGCCGAAACGTCGTGAGAATTATTTTCTTATGTTTTATTTTTATTATTTTATTACTTCCCTTCTACGTGACTTCACCGAAAGAACCAAGAAGATGAATCCCTGCAGTCACGAAAGCTTTAAATCGAAATTCCTACGTGTTAAATTGATGAATCTGTTGAGTTGTTTTGTTGAATGAGCATTTAGGCACCCTCAACTCCTATTTACAGTCTTAAGCCATTGTTCGAAATTCCATATTATTATGGCGGGGGTGAGTGCATCCATTGGGCAACTACTGTTAAACTTCCCCACAACTTGGTACTCGTAACAGCGCATAAACGCGAGAACACAATGGACCTAGTACTCGGTAATATACAGGAATCCTCCGCAATAAAACAGGTCCCTGCGGGGTGGGCTGGTAGGAACGAATAACCAAAGAATATAAACATAATGTATTATTATACTTGTTTAGCCAGGAAAGCCTCACTGAGTCTAAAGGTTTTTGTAGGGTCCTGCCAAGTGTTTGCAGTAGGGGGCAATGTTGCTACACCTAATCGGACGATACGAAGGGAGAGTTTGAGGCCTAGTTCTAGGCTTTAGGCCTAGCTGTAGGCTTTAGGCTGCTGTGAGTTAATAATTTAAATGTTTTAATTATTAATGTAAAAGCTTTACATTTAAATGTTTCTATTTAAAAACATCAGGGAATGTAACATTGTTAAACATTAACTCCCTTTCACACACGCGGGGGTACGATACGAAGGGAGAGTTTGAGGCCTAGTTCTAGGCTTTAGGCCTAGCTGTAGGCTTTAGGCCGCTGTGAGTTATTTTTTATTTTAAATGTTTTTATAAAAAAACTATCTCAGGGAATTATAAGGGAATGTTACACTTGTTTAGCCAGGAAAGCCTCACTGAGTCTAAAAGTTTTTGTAGGGTCCTGCCAAGTGTTTGCAGTAGGGGGCGATGTTGCTACACCTAATCGGACATCGGACGGACGGACGATATAATATATTGTAGGCTGGTTCACTTCGTTCCTACCAGTATAAAGGATGCATTCCTGGAAAATGCTACTTAACTCGAAATTACTTTAAGTGAACTCGAATTTCCCATACACATGTTAAAATCTGAGGTTGCGTTCCTAGCTGAAATTTCTGGAAAAAAAGTGTGACTAAATGTCAGGAAGTGTACAAAACTGCATATTATTATAATGTGCATTGATGTTAATGAATAATAAATAAAAATAATTAGATAAAACTTAAAAAGAGTTGGTTGAAAGGGGCTGGTTGATCAAGGCCTTTTGGGGTAAGCAGTGGTGGCGTTATACAGACGGAGTAGGATCAACTGCCTCTTCTTCTAATGATGACGCTGGAGCTACAGGAATGTTGACCAGAGAAAGCTGGCTTTTTTGTGGGGTTTTTGGCATTTAAAGAGAGAAGCGAATGCATTTTGTTATAAAGGGTTGTCGGAGCTATGCTCCGCGAATTTTTTTGCATAGACTAAGTGGTCCGCCGGCCAAAACGAAGTTTGAGAAACACCACTGTAGTTTATGTTGTATAGTTGTTGCCGCGGCTGGTAATGTTGTACATCGCTGTAGTTGGTTACTGGGGTCCTCAGGCACGGCCATGGTACGCGATGTGATCCGTACATGGACACTTCTTCCAAGCTGATATCAGAGACGTAGGGGGTGGTTAACGTCCATGATTGAGGAGCACATCCCTCCAATGTGCTCCTCAATCAGCCCAACCATCCGGTCACCAGACCTCTACCCTTCACCTACCCTCATCCATGCCCAGCCATAGCACCTATCTACATTACCGCTTCACGTGTGTGCCCCATACGTCGCACCCATCTGTCGCCCGCAATCGCCGTCACACTCCACCGCCTTCCCGAACCCCTACAACATCAGCAGCTGCGTTCCTAGGTCCTGTCCCTCCATCCCTTCCGTCACCACCCTCACCGACAGCCGCTCCACCCCACCCGTTGCTCCCCTTTTGCCCCCCGTGTTCCGCCGTCAACTTGCGTTGTAAAGTGCCCTGGAAAGGGCGCTGCTGTATAAATCCTAAATAGAATACAACACGGATAACGCAAGACAGATATTACACCACACCCGAGACGTAACGCAACACAAAGCTGTCCCGCAACAGGCGGCACAGCACAATGTCTGCAACACAAAGGTCGGCAACACAAAGTTACATTGCGCAACGGGCGACAGGCAAACAACACCAAGGTTACACAACATATTACATAAAGGTAGCACAACACAAACGTTACACAACACAGGTTACATAACAAAGCCACGGTGCCAACACACGTGTACACAACAGGGGACGCGATACAATTGTAACACAAAGGTTACAAAACAGTGACACAACAGTGACACAACACCACGAACACACACACACAGAACGCGCCACCCGCCCGGGTACGAGCCAGAGGCAGGTAACGCACGCGGGGGCCGAGTGGTTGCGCGTCTCGGGACGTGCATCGCGGCCACGGCGGCGGCGGCGGTGGTGACACACCGGCGGCACTCACGCGTGGGGAGCTCGTGGTGATCGCGAGACGAAGCCTCCACTTTCTCCAGCAACAACAACCACAGCCGCCACCACCACCACGCACCCGCGCACTTCCCGCCAAGCAAAATCGCCGCCTGTCTCGGCGCCTCACGGCCCCGCAGGCCGCGATTGGTCGGAGGGAGGTTCACGGGCCCGGGCCAATGGGCGATGCCGTCACCACCCTCGCGCGGGCGGTGAGGAGTGGATGGAGTGGGGGGGGGGACACTGGTGGCGGGAGGGGGACACTGGTGGGGGGGGGGACACTGGGGGGGAGGAGGACACTGGTGGGGGGGGGACACTGGTGGGGGGGGGGACACTGGTGGGGGGGGGACACTGGTGGGGGGAGGGGGACACTGGTGGGGGGGGGGACACTGGGGGGGGGGGGACACTGGTGGGGGGGGACACTGGTGGGGGGGGGGGGACACTGGTGGGGGGGGGACACTGGTGGGGGGTGGGGACACTGGTGGGGGGGGGGGACACTGGTGGGGGGGACACTGTTGGGGGGGGGACACGGGGTGGGGGACACTGGTGGGAGGGGACACTGGTGGGTGGGGACACTGGTGGGGGATGGGACACTGGTGGGGGGGGACACTGGTGGGGTGGGGGGGACACTGGTGGGGTGGGGACACTGGTGGGGGGAGGGGACACTGGTGGGGACGGGGGGGGGACACTGGTGGGGGGGGACACTGGTGGGGGGGGGGGGGGTGGGGTGG